>NC_092467.1:5170243-5488332 GCF_047495875.1 Pithys albifrons albifrons | reverse complement strand
CAGAAGCTTCTCAACTTCTCTTTCTTGGTCCAATTTGTGAGACAAAAAAAAAAAAAAGGGAAGTTGTGAGCATGGGGATCCCCCACCTTGGTCACGACCCTCAGTACACCAAAAGCCAAGCTGAAGGCTGAAGGACTCAAATGTCTGGGCTAAATGAAGTTTTCCTGTGTCTGAAGGGAGTCAATGACACTGAAGACCCTTCAGATAAGTCCAGGGACTCTCCCCTCTGGGTGGAGGAGCTGAGGGATGGGTATGGGTTTGGGATGGGGAGGAAGGGTTACCTGCACCAGTACTTGGCATCCCAGTCTCACTGAGCTTGGCCAAGCAGTTGACCTAACTCAGTGGGTTTCATTTATGGTCCCTCAGAGAAGGGCAGTACCCTCCACTGTACCCCCCCATGCAGCACATCTGGGGCCAAGTGAGGCCCCCAGGACCTCCATTTCCTGCAGAGTACCCCAAAGAAAAGCTCATGTGGAGGGCACACAGTCTTCCCAGTGCAATAACCAGTCCAAAGAGGTGGGCACATATCACTCAGAGGTTGGTACCCAGAGAAGGCAGATGCATGGGGAGCCATAGCATCCCTCTGGACCATAACCCACCTCCCAAAATCAGCCACAGCCCAACTCCATGTTTCAGATGGGATGAGAAGGGGGTGAGGGCTGGCACAAGCCCTTTCCTAAGTGCTCCAAGTTTTACGTAAGCCAGGGAGGTGTTTTGCCCCACCACAGAGACCCCTGGGGAGCTCCTGCCCCACCACAGGCACCCTCATCGCTCTGGCCTGCTCTGCCCTTGCCCAGCTCAAAGCCATTGCTATAATCCAGACAGTCCTGCAGTACCACACGTGGTGGCACCTCACATCCCCAGCCTCTCCAAGGAGCATGTCCTGCCAGGCACACCACGCTCCCCTGGGCACTTCCAGCCCCACAGAGCAGCGCAGCCCCCCCAGCTGCACTTTATACAGAGAGATTTCATCACAGCCCTCTGACAAAGTCCCCTTCTTGCATGAGCGATGCTTGGAAACTTTGTTCCACCAGCAAACATCAGGAGGGTGTACAAAGGTCTTCAGCAAGGACCTTGGGCATCCATCCCAAGCCCAGAGCTCGAGCAACACATTCCCAACAACACCCCCTGCAACCTCAGCCCGAGGGAGGAGGGGCAATGCCTGCAGGAGCACGGCTGGAGCAGGTCGGTGAAGGGGCAGCCTTGTGCCACGAATTCAGAGTTGCTTTATGCCTTGTGGGATGTGATTTTTATAGCACCAGCTTTAACATTCTCAGATTTTAATTCCCCCTCATAAGACTGGATATGTTTATCATCCCTTTAAAAATCGTCATTCCGATTTTTATATTTTTAACTCCTGGGGCTACAAGCTCTAAAGCTTAGTTATGTAGAGTGTAAAAAAATTATAAATTATCTTTTTTAATCAAATCTAAATGTGAGACTTTTAAGTTTCATTGATTTGTCCTCTCACCCTGGGATGATGAGTGCTGTGAGTAGCAGCCCACAGGCTTATCCCCCTTCCCTGCAATTTTTCTGCTTCCAATTTGTTCCAACAGGCACAGAATCAATCCTAGAATAGGCTGGATTGGGAAGAACCTTCAAAGATCATCTAGTTCCAATCTCCTGTCAGTGGCAGGGACACCTTCCACTAGACCAGGCTGCTCAGAGCTCCATCCAGCCTGGCCTTGGACACTCCCAGGGATGGGGCAGCCACAGCTTCTCTGAGCACCCTGTGCCAGGGCCTGCCCAACCTCACAGGGAAGAACTTCCCAATATCCCATCTAATCCTGCCCTCTATCAGTGTGAAGCCATTCCCCCTGTTCTGTCATTCCAGGCTCTTGACCAAAGTCCCTCTCCACCACTGGAAAGCTGCTAAAAATCCTTATCATATACATGAGACAAGACCCTGGCTGTGACTGGGGACATCCTTGTAGCAGCACTTCTCTCCATCCTAGTATTTTGGATTGCTTTCTGCTGTCAGGAGGGATGTCAAGGTGTGCAGCCCTCCTATGGCAGGCTTATTCCCAGCAGCATGGCTAATCCTCCTGCTGCCAGCCAGGTTATCCCCTGGCACTGCTCCTGAGCAGGGCCCATGGCCCAGCAGGGCTGCTGGCCAGCAGGGCAGAGCACACCAGGATGTGCTGGGAACACACAAGCTGCCTCTGTTCATCACAACATGCCCTTGTCCTCGCACTGTCCCCTCCATTTGGTGACATCACAACAAAAGCAGGGACTGAAGGGAGTAAGTCTGCAAATGGTTATGAAAAAAATCCTCCCTACAACTGAGAGAAGGAGGGGGATGAAGTGGGAAATCCTCCCTCTAAGAATTTCAGGAGAAGGTATTGGAAGCAGGTAGCTGGGAGAGGAGCAGCAGAGGGGACAGGGCTGGAGGAGCACCACTGGCAGCACTGTCCCCCTGCTCCTGGGGACAGGCTCTGTCTGTCCTCCTAGTGCCCTTTGCTGCACTCGAGTCATGCCAAAAACAACTGGCATCTACCTGTTCCCCCCTTGTATCGGTTCCTCAGCCTCACCCCAAGGCTGCCTCTCCCCGCTTCCTGAGGGGGACTTGGCCCCTCCAAATACAGGAACCTACTCTCCCTCACAGAGGGGCAGAAAGAGGTAAAACACCCCCAGGAGAAAGGTCTTGAGTGTTTTTTCCCCTCTTTCACCCAACACAATTTGCATTTTGGTCTCAGTTCCCTCCCGGGGGGTGGGAGAGTGCCCACCAAGCCCTGACACCCAGCTGCATCCTCCCCACAGAGCCCCTGCTAGTAAACAAGATGAAGAGCGGGAAGACTTTGAACTGTGAAGAGCAAAGGTCAAACAGTCCCATTCCCAGGCAAGAACTAAGCCCCAAGGGTAGCACAGAACATCCCAGCTGGTCCAGTGCCACCAACCAAAATCCTCATGTGGTCCTGAGCCAAGGGACATCAGCTCACCAAACATCTCTGGGAACAGCTTCCTCCATCGAAGTGGTTTATGGAGGGGAATGGATAATAAAAATAATCAAAATACTACTAATAATTTGGCAGCTGCTTATCATTTAAGAGCATGATTGGCTCTCCCTGCCCAGCTCAGCAGTGCTCTGTGGGAAGCCAGCACTGTGGGATGGCCACCAAATGCTCCTCAGCATCCTGGGGTTGAGCCTGAGGAAGGACTGTGCCAGAGGGGACAGCTGGCATAACTGGTCTGTCAGCTAAAGATCAACCTTGGCAGATCAGATTTGACACCCATCTGGCATGGGACAGCCCTGGTAGCAGCTGCTCCAGGAGGAGGCCTGAGCCACTGCTTCCCATGACTGGGTGCAAATCCTGGTCCCTGGGGGCACCGGGTTATGCCTGAGCATCACTCGCTCCTCTGCCTTTGGTTCACAGCTGCCACAAATCCAGGCCTTGGATACTGCTGGTGACCCCATCCCATGCTGGGGGAGGGAGCAACCCCTTCACCAATGGGATTTTCCTCCCCGGCCTTCATGGAACTGATCCTTGAGCAGTTCCTAAACGGGAAGGCACCACGTCACACTGCCGGGACTCGCCCAGCTCCGGCACTTTCCCCACCTCCCGGTGTGTCTCCTCTCCCCCTCGCCTGCCACCAGTGCTGCCTGTAGGATTTCCTCAGGAAGGAGTTCCTGAAGGCTCACACACACAAAACAATCAGCTCTAAACCAACACAAAGCCCCACCACTCTCCTCCCAAACACTAAAACATGCCCTGGGCAGACATATACCCTCCTCCTCCTCACCCACATACAGCTTTCTGTACCCCATGTTTCTCAACACAAGCATCAAGCAGGATTTGAGGAGGCACCTGAGGACCCCACCTTGCTCCCCCACCCCAGCATTCCTCTCCCCTAAACAGCAGGGATGGATGATTCTGCAGATCCAGATCCACTTCAGGAAGCCCAGCTGAAAAGCCTCTCAGGTGATGGGTGGGGAAGAGACACCCCAAAAACTCACCAGCTTTGGGGCATTTCCCCTAAGAGCAGCATTTCTCCACATCACTGCCTACACAGGACTAAGCCCCACTTAAGGGCAGCCCCAAACCAGACCAAGATGGGACCCAGGGGGGACTGGGACACCTGAGCCCAACCCACTCCCAGAGCTCCCCCCTTCTCAGAGGGCACAGAGCCCAGCAGGCTCCAACTGAGGGAGAGGAGGGGATGAAGCAGCTGTCCCCAAAACACCAGTTTTGTGTTTGTCCTCAACCCCCCTCCAAACGTCTCCATTCCATCCCATCCCATCCCATCCCATCCCATCCCTACTCCCCATTCTCCTTCAAAGCCAGAAAACTCATTGCTGCTGCTAAAGTAAATACCAAGAGCTGCTATTTTTATCCAGCCCACGACCAGGGGTGTGTTATTTTTGGTGTTTAAACTGCAGACTTTTTTCGTGGGAGGGGGAGAGGGAGGGGAAAAGGCAGAAGCATAGGGGAAAAATGAGAGGAATGTTTCTCTGGGAGCAGAGTTTTCCATTGCTTACTTTAAGCCAGACTAGTGTCTGCAAACAGAAATCACGAGCAGAGGAAGCAGCTGGGAAGAAAGGTGTGATCATGTCTGCAGTCACTTTGCTTCTCCTCCCGTCCCACCATGCTGAGAAAACCCCAAATAAACTGGCCCTGGCTACCAGCTGGGTGCTATCAAGGCAGGAGTAAAACTCCCAGCTGTGTAATGGGGCAAACTGGTGAATACACCAGCTGAATCCAATGAAACAAGCGGGAACCAAGAGAGTGTTTCTATTTTCAGAGCAAAATGAGTAGTGTTTTCCAAATCAAATTAGGGGTTGAGGGAACTTGGGAGGAAATGGAAATTATCAGGGGGGCTTTTCAGCATGGAAAAGGCTTTGATCTCTCATGGAAATAAGGAACTGGAGAAGGATGGATGGAAAACAGGCTGGAGGTGGGATTTGGTTTTCAGTTGGTCCGAGGCCTGGGATCAGACCGATATCCTGTGATGTGACAGGAGCTTGCCTAGCATGGGCTCACCGAGTTCCTGTGCTTGAGGGGCACCAGCAAGCAGGGAGACGCATAATCAGGAGCTGCAGTGATTCATCAGCAGCTGAGTCACGGCTTCCTCCCGCCCAGTAAAGTTTCTGAGAAACACAGCACTATTCCTTGGAGCCCAGATATGCTCTATGCCAAAAAAAACAGGAGATGGCAGGTTCAAAAATCCCCACAAAAATGTACCTTTTATCAGCTCTGCATGCGACGGTGCCGTGGGACTCCTCACTGCAGGAGACACTCACAGGGTGAAGCATCAAATTCATGCAAAGCATCTCCTAAGGACTATGGAATCATAGTGGGTTGGAAGGCACCTTTAAAGGTCAGCTGTGGGCAAAAGGATGCTGGGTTAGACAATGCTGTGGCTGATTATATATTCTTGCATTAATTCTAAATTTCTGAAAGTCTTCCCAATTCAGTTTAGTGGTATCACTACCCTCTATGGTGTCAAGACTCTCCTTTGCTGGCAGCAGCATCCCAAGACATCAGCACTGTCAGTGCCCACCACCTCTGCCAGGTCATCACAATGCTCCTGCCTGAAGCCAAGAGGTTGCTGAAGCACTGTGCTCAGAGGGGCCCCCAAAAATCCGGGGAGGGTGCCCAGATTGGCAGCTCCTCCCTTGTGAGGCCCCTGCCAAATTGAATTAGTGACCAGAAAGCCGGAACTCCAGCAAGGCTGTTTGCCCAGGGAACAAAGGAAACCTGGGGCTGCAGAGCGGCCAGGTGCCCCTTAGGTGACTGTCAGCACCCAGGTGGCTTCTGTGTGCCCTGGGAAAGGGGTTTTCAGAGGGGGATTTGGTGCCTGCAAATGAGAAAATGGCTGCAGTTCAGTGAGGCGAGAGTGGGGTGAGATGAGTCAGGGAGAGAGAGGATGGGGTAAGGTGGGAAGGGGTGAGCCAGGATAGGGTGAGGGGACAGAGAGGGACAGGATGGGGTTAGCTGGGACATGGGGATACCATACGGGATAGGGTGAGCCGGGATGCAGTGAGCCACAAAGATGCAAAGCCCGGGAATCTTCATTCTGCAACACAAAACCAAGGGAAAAGTTCAAGGCATTAACAAGCAGCGAATCTCTCGGGGCGGGGGAAAAAGGGTTTGGTGCTTCCCACAGGACATAAAATACCTCCCCAGAGGCTACAAGGAGGTGCTGAGCACAAGCTGTAGCCTACAATGAGTGTTTCTAAGGATTTCTCACCCCTCCAGCCTGAGCACGAGAGTGAACACAGCAGGAGGAAGGGCAGTGGAGGCTGGCAGGCAACTTGCCTCTATCCCTCCACTCTCCTCTCTGTCCCTCTTCCCTCCTGTTCCCACCACAGCATTGGCCCTGGTGCTGCCAAGGCACAGCACTGGGAACATGGGGCTGTTTTCCAGCAGCCTCAAAGGGTCAGGCAGCCCTGCCTACCCCAGCCTGGCCAGCACCAGGGCTGAAGGGGAAAAGCAAAGCTGCTGGCTCTGAAGCTTGAAGGAGGGCAAGGAGGACAAGGGTGGGGGTTTTGCAATCCAAAAGGATTTGAGCCAACCAGAAAAATTCCAGTAGAACATTCTTCTAGTCACAGCTTGCCCAGCTGTCAGCATCACAACGCTGCATGGAGGCTGCTCAGCCCCCGACTGGAAAGCAGATGGGATCCCATGATTCCTGGATATTCCTGATGTGGAGATAAAGAAGTCAGATGGGGAGAAAGCAGCAAGTGAAGGGTGGGGATGGCAATCCAAATGGAACCAGAATCACAGTTAAAAAATATTGATCATTTAGGCTGGAAAAGCCTTCTGAAATCATTGAGTCCAACCCTTAACCCAGCACTACCAAGGCCACCCACTAAACCCTGCACAGCTGGGAGTGCCTTCCTGGGCTGAAACATCCTTCATTATCCATGAGTGTATAGCACCCATAGTGCTGCTGGGGGCAGGGGCAGTCCCTGGGGCATCCCCTCCTGGGGGGATGCTCCATCACCTCCTCCTTGTCTGCAGTGTCCCCTTTTCAGGGACAGAGGGTGGCTATCAGGGCGGTGTGGGGATGACAACATATGGGGTGGCGGTGACCAGGCTCAGGGTGGCAGTACCGGGATGTAGGCGGTTACAGGGTATAAGGCAGCAGTGATGAGGTGCAGGGTGGCAGTGGTGATGGGATGCAGGGCAGTGGTGGCAGGGTGCAGGGTGGCAGTGGCGATGGGATGCAGGGTGGTGGTGGTGGTGGCAGGGTGCAGGGTGGCAGTGAGAAGGTGCAGGGTGGTGGTGGTGGCAGGGTGCAAGGTGGCAGTGGTGACAGGGTGGAGGGTAGCCGTTGTGACAGGATGCAGGGTGGCAGTGGTGACAGGGTGCAGGGTGACAGTGATGATGGAATACAGGGTGGTGGTGGCAGGATGCAGGATAGCAGTGATGGAGTGCAGGGTGGCAGTGGTGACAGGGTGCAGAGTGGCACTTCTGTCACTGCTCTGGAGGAGATGTAGCTCTACGCTGTCCTCCCCACTACAGAGGCAGCATCACCACCCTGCAAACCCTTCCTGCTACCCTCCAAAAAGCGTTTTTGGGAAAACCTGCGCGGCACTGAAGCCCGAGAGGGAAAGGCTTGGTTCCCTCCACCTCCCCAGCAGCTCCGGGGCCGGTTTATGCCCCTCCCCGGCTCTGTGCCAGCCTGGCGGTGCCCGGTGTGTGCCCCCGCCGCAGCGCTGGGGCTCGGCGCTGGGAGGGAGCCCCAGGCGGGGCCGGGCCGGGGGCGGGTGCGGGCGGGACACGCGGGACGGGGCAGCCCATTTCCTCCGAGCGGAGCAGAGCCGGGACGGGGCCGCGGCAAGGAGGTAGGTCTAGGGGTACCTGGGAGGGGGTCCTGGTGGTGGGCTTCCCTGGGCGTTATCCTCGGCTTCGTGTTGCCCAAATCTAGGACTTTTCTCTCTGTCTCTCTCTCTTTTTTTTTTTAATAATTTTTTTGCGGACAAATCAGCTGCTTCCCAGGCTGAAGCGGGGTGGGCAGCGGGGCCGCGGCGGTGGGGACAGTGGCACTGGGGACAGTGGCACTGGGGACAGTGGCACTGGGGAAATGCGATGAGGAGTGACCAGTTCTCAGGGAACTCAGTTCTCAGGCCTGCCCATCACCGGCGGTTCAGGGCACCGGTGCCACAGGTGAGGCTGCAGCCACACATTTTGAACAGCATGGAATCCTAGACCGGTTTGGGTTGGAAGAGACATTAAGATCACCCAGTTCCAACCCCCCTGCCATGGGCAGGGACACTTTCTGCCATACCAGGTTGCTGCAACCTGCTGTGTAGCCTGGCCCGGAACAGTTCCGGAGATGAGGCACTCACAGGTTCTCTGACAGCCCTCTGAGCCTCTTGTAACCAAAACCACCCGCGATGCACCCCAGGGAGGGCACGGGCGGGGGCTGCTGCCCACCTGCCCTGCCTGTGCCCTAGTGCGGGGGAGCGCAGGGTGGCTCAGAGGAGCTCCCGGTGCTGTCAGGGATGACAGTGGCGCTCACCTGAACTCAGAGCTGGTTTTTGGGCCAGTCCTGCGGTCCCAGGGCCCACGGAGCCGCGCGTGTGCAGGCAGCGATGGCGAGTGGGCTCCAGGCAGCAAGCTTGCAAAATAGTTTCACTTTAACCCTGTTATCCAACATTCATATCAGTAGTTTTCCAAATCGCTCCCTTTAGGGGGTGAAAGAATCTACATGTGGTTTCTGGCAGGAAGGTTTCATGGTGGTGGGAATGAGGCGAAGCTCTAGCTGGTTGTGTTTGCTGGGTGGTGGCTTTTCGTGTTTGCTTTTTACGTTTGAGGAAGGTCTCCGTAGCCTGCTGCGAGTTCTGGGAGACCGACGGCAAAACTCTTCTTAGTCACCGTTTCCGAAACAGCAACGTGCAATCAATCCCTGCTAAGGAAACTGCTCACCCCCGGTGTCAGGTTTCATCCGGTTTTCCTTTAAGTCTGCAGGTGCAAGTGGGGAAAATAGATGCCACTCGTGTGACAGGGTAGCTGTGTCTCTGCTGGGTGTATCAGGGAGTTCACAGGCTGTGACAGGGAAATTAGCCTCTCCCACACTGACCCAGAGCTGTCAGTGCCATGGAAAGTCTGTATAAAGCTGACATAAAGCCAGTAGGAGAAGGAAATGCTGTGCTTACTGTGATTCCTGCTCTGCACTACTTAGCAAGTTGTCAGTTGTCCCCTGGAGCTGCCCCTGCTCTCACTGTGGATGAGGGAGCACCTCAGAGCAGCCCCATTCCTGCCTGAGCCAGGCAGCACCTCAGCTGAGAGGAGCAGGTTGAGCTTTGTTAGGCTAGGCGGGAGGGAACTTCATACAGACACAGGAGCCTGTTGAGGGTTGAGCCTAAAGAACTTAACTAGCAAAATCAGGTCCTAAAACATCTCTAGCTCTCCTTTCTGCCGTGGTGACCCAGTGTAGCAGCTTCCAGCAAACTGCAGCTCTTCTGCGAACTCTACCTTCATCCCCAGTTGGTTGTGGTCGCTCTGCAGTGCACAGGATGTGGACGAGCCAGCATTGCCAAGGCAACCCCTCTGTTTTGGTTTCCCCACACTCGGGCTAGCAGCGTTTACCCCTCCCGCTCAGCCAGTACCCGACGGTTTGTGGTGCCGCCGCAAACCAGCCCTCAAAGGCGCTTGTCTTCCACCCACGGCCGCCCGTAACTCCGGAGGAGTGGCGGATGCTCCCCACCCTTGCAAACCGGCTCTCTCGAATCCAACATGGATTAAAACTTACACAAGTGGCACAGAGCCCCACCAGGCAGAGCTGCTGTCAGTCAGAGCCATCCATCCCTGGCCGCAGGAGTTCCCAAGCGAGTTTCCATGTCAGCTTTCCCCTGGCTCTGCCAGCACTGGCTGCCCAAAAAACAAAGAGCTCATTTAGCAGGGTGCTTCACAGCCCTCCCCAAGACACAGCCCTGTCTCCCAGTGCGTCCCTGGCCCTGTTTTTTTGGCCCATATCTTGACCCAAAACCCAGCTGACCTCCCGGTGGTGGCAGCTCCATGTGCTTTGGGCAGGCGGTCCACACCCATCCTGGACCACAGTGTGGAGGCAGCTGTTCCCCTTCATCCCTCCTCTAAGGGGAGATGTTGCTGTTGCACTAAACGGAGCAGCAGCACGGATTTTTTGTAAATACAGCTCCTCACTGTGCACTCAGGCTTTCAGCTGGCGATGGGTGGCCTGGGGTAACCCCTCTGCCCTTGGAGCTGCCAGCTCCAAAGACACCAGTTTTTCTACTTTCCCCTCCCCACCTTTTTTTTTTTATATGAAGAACCCCTTTATTTAGCACACAGACATCCCTTCATCTACGACACAAAAAGCAATGCACACACCAAAAAGAAGCAGCATTTGCAAACCAACTGCATGGCCATGCAGGAAGGTGGCCCTGGGGTTTGGGTGCTGTTTGCTCAGGGGGTGGCAGGTACCTCCACCTTCCCCTTCCCAAGGGATGCTCAGCCACATCCAGGCTTGCCCAGGGTGGCCACATGTCCCCAGCTGGGCACTTCCCAGGAACAAACAGCCAGGGCCTCTGCAGCACATTCAGCTCTAGTTTAAAGTGGAAACATTTCAAAGGGCTTTGCTTTTTTTTTTCTCCTTTCTTTTTTCCTCTGCAAACAATTAATTAC
Source organism: Pithys albifrons albifrons (assembly GCF_047495875.1). Taxonomy (NCBI): domain Eukaryota; kingdom Metazoa; phylum Chordata; class Aves; order Passeriformes; family Thamnophilidae; genus Pithys; species Pithys albifrons. Next base: position 5,477,743 of record NC_092467.1, on the reverse strand, counting down.
AAGTTTAAAAGGAAGTTCCAGCCCTCCTTCGCTCCCCAGAAGTTTAGAGGCAATAAATATAAAGCAGCTCCATGCAGGAATAAAATTCTACATCCTGTTTTGTCTGAAATTAAGGCAGTTGTTGTTTTGGGGTTGTTTGGAATTTTTTACTTCTTTTTTGGAGTCAAGCGTCTCATAGGCGTCCAGAATTCCTGCCTGGGTAATGAGATGTCAGGATATTTATGGATAAATGGCAAACCTGCATCACATGGATGATTCAGGCTGAGGAAAAGCTGCTCTGTTTATTTGTGTTGCAGTGTAACCTCTACTACAGCTGTCCAAAAAAAAGGCCTCAGAGAGGACAGAGGTCAGGACAGGGAGCAGCTTTAAGAAGTGGCTCTTGCTTATCTCTCCTATGACCAAAAGGCATCTGGGATGCTCCCCGCTGGCTCCAGGCAGGGGGTAGGAAGAGGATGGATGGAATTTGAGTCTCTGAGTGGTAGCCCATGATTTGTCAGGTGGGGATGGTGATGATATTGCTGAGCTCTGTTGAGTGGAATGAGGGAGTGTGGGGGGCAGCTGCTTTCCCAAGGCTGGGAAGCAGCTCAGCAACAGAGGCTGGGTGGAAAAGGCTCTTCTGCCTCTCACAAGAGCATCCCTCCCTCCTGAGTGCAAGTCATTCTGCTTGTCTGCCTCCAAAAAACCCCACTCTATATATGTGTTTATATATATATAAATTCCTTTTCTAGCAAACGGAGACTGGAAGATGGAGCAGACTGGACAAAAATCCAGCAATAATAATAATAAACTTCTTTCAGCCAAAGCCCAAACTACCTCCCAGAGCTTTGCATTTCATTTGGTAAATCTCAAATGAGATTTTTTTTTAAAAAGGCACCCACAGAAATTCATGTTCAAAAAAAGAAACCACCAGCTAACTGGGGCCAGCTCAGCTGTGCTCTTGTGCAGAACAAAACAATAAATCCACAGTGGACACTCTGTTTTTGTGAGGGGCACGGAGGATAAACGCCTTACTTTGAACAGGATTTGAACACTTCTGGAATCCCAAATTGAGAGCTCAGTGTCTACGCTGAGGGATTCAGCTCTTGGGCCCTGGCAGTCAGGTCCAAAAGCCAGTAGCTGGGGGAGACTGGTGAAACAAGACCCCACACAGCTTTGTAGGTCCCAGGACAGTGTTTCCAAAGGCAGGTTTTCCATGGGGAACCACCTTTCTGGGGGCTGCCCAGCAGCTCCTGCCTCAGCAGCAGCACCAGGGCTGTGGTTTAGGGCTGGGTGGGACTGGTGGTTCCTTTTTTGGGCGCGGCTGGTGGCTTGGTGGTTCGTTAGGAGCGTGGTATAATTGCAAAGCAAAGGGGAAGGATGCACAGTGCATGTGCTGGCTGGGTGAAACTGGGGGATCCCAAAATGCTCCATACAAGAGAGCATCCCTTAGCAAGTGCCACAGCAGGAATAAATGCGATACAAAGCAAGGGAGGGCAGTGCTATAGACCAGGAGGATTTAGCTGGAACCAGCCTGAGTCCCTCTGTCCCTCCCCCAAGGTCCCCAAGCTCTGTGAGAGCTGCCAGAAGGAATACCAAGGTGCTGGTGTCACGGGGGACACCTTTGGAATTCAGGCTATACCTTTCAAGTTTTTGTTACATGGAAGTGTTGGTTTTCCTTTGACTGTGCCTCAGTTTCTCCTCTTGGGCACATGGGGATTTCAGGATTCCCTCTGGAGGCTGTGGGGCTTGAATCTCAAGGGCTGGCAAACACACCGATGCAAAATGCTGAGTGAGGCTGAAACAGGGTGTTAGAGCCTGATACTGCCCCTGCCAGCTCTTCATCTGTACAACCTCTAATTCAGTGACCCCTGTGTTGAACCAGAACTGCAAACTCACAGCACAAAACCCCCTACCCCACTCAGACCCCCTGGGAGTGTTGCCTGGCCCCAGGGGAGGAGAGCCAGAAGCCGAGGCAGCAGCTCCCTGTCCCTGCAGGAGGGCTTCCCTGGGAGCCCTGCCACTCAGCAGCACCTCTCCCTCCCTGAGGGAAGAGGAAAACCTTACGTCAGGCCACAGAAATGTTCCTCAGCCCTACCCAAACCCTTGGAGCAATTCCCAGGTGAGGCAGGCACGGCAGCTCCTCTATCCCCAGCCAGCCTTACCCTCCCCTGCCGCCGCCTTTGTGGCCAGCCCTGGGTGCACGGAGGCAGCCGTGGGTGCAGGGCTGCTCGTCGGGGCCCACCCACCTGACCATAGTCCTCATCAAAAAGCCAGGTAGTTTAACCACAGCCCCCACCCCAAACCTGCTGGCAGTGTCCCAGGTGCCGGGATGGCAGGACCAGACCTCTGCATGGTGCCCAGGATGGGCACACCTGGCCTCTGTGCTGCCCATCCCATGAGAAACAGTCTGTCTGAGGATACCCCATCCCAGGATGGATCGGGAATAAGGGGAGACCTGTGACATGTACAGTCCTGGCTCCAGTGACAGCACTGCTCTCTACAGTAGTCCCTTGCCTGGATCAGGCAAGTCCCTGCCTAGACAGGAGAGCCCCACAATATTTCTTATGCTGAGAAACAAGCCTTCCAAAGGGCTAATAAGAGCTTCATGCTCTTGATGCTCAGCAAGGGCTGAGGTATAAGTCCAGAGGAACAGGATTTGTGCTCAGCCAGATGCCATGGCAAGACGCCCTCCTTGTCCATCCCCACCACCAAAAATGAATCCCAGGATACAGAAGGCTGTGTTTCTCAGCTGCAGAAACCTAAAGGGACATGGCAGGCAGCATAGTCCATTCCCCATGACCCCAGACCCTTCTAAGGCAGGAGACATCTTACCTTGCTGAGGCTTAGGCTGTGCTGACAGCTCCATGGAGAAAACTGCTGAGAGAGCAGGCACCTGATCCATGAAGTTTCTTGTCTCTGCAGGCACCATCCCAAGACACTTGTGGAGCCCATTAGCCGCTTACAGAAGCTGAACGTATCCCAGGGGACCTTTGCAGAGAAGCAGCCTGCTCAGGAGCCGACATGCAGCAGAAGATCAGCTCTTTCTTTAATTCCATCTTGGAGCTCGTCCGTACCAAGCACGAGGAAGGCGTCTTCAACACCGTCTGCCTGGCCGTGCTGTTGGGTCTGCCCGTCGTCGTCCTCCTGGCGTTCATTTTCATCTGCTGCCACTGCTGCTTCTGCAGGCAGAGGAGAGACAGCTCGAGGAAAGGTGGCCCCAGCAGCAACGGGCAGCTGCATGCTGAGAGGAACAAGAAGAAAAAGAAGAAGAAGAAGAAGCAGGATGAAGAGGACCTGTGGATCTCGGCTCAGCCCAAGCTGCTCTTGCTGGACAAGAGACCCTCCCTGCCCATCTAGCAGACAGGAGGGCATTCAGGCCTTCTCCTCTGAGATGCCACCAGTCCTTACAGATGTGCACCAGGAGGGATGAGGAGATACCAAAGCTGCTGCCACTTTATGGTGACTTTTGGCAGAGGCTGAGCCCAGTGTGTAGAAGGGCCAGCAGAGAGCAAGGCAGTCGGACATAGGTTATACAAGCCCCTTCCTCTCCCACCATGAGAGAGTGCCCAGGGGCAGAAACCCCTGCAGAGGACAGGTGAGCATGCAAGGGTGACCTGCCACTGGGCCATACGTGCCTCCTGCCATGAGCACCACGCACACACCCCCGACTCACCAAACCGGGGGTGAGGCTCTCCCTCTGCACTCATGTGCCAGCACAGGCACTGTGGCACAGACAAGGGTGCACAACGACCAAGCCACCTGCACGCTCCCCCTGCACCAACATGGATAGCCATGAGTGAAGCAGGTACAGACACACCTCATTTGCTTGCCCTGCTGTGGAGATGGCTCAACTTGACTGTCTAGGCTCCGTCCAAACCCGGCTCGCTTTGGAGATGCAAAGAAGGCCAAGTGCCAAGTTACCCCACAGCTCAAAGGTGTGCCATCTTTCTGGCTACCAAAGCAAAGGCACTTGAGAGGATCTGAAGCCAGATGCCCTCAGCCCAACCTTAGAGACCTCACGACACCATCTTCAGTAGCACAGAAGGAGGATGCCTGGCCACCCAGGCTAGAGGCAGGGAGGAGAGAGGAGGCTGCCAGACCATCCCTTTTGCACCAGCACTTAATATAACCCCTTCCTTGAAAGACTGTTTTATACAAACTTGCTATTAAAGAGCCCACCACGTTACTGCAAGAGCGAAAACACAAGCTGAGACTGTGTAAAAGCTTAGCTATGGGCATTAGAGTTATTTATTGAATGACTACTAAAGAAAAGCAGGACCAAAGGCCCCTCTGGAGCAGGGCCAGGCACACCAAAGAGGTATTGAAGCAGCTGACGCGCTTTCCTGGTACACTTGGCTGTCCCCTCTCCCTGCAGCCCTTGTGCCATGAAGTGAGACACCCACAGGCTGACAAGCCAATGCCACATGGGCAGCTCTGTGTGCCACACTGAGGGCTTGTGTGCGGCTGTCAGGCTGCACAGCTCTGGGATTTGGAATGTGCTGTAGGAGCAAAGTAAACTCCACGTCCACAGTCATCCCTTACTCAGGGATGCATCACACAGCTGGACCCTGCACCCCTCTCTGTCCTCATGTCCTTGGAACAGGCACAGCAGCTAACACAGCCACACACACCCTGCTCTGGTTCTGACACTGCTCCCCGGGACTTGAGTGCGCATCCGTGAGCCGGGAGTCTCCTCTGCCCCCCACTCTCCCCTCCACCAGTCTCTGTCACCCCCAGCTTGTTGTGCCAGCGAGAGATGCATGTTTGTGATGAGAAGCCTCACCACATCTGGTTTTTGCCCTGTCTGTACACTGGATGCCTTCCTTGTGTTTTCTTTCAGTTCTCAGGCTGCTGGAGCAGACCAGGGCTGCCAGGCAGAGCCAGACATCTGGGGCACAAGCAGCCAAACCCACATGGGCCAGCCTGCATGGAGCTGCTGGACACAACCACTTCCAGCCCCAGCAAGGGCGATGCCACCTTCCCCTGGCTCAGGGGACAAAGCCACTGGCTGGAAGTGGCTGCCTGTGCCACCCAGTCCCAGCACAGCCTGTTTCATCCAACACAGGCAGGGCTGTGATGGTCACATCACGTCATGGGGTTTGGCTGTGTGTGGCTGTGCTGGGAACAGCCTCCTCCTCACACAGCCCTTTAAATTGACCCCATATGTGACTTATTTTCCAGCCTGCTTTGGTACCATTGAAATTAGCGACTCCCTTCTTCTCCAAAACAGGAAGCAACATAAAATGGTCTGAAAAATTAGGATTTGCCACATGTAATCCTAGGATTACATGCTGGAATGGCTCTGGTCTCTGTCCCAAACCTCCAGTCCAGCCAGGATCCTGGAGAATTAGCACTGCACTTGCATTATTCCCTTTTCCTTCTCTCCTTTCCCCCAGCCAGGTACTTTTCCCAGCCCTCCTGCCTCTGTGCTCACCGGGTGGCCAAAGCAGCCTCCTCCCGTGGGCAGAACGCTGCCCATGCAGGTGCTCCTGCTGCGATCCAGAGGCACGAGCAGCCCTGGAGGCAGGGCAGGACTGCCTGAGGAATCAAAAAAAGCAGAGTAAAGGGTAACACCATGGGAGGCCAGAAGCTTCCCGAACAAGCAGGGGCATGGAGGCAGCCAGCACCGACACAGTACAGCCTACCTGGTGTGGAGGGGCTGGGCTTTGCAGGGAAGGGAGTACAAGTAACATTTCAGGCGAGGGCAACCAATTCCTACAAGAACCAGAGAACTGCCAAAACATGTTGCATCACACACACGTCCACATCCAGGTTTTGGGGAACTCAGAGCCAGGTCTGAATCTCAAAATCATCATCCAGACCTCCCCACCCCAAAAAGCACTGGGGCTGGCTTGTTTGAGCCAAACCATGCTCTGACCCTGCTGCTTCTGGAGGAGTAAGCCCAAAAAGCAACAACTGCCTGAGGTGCACCAGAGCGTGTCACCCACCAGTGAGGCAGCAACAACCCTGCAGCACCCATGTTTCAGAGGGGCATGGCAGAGAAACCCCACGGCCCCTGCTCTGCAGACACCTCTGCCCTGCCTCCCACAACTGCATTTCAATGTCAGCCTTCAAGTTGCCTAAACAAGCCCATGCAACAGGGGGGAAACAACGAGTTTTGTGCAATTTTTTAAACCAAAAATAAATTGCTCTTAAACTGCAAACAAACGCTGTATCTCTATCTCTCAGTCATGTTTATTTTCCTGGGGAGATCTTTCCTGTATCTGTGTCCTGGCCCTAGATAAGAGAGGAGAGAGCTCAGCAGGCAGAGGCCGTGCAGTCTCTGCCTGCAGCCAGCTGTGCAGCTCAGAGACGTTTCCTTAAAGAAACAGCTTAACTTAATCGAGTTTAATGGCCTTGCCTTGTTAATGAGCACAGCCGAGCTCCTCCACCCAAAGGCAAAAAGTAGTGGGAAGAAGAAGAGCTGGGTTTGTGGTGCAGGAGGTGGGCTGCAGAGGGGTTGTTTTTCCCTGCAGAGGATCAGCAGCACAGGCTGGTTAACCCCAGTTGGTTTTGATCAAACAAGTATTTCAGAGTGTCTGCAGCTTGCTGTCTGCATTGAGCAAGTCACAGAACTAGGCACACAGCTCTCTGCTGGGCAGAGCCTTTCCAAATCCTGCACCACTGAGCTCTGCCTCCACAAGGGTGAAAATTAACCTGTTTCTCACCTGGATGAGGCACAAGGCTGCACCTTGGCTGCAGAGCTGAGGCTCTAGTAGAGGCTGATGTCAGAGTGCTGCAGGACCACAGTGATGAGCAGCTGGAAAGGCAGAGGCAGAGGAAGGAGGGGGAAGGAAGGAGCAGTGTACATTTGCTTCTCTCCAGATGTCAGACACTGCATTCAGGGCCAGGTGTTCTTGGGTAGCCTGGGCTGCAGAGGGAAAGGACAGATCCCTGGCTCCTAGGTTAGAAACATTCAAGGGTTGAGACAAAGTTCAGCATCCTGGAACAATCCAGAGATTGAGGGGAAGCAGAAGTCGCCCCGACAGGCCCGTTAAATCCCTCTATGAGGGAAGATTGGATCTGCACTGGCTGTTCCACTATTTATTCAGCCAACAAAGCACACAGCAGTGACCAAAAATAACACCACTGCTTTCCAAGTAAGTGCCCAGTGCAGTAAGACACTTCAGTCTTCTCTCCAAATCACACCATACAGCAGGGCAGTATCTCTGGGGAGAGGCATCCTCTCCCTCCTCCTCCTGGGTAGATGCAGCAGCATTTCTCTGGGGTCCCAGATCCATCACAACAGACGGGTCCGGGCTGGTGGGATGCAGCAACAAGGCAATCCTCATCAACACAGTGTTGCCAAAGCAGAGAGGATCCTTCTGGGACTCAAATTCTGCCCCTGGGAATGTTGCAAACCAGTATATGAAATTTAAGTGATCTCAGAGCAAGGCAGAGGTTTCAGAACAGTTTGGCCCTCCAGCATCACTGTCACAGGGTTGGGTGTTGCAGCAAAACAAGGGTAGTAAGAGTACGTGACATTTTTATGGGACTGTCCCAACCAGCCTGAGCCTCGAAACCAGAACAGCCAGTTCCTTAAGGCAAACAAGCTGCATTATCTGAGCAGTCCCAGCCACTCAGGCTGTAGCACAGTCTCGTTAACCCCAAAAACGTTTTTCCGAAGATGCCAGCTGGATACGGGGAAGTTTTTCCTGCACTCGCATGAAGAGATGATGCCATCCTGTGGCTGTTCGGGAACACTGGCTTCCTGCAAAGTGCCAGCTGCTGGGAAGCCATTGACTGCCCTTCCTGGTGAAAGAAGGAGCACCAAGTAAACACTTCCCCAAAACTACAAATAAGGTGGCTCATTTGCCTTTAGCTCTGAAATACAAAGCTCATACCACTTAAGAAAATACTCCCTCCTTCCAGGTGGGATTCAGCTCTAGGAGAGGATTATGTTTTGTCCCTGCACAGGAACGAGCTGCTGGGAACAATCACACCTGTGGTTTTTTAGAGCATAGGCTTATTTTTAGAGGGGCTGTTTGTGAGACTAGTCCTCCTTTCCCTCTCAGTCTCCTTCCTGATGACTTCATTGTGCCCTTTACTGAGCAGACTGAAATTTGTCCTTGCCTGCAGACAAGTGGGCAACGGGGAGAAAGCACTTCACAGTAGAGAGCCCTCATTGCCTTCCTGTGTCCCTCTCTCATGCTGTTAGCACAGAGCCTGCAAAACATTTCAAGTGCAATTTTCCTTTCCTCCTCCTCCTTCTCCCCCGCACAGGGCTGGGATATCCTAACACACCTCAGGTGAGTGTCTGCCTGCCCAGAGAGAAGCAATGAGGCTGGAGAAGGGACTGGAGCACAAGTGCTGTGGGGAGAGGCTGAGGGAGCTGGGGGTGTTTAGCCTGGAGAAGAGGAGGCTCAGAGGTGACCTCAGCACTGTCTGGAACTGCCTGAAGGGAAGTTCTGGCCAGGTGGGGGTTGGTCTCTTCTCCCAGGCACTCAGCAATAGGACAAGGGGGCACGATGGGCTCAAGCTCTGCCAGGGGAAATTGAAGTTGGAGATCAGAAAAACTTCTTTGCAGAGAGAGTGCTCAGGCATTGGAATGGGCTGCCCAGAGAGGGGGTGGATTCCCCATCCCTGGAGGTTTTTAACCTGAGCTTGGCTGTGGCACTGAGTGCCATGATCTGGTAAAGGGACTGGAGTTGGACCAAGGGTTGGACTTGATGATCTCGGAGGTCTTTTCCAACCCAATCGATTCTATGAGGCACAGCCCTGAAAGTGCTGTGAAGAATTTAGCCCTCACATTTGAGAGACAACACTCTAGCTCACTCTCCTCAGCAGGTCCGAGCTAGCACAGATCAGTTCAGGGCTTCACAGAGTTAAGTCACAAAGAGATCACATAGTGCCCACCCCTTAGGTTAAATAGGAACTGAAATAATTCTGCCACCCAAAGTGAAGAAGACAGAAATATTTTAAGACCTCCTTTATTTGCAATTTTACTATTTCCTCCAAAGTCTGGGAAGGATTCTGCAAAATTAATTACTCAGCTTAGCTCTGGGATAAGAAAAGGTCATTAAGATACAGGACAAGCCTGCTGCAATGTGTTCAGACAAGGAAGCCTTTAAGCAAGCAGCATTTGGTGAGCTCATTCTTCTTCCCTGGCTGGAGCTGGTGGTCCAGAATTTTAATACTTGCTCAGGGAAAGAAAGTAAACCTCACTTTTATGATTGAGTTAAAATAAAAAAGCAGCCATATGTGAAAGCATGCACCAGGGCACGAGGGAAAGCACAGAGGAGTGGTTTAACTCCAACAGATTCTCATTTTAGAGGTGGATGGCAAGCGTTATTTCAGCATCACTACCTGCCACACTGCTAATGAAAAAGCTGAAGGCAGCAGATGGAACTGTCACATAGAGAATTCTGAAGCAGCCTCTTAGGCAAGTGGAATGGTGAGGCAGGTTGAGGGTGAGCAGAGCTTGGGGGACAGCAGCCCTTCCATGCACCCTGTTCTGGGCCTCACCCCAGAGTGTGAACATCAGTTTACTGAACATCTCCTTGGCTCTTCTTTGGGCTGTGAGACAAGAAGATACAAGCAAAATAGCAAGATTTTAACCTGGAGAGATGCAATACTGGAGGTTGAGGAACCCAGTCCACAGAGCTCACCTGGGTTAAAGAGCCTTGCCAGCAGCCTGGCAACATTTCCCAAAACCCAGCTCTGCAGGAAGAGAAGGGGATGTCCCCAGATAAGACGGGGAACCACAGACCAAGACAGAGAGAGGGAACAGTCTCAGGAAAGTTCTCTCCTATGTAAGTTAGAGGGCTATTATTTGTTAGTGGGCTCAAATTTTTGAAGTCTGAAGGCGATGGCACCAGAGAAGGACAGAATAAAGAGGAGTCTGCAGTTCAGGTTTCAGAAGGAACATCATGTGTTAAAGCTTGTTTTATGTAAAGTTCATCAAAGCTGCATATATTGGATCAAGCAGGTCCTTGTCATGTTCAGCCAAACAGGGTATCTACAAGCAGGATGCTGCCCACGAGCCCCCTCCCAGTCTCTGGGAGATCAGCCCTCAGGAGCTCCAAAGGCTGGCAGCAGGGTGTGCTGCAGGCCCAATGTCCCTGGGTGCACGCTGCTCAGCAATTGCCCCCGGTGTAGTGGAGAAAGCTGTCTGAAATGAACTTTGTTCAGGAACACTGAATCATTATCTTTGGGTACTGTCCTGCACAGGGTTCAATTTAAGCCCTGATCTTCTTCCTCTTCCCTGATAGAGACCTCTTCTTCCTCGCCAGGATTGCCTCATTACTGGAAGACTGAGGACGGATCTTCATCTCCGTAAAAGGAATGGAGAATTCGTGGCCTTTCCATGGCTCCCAGTTCACACCCTGGGAAAAGACCAAGGAATTTCTTTTACTGAAGTGCCCAGACCAGGTGCTAGGAGTCTACCACTACCCCCTCTAGTACCATTTAACCCTCCAATACACAGAGACTCTAATGATAATCAGTCTGTCATTTTTAATATAAATCAAACCACTGTCCAGTTTGGAACACAACAGGACTTGGAGCCATCTTGAAGTCCAAAATAAGTTTGTACAGCAAGATGCACCCCAAGGCATGCACTGAAAGCCAAAGTACACAAGAGAAAGTGAGCCAGCATCCTAGAGAGGCTCCTAGTGAGTGTCCGTTTAGGTGTTCCCCTCAGAGAGCCAGACAGCTCCACCTCAAGTACCTCTGCCTACAAGAATCAGGGAGGCGTGAACTCAAGTCCTCTGGATTCAGGGAAGATGGAATAAGAGCTGTAAGTTTTCCTGCTGATCTTTTTCCTTTCAAATGACATGAGTCAGAATATCCTGGAAAATCCCTCCTGTTCCAAGGAAAGACACCCCCTGTGTGTGTTTTCTCCAGGCCAGGGAGCAGAGCCCCCCAGCACACAGAGCTGTGCCGCTCACCTCGCTGTGCTTGCTCTCCCCATACTTCCCGTTGAGGTTGGCCAGGTGGCAGTTCTTGTACCACCACGCGCCGTGGTGTGTCAGGGCACAGTTGCTGAGAGCCACATCGTTGTCTCTGTCCCACGTTGTGAACTTCCAGCCATTGTGGTAGGTCATGGCATCCCCTAAGGGAAGAGAAAAAGACATGGATAGGAGTAAGGTGTGACAGCTGCTCAGCCTGAGGGCTTATCCAGCCTTCAGGCAGGACACAGCAGGCCTGCCAGGGGAAAAAACACAGCACAGGAGAGCTCTGCACAGTCATTTCTAAAGCACTGCTATTAGAGGGCATGTCCAAGGGCTGGATCCTCCCAGCTGAAGACCTGAACCTTATGGCAAGAGGATATTAAAGGTGACCTCCTGACTGTCTAGAACTACCTGAAGGGAAGTTCTAGCCAGGTGGGGGTTGGTCTCTTCTCCCAGGCACTCAGCAATAGGACAAGGGGGCACGATGGGCTCAAGCTCTGCCAGGGGAAATTGAAGAGTGCTCAGGCATTGGAATGGGCTGCCCAGAGAGGGGGTGGATTCCCCATCCCTGGAGGTTTTTAACCTGAGATTGGCCGTGGCACTGAGTGCCATGATCTGGTAAAGGGCCTGGAGTTGGACCAAGGGTTGGACTTGATGATCTCAGAGGTCTTTTCCAACCCAATCAATTCTATGGTTCTATAAGCTGTGGACACAATGGCAGTGATAAGGATTTACCAGTGGCAAAGTCAGCACTGCTGTTGAGCAAACTCCCATCCTGATTAAAAGCCACTTATTTTTCCACTCTTAGCTGGGGAGCCCCAGAAGTTGTTGCCCCATCAGCAAAGGTTACCTCGTAGAAGTGCTTCCCAGTTTGCCTTTTCAGCTGGCATTTCCCTGGGTTACAGAGCATTCCATTCCCCAGGAAAAAGCAACTCTCTCTCCTGTCTTCAACATGAGACAGGCCTACGGGCACACTCTCCTCAATCTCCCTAGGAAGCACACACTTTTCTCCTCAGAATGAACCACATCTGATCTAACCTGACCTAAGGAGCTGCCATGCTACCTGCAAAATAAACACACAGGTCGCAGCATTTGCTTCCCTGTGCTGAGACAGGAGGAGTACAAGGCTCTCCTCACCAGCATTGCCTCTGTAGTTGCCCACAGAGAGCCTGTATCTCTCCCTGCTCGAGGCGACCTGGAAGAAGTCATAGACAGCATAGGCAGATTCGCTGGCTGTCCGCAAATCCACACGGAGCTCGTAGCGGACGGGGCTGCTGCTCGTGAGGTTGTGCAGCTTATCGAGACCTAGAAATAAAGAACAATTACTCTTAAAACAGTTCACCTTTGCAGTCCTAGGCACTCACCCCGTAGCCATTTTGGTTAAATCAGCTATTTCTTGCCTCCCTCCTTCCCCGCTTGATGCTGTCATGACATCTTGCCAAGTCTGTGCTGTCTTATCTCGGTTTCTGGCAAGAGACAGCGGTATCAGAAAAACAAACAGCCCTAACCAGCACAAGACTGGCTGTACTGTGACATTATTTTTCCCAGAATGTTTAAAGACTCTTGCTCCAAAAACCTTGTCCTATTTAATGCTGAATTCTCTGATTCCCACATTGTCCACTAACAGAACATGACAGACAAAAAACTACCAAGTACACCAAGTTGTGTGTAGTCTCTTATTAGTTTGCATTTTCACAAATGATTTTTTTTTCCTTCCCCTCTCATAAGGAACACACAAGCCTGAAATAAACCTTTACAGAGTTTGGCTTCCTCTGAGACTGCTCCAAAGCCCAAAAATGTCAGTGGAAATACTACATGGGCCATTAAAGATCCCTCAATGCTTAATTTTCATTGCTAGGGAAGACACAAAAGCTGACAGTTCAAGACTGCAGGATCAAGGGATTGGATATGCCATCACTGAAGTGCTTCTGCAAAGCCAACATTCAGCTCTTCACTGGTCACACCCATCCAGGTACTGTACCAAGCCAAAACTCCCCAGTGGGATCTCCAAAGCCTTCCACATAATTTTTCCAGCGTTGGTAGAAATCCACCTTGCCAGTGCTCCTCCTCTGAAACACCTGCAAAGCAAGGATTGTGGAGTGAGAGCTCATGAGGGGACGAGATAAAACAAGAAGGATGGGGGTGAGAAATGCTCATCCTGACTCAAACACAGACAAAAACAAGCATGCAAGATTAGAAAACACTAGTGGATCATAGGATCATTAAAGTTGGAAAAGACCTCCAAGATCATTGAGCCCAACCTTATGATGGCACACTACACTTGAGCACACACAGGAATCGACTTCCATTTTCTGGCTGCCCATAAGCACTGGGGCGAATACTTAGTTGTGCAAATTTTACAGTTTACTTTCCACAAATCTGAGCACGATCTAAACACTTTGACAAAAGATGCTTTGAGGTGAGGAGTGTTTATGAACATGGAGGAGTGAATCTGAGGTTCTCTGACAGCAATCTCCCTAAAAAAAAATTAAGAGAAAAACACCTTTGTTACCTTTTTTCACCTTTCATTTCCAGGAGTAAGTGACTTTCTCTACTGAAATAAATTGTTGTGTTTTACTGCCCAAGCCCGTCTGACTTTGGTGAAGTTTAGAAACCTGGATCTTGTCTCTAAGCCTGTTTTGTCAAAGTGTTTAGATCATGCTCAGATTTGTGGAAAGTAAACTAAAATTTGCACAACTTTCCCTAAAACATGCCACTCCATCTCAGCAGGAGCCTAAACACGTGAGCGCAGCAGAGCCAAAGGAGCCTCAGGTAACACCAGTAACACCAGTGTCAGGTGCACTCGATTACACTCATCAAGAAGCAGAAAGAGGAGCAGAGCATCACTCACTGTCCAGCCTCCTCCATCAGTGGTCATGTCACAGAACACCTGCAGTGGCCTCCTGCTGTCCCCGCTCAGGTAAACGATGTACACGCCGCTGGAGGCGTTTCCATTGCGCTGGGCCTGGCTGCAGTCCGCAGGATACGGGTACCGGAGCCTCTCTGGGAGAACAGAGGGGGCAAAACGCATCAGCAGAGCAGGCCATGGAGCTGGAGGGGCATTTCACCCCCTTAGGAAGCTCCTGTGGACAACGGTACTGGAAGAGAAGCGCAGAAATCAGCAGCTGGTGCTGTGCGCTCACACAGTGCCCAGCTGCACCAGCAGGTTGCTGCTGGCAGCCTCCCCACTGCCTGGGAGCTGGCACAGGCATGGGGGGCCTCAGAGGCTGCAAGAGAGAGCTACAGCACCCTAGAATGGCTGGGGTTGGAAGGGATCCTACAGGTCATCCAGCTCCAAACCCCCTGCCATGGCTCACCAGCCCAGGCTGCTCCAAGCCCTGTCCAACCTGGCCTTGGATACTTCCAGGGATGGGGCAGCCACAGCTGCTCTGGGCACCCTGTGCCAGGGCCTGCCCACCCTCACAGATACGAATTTCTTCCTAACATCTAATCTAAACCTTCTCTCTTGGCAGTTTAAAACCATTGCCCCTTGTTCTGTCACTATCTGTCCATATAAAAAGACCCAGCCTTGGCTCACAGTGAGAGTGGGAAGAGGAGCCCTTGTTTGTAAAGGCAGGAATGTCAGAAAATAGGAACTTTAATTTTTCTGCATTTCAAAATGAATACACAACTGGCAGCCCCTGTGGGCACTGGCATATTAAGAGAGGCTCCCAGGGCACGCTGGCATGAGATATTGCTTGATTTGCTGCCACTCTTGTATTTCCTGATCTCTGGACAACCTGGGCAGTTACCCAATGACCTGAGAGTACTTACACCAGTGTGCCCTGCCATTACTAGGATGTGCAGAAAGATCTCCTGCAAATCATCCTCTCTCCTGCCCACTGGCAGCTCACCAGTGGGCTTTGTCTCTCCCTTTGCTTGCCAGCAGCACTGACCAGTGTGGGCTCTGTGTTTCCAAGCCTCCAGATGGCATGGCTTAGAACAGACACCCAGCCAGGAGACACACCATTGATTTGCTATATGGTTTGCTTATGACCACATCCTTTCCCAGTGCATCTGTAGGGCATGAACTCCATCTCTGGCCCTGCCTTAAAGCACAGCAGCTGCAGAGCACAGGGAAAATGTAACATGCAAGGCCAATTCCTACCTGTTGAGAAGGTACTGACTGTCTTTCTGCTCTGGTGATCTCCCTTGTAGGCCATCACAAAGACAGTGTACCTCACTCCTTGTTCCAGGCCTTCCAGCACAAACCGCTGTTCGCTGGGACCCAGCTGTACTTCCTGCCAAACAGCACAGATCAAAGGTCAACACAACTCTGAACAGCATTCAGCTTTCCTGGACCACAGTGCCTCACACCCTCTATGCACTTACAGGTTTTTCTGGTAGGGTTCAAACAGGCAAATTCATTGAGTATCCTTGAAACATGGAATCCATCTATTCAGAAGGAAGATTTGGGGCAAAGTCTCAAGAAACACTCCTAGGAAACTGAGGACATCCTGTCCTTAATGAGTGCTGTCCTTCCAGGTAATAAAGTTAGAGAAATGGAGAGGTAACCATGTTTTCTGCACTTGGCTATGTTGGGAAGAAGCATTTCACTGTCACAAAGTCCTTCCACAGCTTCTACTCAGCACATCTCCTTCCTTAAGGTCTCCCTCCCTGGGTCATGGACATTATAGATTCCTCCTCATATTTTTTTCTTCTGTGCTCCACATACCCACAAGACCCAGCTGGCAGAGCCCATAATCACAGGGGTGATTTCAGTGAGGACTTCAGGACTGAAGAATTCAAGGAATTCACTGTACCTTCATTGTGCCATCTGGCCCCTGATAGGTCAGGGAGTAGCCATCAATCTGTGCTGCAGGAGGAGTCCAGGTAAGCACACCAACAGAATGAGTCACCTCTGATACACGGAGGTTCTTGGGAGGATCAATCTCTATTGAAAAAGAAAAGTCAAGTCCCATTGCAGAAATGACAGACAGCAACTGCAGTGCAGGGCCTGGGCTGAGCTTTCAATACCTGAAAGTCACCTTGTGGCCTCCATATCCAGCAAGCAGCAGAAGCCTAGACCAAATACAGCAAGGCCTACCTCAGATCTGGTTTGGGAAGTTCTGTGAGCCCTGCACTTGGCTCAGTGTACAGTGTGCAGGAGCTCCTGGCATGTCTGTCTGCACAGTCTCCATCAGGCTCATCTCTGAGGAGCACTCACAGGTAGGACAGGTTTAGGCTGTCTGCCCCCATGCTGGAGCTCAGCCCTAGCATGGCCTGCTGAGTGTCCTTGCTCCTCTACTGCAGATAAAGAATGACTTGACCCTGTTGTTGTGCTTCAGCCTTCTTTAGTGAATGCAGGAATATGAAGAAACCCAGAGTATTACAGTTCAGTCTGTGCTGGATATGGGACACCAGCTCCTTCTCTGGCAACAAAGGCTTAGCCAGACCTTTGCTGAGCAGTCAGACTGCCCAAGGTGAGCATGAGGAGAACACACTTATTGTAATGCAACAACAGTTCACAGCAGTTGTCAAAAAGCATCTTACAAGACATCCACAACAGGGCTGCAGTGCTTCCCTCAGGATAAATGCAATTTTTAAATCTCCGTTGAAAGTAACAACAATGGAAGCAACCTCTCCCTAATCTTCATCCTGTGCTTGCTATATTCTATGTATTTTGGGAACATCTTAAGGAAAGCAATTTGAGGAGTAAGGTTTGTCAAGCTTTACAAGTTTTAGAGAGAAGGTCCCTGGTGGGCGTCCCTCCAGGGATGAGTGCTCCAATCCTGAAGTACACCTGAGTTTATTTTAAACTATAACTGCATAATTCAGTTTCCTGCTCTTCCACAAACCTCCCTGGAGAACTACAGGCATGTTGTTGTCTGTTGATTCACTTCTTCTCTGTATAAACCAGGCAATAAAACCTCCCAGGCCTTGAAGAGCACTACAAGCATAGACATAGTGACAATTATAATGCATCAGTGAAGTAATACAGTTGTGAAAAGGTCACAGAGAAAGCCAAGGCCAAGTTATGTCTGTCTTAGTTAAATGAGACAAGTGGAGCAAGGTGGCTCCTCCAGGAAATGCTGCACTCCTCACATGTAAGGTACTGCTAAAGCAGATAGAAAGGCAGAGAGGAAGAAATCAAAACACCAGGTATAAGAACAGGCACAGTAACATTGTATTTCACACACCATAGTGTTTAAAACGCTGGCTGGTCATCACAACCGAAGGGCACCTTTCACTGGGCTCCTGAGTTCAGCATTAGTCCGTTACCTGATGCACTCGTGCTTCATTTGGGAGAGCACTGAACAATTGCTTTAAGTGAAACGCAGAAACCTCCTCAGAGCAGCTCACTCCGTGTGTGCCTCCCGCTGGACAGGAGAGGGAGCTAACAGGCTCCAAATGCATCCCGAGAAGCCAGGGATGGGAAGGGCAGCCTCAGAGGCTGCAGATTCAGAGCACTGCCCTTAAAGGCCAGCTGGCAGTTCCCAAGGGAGAAGGTCACCGCCGAGCAGCTCCCTGACACAGACCGGTTTAGTGCTGGGGAATAATCAGCCAGCACCTTGAGTAAGAAAATATATTCTTTTCTATTATTTTAGCAGCGGTGTCATTTTTTGTGCAGATATTTAAAAAATATCCCTACTAATGCTAAATGCATTCCCTCTCCCAACAGTTTCACTTCATGTGAAATTTCCAGGTGCCTCCATTTCCATGTCAGTTAAAAAAACCCCAACATTTGAATTTGCTGAAACTCTCCTTGCATTTCTAATTCCACACAGGTTCAGCTGTTTGACCTCAAGAGATCTCTATTTGTCCCCATCAGCTACCCTCGACCTCTGTAAGCACTGGGGAACTCCTTGGCATCTTGCCCTAAATCCAGGCTTCAACTGTTCCATCTCACACCAGCTGCATTCACAAACTGAAAAAAAAGTACATTAGCAAGGTCAATAGATAAGGAGTGACCCTGAATATTCCCAGTACATCACAATCCTTATGGCTGAACAAACAGGACAGATTTAGGCCTGCTTGGCAGTCTCCTAGGAGCAGCCTAAAGTCATGAGTCAAAGGGCAGGCCATTATTTTTAACTGACTCATGTTCTAAAATGGTTTAATTTTGGTTGTAAAACCTCTGTTATTGTTGGGCTTTATAGCAGCACTTGGAGCACTGCATGCTTTTGATGAAGGAGTGGTGAAATAGGGACCATCAGCTGTCATCACTCTTGCATTGTGACATCTGCCTCTTCTAGAATCACCTAAAGCATCAGTCTCTGTTATGGCAGCCTATAGGTACGTATTTAAATTATTAAATAATTTAAGTGGGGTTACCACTGTGCATACCTGGCAATGCAAAGAGAGCTCATGAAACCAAACAACAAGAGAGTAGAGTCCTTCTGTTGGGAGGAAAGGGTTAAAAGCAGAAGAATGGGGAGGAGGATGTGATTCGATGAAGTGACCTTGCAGCTAAGAATGCCAAGACCTGGAGAGTAACAGTGAGAGAAACAGTGTGGGAAATACATAATGCCTGCTGCTGTTCATGCTCTGTTTTGAGAAGCAGAATTGCTGTGTAGAGATAACACGGATGTTTGGAGAGATCTGGAGGCACTTTCATGGACATGCATGAGCTCCCTGTTTTGGGAGAGGGCAGATCAAAGCTCAGAGATCGTGAAAAAGCTCACAGGAGATCACAGCATGGTGGTAAACTACCTGTGCAGGATGGACTAAGCCTAACGGTGTGCATGTCTGTGCCTGGGTGTTGCTTCAGGATCCTCTGGTTAGCAAGGTAATGAACTAAATCTATTCTTTGCATTTCAGCCCTGGTTTTGTGGTTGTTCCAGCTGCCTGCCTGCCCTCTCACACACTTTCCACCCCATTTCCTTTCCCTCCTGCCCACAGTTACCTGTCAGTGTGTCAGTGCTTGCTCTCTTGCTCTGCTTGCCTCCCAGCTCTGCCCAGAGATGGATGGTGAACTCCATGCCTGGCTTCAGTCCCAGCAGGGTGGCCATGCTCCTGTCCTTGCTCACTTCTATCTCCTTGGTGTGCCCATCAGCAGAAGTGTAGCTCACCATGTAACTGTCTATGGGAGCTTGGACTCTGTCCCAGGAGATGGTGGCTGAGTTCTCTGTCACTTGGTTGGTTACCAAATTCTTTGGGCTGTCCATTTCTATGAAACAAAGTGCAGAGTAACTAAAAGAGGCACACACATTCACTTTAAAATGTCTGTCTTCCAAAACCCCATAACCCTACCCTCAGAAAACACAATGACAAGGACTAACCCATCTGTGGCTCTGCTGGGTCTCAGTGGCTCATTACCCCACTTGCCATTGACATGGCAGGAGTGGAGTAAGACAAGGTAAGGCCCTGAGGCACAGCCATTTTCAGAAGAGCCCTCAGGAGTAAAACATCAAGCAGAGATATGGGAAAGAATGACTGTGCAGAAGAATTTCCAGCTAAAATTTGAGGCTATGGCAAACCTAAGTTCTTATGAACCTTAAGAGAAATCCACTAGGCTGGTTATTTGGGAGCAAGCACAGCTTTGGGGTCCTGGCTGATGTAGATGCAGTGAGGCAAAGAAAAAGAGTGACTGAGGTGGCACCAGCATCCTGCTCCCCTTTATCAGCCTCTCCCACAAAGATCTCTTTTTGAACAGTGAGGTGCCAGCAAAGCATAACCCTTCTCTGCATTATGACTGAGAAAGGAAGTCCTTGGTGAAAGTGGCCAAGGAAGAACAAAATCATCGCTAATTTACCATGTGAAATAACATCCCATCTTCCACAGCTGCAAAACCACACTCCAACATGCCACAGGTCACTCATGACAGTGTTTTTGCCTGCCCTCCCACTGTGCTTGCTTCCTTTCCCTGCCCAGACACAGATGATGCACAACATGTCTGGCTTCAAACTACTCAGGATAGCAAGACCTGTGTCCTGCCCCACCTCTCCCTCATTCCCAGGAAACACCAGCAGTGTCCTCTGCCAATCAGGTGGGCTTCAGCCTAGCTAAGCAGGCAACTTCTGTGAGCAAAAAACCTTGACAGTACAAAGGGAATAATTACTGGTAGTTCAGAGACTTTATCTAGGCTCAAACCATTTCCTACCCTTTCAAGATTTGGGAAAATATTATTAAAATAGAAGTGTTTCCTCCAAAGTCCTGATTAATTGATAAATACTATTCTTATCACTGCTAGTAGTTGAACTGGTGTCTGGTCTATGCTCTGCAGGAGAAAACAGGCCAGAACCTGTTCACCTCCTCAACATAGTGTCACATAGAAGCACAAAGATTGTTTGGAATACCTGTGACTGCCTCAGTACTGATCCTCTTGCTCTGCTGGGTTCCTTTCTCTGCCCAGAGGAAGATGACATATTCAGTGCCAGGTTTCAGTCCTGTCAGAGTCATGGTAGTCTTGTTCTTTCCCACTTGCAGCTCCTCTGTGTCACCACCAGCAGAGGTGTAGCTCACCACGTACCTGTCTATGAGAGCCTGGCCCCTGTCCCAGGAGATGGTGGCTGTGTCCTCTGTCACTCGGTCAGTCACCAGGTGAGTTGGGCTGTCCATTTCTGCAGACAGGTAAAAGTGAACAATACAGGCTGTGCTGTGACCCTGTGACCCTGCTTCCCCTCAAGGGCCTTGCTGGCTTCTTCCTTTTTCAAGTCCTATTTCAGATCACACATTGATCAGACCCACAAAGCTGGAAGGTGGCACGGTCTGAGGTGGTTTGATGGGCCTGTCTTTAATCTTTAAAGATGCTTTCCTAGGGAGCAGCACAGCCAGAGAGCCTTTGCAAAGGAAGACAGTGTTAACTCTCTTGTTTTCTGGTGGTCACAAACCTCCAAAGCTCATAGACAGAAGGTGAGAAAACACCAAAGCTCTTTTGTTAAGAGCCCAGGGTGACCCATGTACTCATTTTTAACTCTTTCTCCAGCAAATCCCTGACTTAGAGATGAGTCTTGTCAATGTCTGGAACCAATTCCAATGGACACAGTGTTGTTATAAATTGGCAACACACTGGGAAGACCACTACACATCCTTAACCAGAGCTGGCAACACAAGAACAACTGAGGAACTAGGATTACTCATCCTGCTGCAAGAAAAGGTACCCTGCATGCTGTTAATCTTTCTGCACTTCAATTTCTTCATCTGCATAAAGGAACTGGGTATTTCCCTATTCCATGATTAAGGATAAACAAATTAACCAATTAAACTAAGACTATACAAATACATAAGAGACACTGCTGCAAAGGCTTTGTTTTCCCTAATCCTTGTTAGTATTCACAACACAGCCTATTTGTAGTACCTCCAGGTAATTAGAACCTCTCTGTGGTGATGCTGAATAGGTTTCACAGCAAGATGCACCAACCTGAAGACTTGATCTGTTAAGCCTGAATCCCCCTCTGCTATTAAACTGCCTTGGGGTTGACATACTCAGTGTCAAGGCAAAGTTGGGCTTAAAGTTACACTTAACAAAATGAACTGTCCATGTACCTGTCACAGCCTCAGTGCTGACCCTCTTGCTCTGCTGTTCTCCCTTCTCTGCCCAGATGTAAATGACATACTCCATGCCTGGCTTCAGCCCTGCCAAGGTAGTGACATTCTTGTCTTTCTCCACCTCCCTCTCCTCTGAGTCCCCGTTAGATGAGATGTAGCTCACTCTGTATCTGTCTATTGAAGCCTGGACTTTGTTCCAGGAAACTGTAATTGCATCCTCTGTCACTTGGTCAGTCACCAGCTCAGTCGGGCTGTCAATTTCTGTAAGCAAAAGTCATAATAATTAGAAGTTTTAGTATAGTTCTGTAGTAATCACAATGGTCTAAAGACACAGACAACACAAGTTTTATAGGCATAGCTTGTGTGTTTTCTTAGACTGTCAAATACATTTGGAAGAACAGATGAGTTTTGAGAAGCGATTCTATGTTTAAAGACCTAAAACGGGCCTGTGTATCCAAAAGATTGCTTGGCTTTTTTCTCCATCCCAAACTCATAAATCTAAAGTTTTATCTTTAGCTATAAACTGTATTTTGATCATGCAGTGTAAGTAATCCATACTTAAGCAAGTCACCATGGGATATCACCATTCATGGAGCCAAATAATTTTGTTCTGCTGGATACAGTGCAAGGGAGATAAACCAAGGGATGCTGACTGCTTCTGTGTCCTGCCTTTCCTGGCACACTGGTAACCACACCTGCATGTCAGTGCCAAGGTGGCTGAGCCTCGGTGGGGTCAGTCATCCCTCTGCCCTGCCCTGCACGAGTGGGGCTGTTGGTTTCTGTGGAACAGCTGGGAGTGAAGAACACCAGTGTCCCAGTGAGGCTACTGCTACTTCCTCCTCTCAAGGGGCCTGCTATTTCTTCCACCTCTCTCATCCTTTATTTCTTGCCAAGCTGGGAGGTGCCCAGTTCTGAGGTATTTCAGCTGGGCTCTAGGTCTCCTCCTCACAGCTACAAGAGCAGAGCTCTTTGTTAGGGAGCACCAGAAGCACAGCCAGCCCTGTCCAGGCAGAGAGGGAGCCCAGGCAGAACACGGTGTTACTGTCTTTTGCTTTCTGAAGACCACCACCTCTTGCCTGGGTTGTTCTGGGAATTAACCTAAAAAAACTCAAGTCACCTGCTCAGAGTCTCTGAAATGCAACTCTCCTGGAACAAGAATATTTCACTTTCAATCTCCTCCCACTATTACAATCATTCCCCTTCCCTGCTCACAGATGGAGACACAACACTGGATTTCAGGAGTCTTAAGTTCTTATCTCTACACAGTCTGCAGCAATGTGGCCTTTGGAGGGCAGTCCTACAGCCCATGACCTTTACACAGAACATGCTTTTGTTTGGCTTTTTTTGCCTTTGCTGAACTGCTAAATACATCCTGGCAGCCTGAGCAATGAAGGACTTGCAGATGCCTCTCAAATTATGGGAGCAGCATTTCTTATTCTGCAGGAGGCTCTAAACTCTAGGGCACAAATGCACAACCATCTGACAGCCACACTAATTTACCACACATCAGCTTAGCTGCACTGTGATTTACCACACATTAGCTACGGTGAAAGTTGTGATTTTCCACCTGTGTTTACTAATCTCACCTCTTTTGGGAGACAAAAACACATTACTTTTCATTTTAAGGAAAGATGCTGAGGCTTGTTTGTGCCACCCTAGAGTGGCACAGGCTGGGAACTGGGAATCTGAATAATCACAGCTCAGCTCGTTAGCAGTGTGAGATGCTCACCTGTGACAAGAAAAAAATCAAGCCAACGATTTTCTGGTGTGATATGAAAATCAAGTTTGTTCTTTAGTTCTAATTGCACTGCAGCTGGGTATGGGCTGTGCTGCTCTTTGTAGGCAGTGCTTTTAACTCCTTAACTCCCTGGGTGGCCCAGGATCTTCCCAGCCAGTCACCTGTACCAGTGAGAACATGGGCTGACTAGAGACAATGGGCCAACTTGGAAGTAGGGGATTGAGTGATTCCCTCATGTGGGAACTTCACAGTCCTACAAATTCCCTGGGGCAGCTCCTGTTGTTTCTTGTCAAATTTGTATGTTTAAATGTCTTGGTTAACATCCTGAGTGGGGCATTCCAGGCACTTCCCTAGGTAATTTTGGTGTGGAAGTGTAGATTGCACATAGCTAACACATTTGTAAGCAGTCAGTGGAACCTGCTCTGGTACACACAGCCACACATGGCTGGCTGGAGTGTAAAAATTACCAAGACAGAGGTACAGGGAGTTTCCCAGTCCAGCTGCAGATGCTGCTGCAAGCATCCTTCCAGTGGAGACCCTCTGTCATAAAGGACAGCAACCAAATGTCCTGTGTGGGAAACTTGACTCCCCACATGATTATAAATTTATGTCGTGATCCAAATAAACCCATTTTTCCTTTTTAACAAACATTCTGATTATATGTGCAAAAATGTGTATTGGCCCCCTATTCTGTTGGGAAAGGCCACAACAGTCACCCAAAAAAAAGCTTGGAGATGATTCATGGCATTTTAAAGGCAAGGTATGAACTACACATTCCAATTGGCCATGAGGTTTTAGTTTTGCCTGTATTTCACTGATCTCTGTAGTCACAAGAACTTGTCCCTTGCCACAGGATCTGCCCACAGCAGGACTCAGAGCACTAATCTGAGCTGGAGACCTGTTCAGCCACACTAGTAAGAATTACATTAATTTTTTGCTTCACTAAAAACATGTGCAAAGCAGGAGAAACTTTCCTAAAACAAGCAAAAATAATGAAAGAGTTTGAATTTCAAACTCAGCTCCCTCCAGTGCTGACACAACTCACCTGTCACAGCTCTGGTGCTTGCCTTCTTGCTCCTCTGGGGCCCCTTCTCTGCCCAGATGGAGGTGACATATTCCATGCCTGGCTTCAGATCCAGTAAGGTGATCATGTTGTTGTCACTCCCCACCTCTATTTGCTTGGTGTCCCCATCAGCTGAGGTGTATCTCACCATGTACCTGTCTATGGGAGCCTCCACTTTATTCCATGAGACAGTGGCAGTATCCTCTGTCACTCGGTCAGTTGTCACATTGGTTGGGCTATCAACCCCTGAGAGAGAATTTCAGAGAGCAAGATTAGAAACCTCCAGCTGAATTAAACTACTACAATGTCTGTCATGGCATGTTATGGAGGAAATTCTTTACTCAGAGTGTGGTGAGGTCCTGGCACAGGTTGTCCAGAGGATTTGTGGATGTCCCACCCCTGGAAGTGTTTGAGGCCAGGCTGGATGAGGCTTGGAGCAACCTGGTCTAGTGGAAAATATTCCTGCCCATGGCAGATGGGTGGAACGTGGTGATCTTTAAGGTCCCTTCCAACTCAAACCATTCCTTCACTTCTGTCTCACTGCTTTGGCCAGCTAGAACAGTCACCTGCTGGGTTTCCTGCTACAGCCCCTCAAGAAAGGCATCCATGAGAACCCAGAGTGGGGAGAAACCATTCTGTCATTTAGATGAAACTTTCCACTTTTACTGCAAGAAGAGCTTGCAGGCTACCTGTTCCACCTCCCATGGGAACCAGCCTGAGGATTATCTTCTGGCTTGGCCTCCTCCAGCTCCAAGTAAGAGCCCACCCTGTCCCTGTCTCCACTGCCATCTGTCTGCTGCTCCTCCCTCTCTGCCCAACCTGCACACCTGTCTCTCAGACTCCCCCAGGGCTTTGCTATTTTAGGTGATGAATCACAGTTCAGGGGTAGCTCTTGAAATATTTGGTGACTGGTATTTGTCTTAGTTGCAGTTCCTAAATTCCAGGGGTTACATGAGAACATGAGCAGGATTACTCATTGTGGATTTTTTTTCCCTTTTTAAAGAAATTTTGCAACCCCCATGTCTGTCAAGAGCAGCTTGAAAACACAAGTCAAGAGTGTTCCAAATAATCAGAACCTACACAGGGCAGAGGAGCAGCCTTACAATGGCAGTGTGGAGGCTGTAGGTTCTGTTATTTAATGGAACAATCTACAAGACAACCTTAGGAAAATGTCAAGCCTTGTTTCAGTCTTTGGAAGCAGCACACCTACCCTTTTGTAAGAGCTGAATTTCAGAGATTCCAGAAACTTATAGGCAGAATGAGAGTTCAAAATTCTTCAAGCTCTCTTTTGCAGCAGAATAACACAAAAATATTCTGCCTTTTTTTTTAAGAGTCAATGAGGCAACATTGTTGTTATTACATACAGAGGTCAACTTATTACCCTTATCCTGTGTATGGATGGAGCTGTTAGTCAAATTAAGGGTGAAGTTACAGTAGGTTTAAGAGCTGGACCTAGTTCTGGTGTCCAGTATACAGTGCAGGCAAGTTCAAAGAAGGTATAAGCTGACCTGGCTGCAAGTGATGCACAAGCAGCCAACTGTGCACCTCTCTGTGCTGGAATTTTGATAGATCTGTGCCCAGCCCCTGTAGCAGCATCAGCTTTCCACGTACCAGTCCTACCAGTCACCGAGGATGGTTTCCCCTCTGTGTTGTCTGTCACAGGTATGACAGTGACCTTGTACTCTGTGCCAGGCTTCAGGCCTACAAAGAGCAAAAGGGAACATTACCAACCATTAGGGAAGACAGTATCTTTTCTTGAAGAAAGTTACTTTGTTTAGTCTGGCCAGCTCTAGGTTTGCAGCAGAGAGGTACTTGGATTTCTATCCAACTTCCTTTTGTCTTTTGAGTGCCCTGATAGCACCTTTGGTCGAGGCTTGCCCTTAGGGCTTATTGGATACAGCTGGTGGGGACTTCCATAACAGGTGTTAGCAACTCTGAAATAGAAGAATGCACTTCATTCCTAACAAGGACAGAATTAAATGAGTGAATATGCCTTGAAACTTGCTATCCACAGAGCACAGCTTCCTGCCTGTGGAGACATTCATACTTCTGGGATAGGGGATCCCCAGTAGGTCCCTGCCTGATACAAGGTGAAGGAAAACTGGCCATTCACACGTGAGAGAAGAACTGTCTCAGGACTATGGTCTGACTGTCAGTCACTCCTGCCACTTTTCCCTGCCCCTGCTCAGTTTGGAATATACCCACAAGTACTCACCAGTCAGGATGGATCTGCTCTTAGGGCCATGGCTTTTGGGCGCCATGACCTGCTTCTCGTCCATGCCCACCAGGGATCTGAACTTTAGCTTGTAATAATCCACATCAGTTGGTGGGTTCTCCCACTCCACTTCCAGGGAACGCTCCATCTCCTCTGTCACCCAGATGGCACTGAGCGCAGACAGGACTGCAAAGAAAGCAGAAAGCCGAGAGGAAGCAGCATCAGGTAAACAGTAAAAAGCTAAATATAAGACAGGAAGCCCTCCTGCCTGCCCAGTCTCCTTTCTGAGACATTTTCCTCAGCCAAACTGAAGAGTTAAGCAAGTACCGCACAATCATTATTTCAGCAGGCTTAGTTTTATCCATGGGAACACTCCAGCTTTAGAGTTTTCTGGCTCTCAGCTCCCACTTGTGCTAGAAGCAAGAAAAATGTCAAAATCACCAAACTTCTCACTGTTTTTGCCAAGTGCAAGTAGACAGAACAATATAGTAAGAGCTACTAACCAAATGGCATTTCAGTTGTCAAGAAACTGCTTCAAATACAGTCTTTGCACACAGCCTCCTAACCTCAGCAGGATCAGGCTCATTCAGCCCTGGGAAGAGTCTGTGAGAACTTGCTGCTGCAGACATGTTTGGAGAATCAGTACCTCAGAAGAGCATCCTGCCTACCTTACAGTGTCTCCTACATCCAGCTGAACAGTGCATTATTCTTCATAATATGCTGCCTATACCTTGCATGCCTCCATTCCTGCTTCTTGCAGCAGGCAACATTACAGATTATGGAGTGTAAATGCAAGCAGGATTCAGACAAGACAAAGGGAGAAAATGTGCAATACATTCAGCCCTAACAATACATATCTGGGAAGAGATTTTCTAGAAAACAACAATGACAGAAAACTGTAGGCTGGGAAGATAAAGTGCTCTCCAGCACTCAGTTTGCTCCAGTTGCTGAAATTTAACTTTAAAGATCTACAGCATCTGACTCTGAAGAAAAATACTGCCTGCTCATACCTGTACTTGCTTCCAGATATTTGGGCTCACTGGCAATCCCCTTCTTCATGTGGTGAAGTGAGACATTGTACGTGGTGCCAGGGCGGAGTCCCACGATCTCAGAGCTGAGCTGCTCTTTGGGCACGTGGATTTGTTTCACCAACATCTCATACCCAACTGGATAATAGGTAAGGAGGTAACTATCCACATCAGTCACTGGATCCCAGCTGAGAGCCAGAGAGCTCTCTGTGGAGTTCAGCAGCTGCAGGTTCTGGGGAGCAAGCACTAGAAGAGAAACAAAGAAAAACATCACAGTGAGGATGATGTCTTGTCACATGGCCAAGCATGAATTTTTTTCAAACCTATTCTGAATAAGAAAATGCAGAACTGGAGCTCCTAGTCTTTAGTCATCTTGGATTTTTCCATATCTTCCTGCTTATCATTAAATACAAATGAATACTGCAGTCACTAACAAATACAATGATTTCATGGGTGACTCTTTCCAGCTTCTAAACCCACACTGGCATGGGGAAGACTCTCTCATAAAGCTGTCCCTTCCAATGCATCTAGGAAGAGAAAGACAAGCCAAAACCCTCTTTTCCTATCACTGTCACAGTCATTTCAAAATTTCAGCTGGTCCCCAAAACTGGGGAATGCTTCTCCATGGCAGAGGCAGAAAACCAAACTATTCTGACTGAGTACTGATGGAAGCTTGTACTTGGTGCCTGGAGGGCACCTGGGCAAATCTGCTACATATATTTCAAAACACCAACAGTGCCTTATCTGCTTTGTCACAAGACAAACAGCTCATCAGTGTCTTGAAGCAGCCCTTGAAAGCAGTCAATGTAGAACATCTGTTTATCATCAAGTTTACCTGATTTTAATTACAAGTGAGCACACTGTAAGATGATCAACGATCTACAGCTGTATTTCATTAGCAAGACACTAACTGATAGTGAAAAATAGATAGTAAGTGCCTGTAAAAAATCATGTGTCAGCAATATTTGGGCAGATAACATCAGGAAATTCTTCTCACTTGAAAGGCAGTGTTCATTCCCACATGTAATTCACAGCTTTCCCCAAACCCACCCTCACTATGTCCATGCCATTGCTTTTATTGAAAAGTTTGTACAAAATATGAGACTGTTCATCCTGTTTCTTCTTGTGATACAGAAGCTGGATTTGGAGAATTCAGCTTTGCAGTAAAATAATAGAGAACCTAAATACACGTGGTATGGTTTATTCCTTGTCTAAGCATAGATGGCAAAGAGGATTGTATCTGCCTCTGCTGCTCAGGATGTCCTTGCCCTCTATTTCTCCTTCAGAAGGAATTGCAAGGCATTAATTATACTGCTGCATGCTTGATAGCAACTTCTAAATGCTCAGACATTCCCGTTACCATGGTAATACATAACAAAACATGTCATTTCATGATCCAAGACACATAAAAATAGAATATAATAATAATGATAAATAAATAAAAACAGTGCTCAGTGTAAATCTCCCAGGATGCAGAAATCTAACCCAGACTGGAACAAAAAAGGCCGTTTGACACCCCTGGGTGAGGAGAACTTGGCTACAGCTGCTGAGGTGGGAACCATTTGCCTTAGGACTTGCCAGTTTTTCAGCAGGACTGGAGGTGTAGTGCCCAGAAACAGTAACAAAGTGGACTGTGCTATATGCATCAACTCTGTAGTCCTGCACACTCAGAGAACAAGAGGACACTTCCACAGCCTGTAAAACAGTTGCAGGTGTTGTGTAAGGAAGAGGACCCAAGGCTGGACCCAGGTAGCCCTTTGAGAGAGGGTGACTGGGCAACAGTTCTCTGGGAGAATTCTTTCTCCTCTGGGAGAAACTTTGCTTGCCACCTCTGTAAAGGTGCTGCCTCCTGAGCAGCAAATCTCAGTCTACTGACAGGGGAAAAGAATGCTGGGGCCACAGAGCAACACTTCTGGATAGTGTGGAAGGGGCAGGAGGAGTGAAGTTTTGATACAGAGCCCCGTTTTGGATAAAGAATTTGAACTAATAATAATTTAAATAAAAGGTGAGTCTCTAAGCAGACAGATCAAGGCTGAGAGGTGATCCAGAGCAGAAGAAACCTGTGACTCAGGTCACTGGAAACGTTTACTGAGCAACACCTGCTGCTCAGTGTGTGGCTGTTACCTGCTTCTCATTCACAAGGAACTGTGACAGATTGGATCAAGCAGTGATGTGCTGAGGAAAGGCACTTCCAGGGTGAAAGGCTGTCTGCTGAAGCCTGGAGTACCAATCTGTGGCTGTAGGGAGGCTGTAAGTTTTCAGAAAGAGACAAACTGCTGGACACACACCTCCAGTTCAGCTCAGTCAGGCCTTCTCAGGCAAATCCTTGCGCCTCGTAACAAAGCAGGGTAAGGGAGAATTTCCCAAAGACCTCATTTCAAAGGGAGGTTATTTAAAGGATTTACACCTCCTTTGTCTCACAGGTTTTATTAAATCAACTACCTCATTGGCAAGCAGTGCATGCTGCAGCAAGCATGATTTTACATTGTCTCATTTGTATGTCAAGAAACAGACTGTGTCCCTCTTCAATTCCAGACTCCAGGCCCATTTTGCTCTCTCCTTCAGCTGCTGCACACAGGTTGGTGCTAGTGCTGCCTTTAGTTGCATTTCCATCTTTCCCCAAAGCAGCATTGTTTTCCAGGCAGTTCTTGAAGACAAGGAGCAGAAACTGCAAGAACATGGTGACCCAGGGCTGGCTTACCTACAGGATGTATGGGAGGTGGAGAGGGAAACTCAGAGTGCAAGAAGGGAGAAATAACTCACAGTCCTTTCTCACCCTGGGAGCAGTCGAGGCCCAAGAAGCCATCGTGGCAGTAGCACTCCCCGGTGTCACAGAACCCATTGCCGCTGCAGTCCCCGGGACACCGTTTCTCACTGCAGTCCTCTCCCATGAACTCCTCGTGGCACTGGCAGAGCCCCCTGGCCATGTCACACACCCCGTGGCCGCTGCAGTTCTCTGGGCAGAGCTGAAGGCTGCAATCCTCACCGAGGAAAGGTTCATCACACACACACCTCCCGCCGTCACAGCGCCCGTGGCCGCTGCAGTGGCCGGGGCAGGCGGGGCGGGAGCAGTCCCGGCCCTCCCAGCCCTCGGCACACTCACAGCTGCAAGTGTCGTGGAGGAAAGTGCCATGGCCGCTGCAGTGAGGGACACCTGGCCAGAGCAGTGCCAGGGTGCACAACAGCAAGTGTGACACGCAGATTGAGAGGAAATTAAAAGAAAAAAAAAGAAAAAATTAGGAACATGGCAACAGACTGGTTGTGCAAAGGTGTGTTCAATGTCATTAACAGGGAGACATAAATATCACTGGAACACAGGGACTAAAAGAGATCTGATGACATCACCTTGTCCAACTGTCCAAGGAGGGACCAGCTCCACCCTCGCCTTTCCCAACAGATTTTTCTGTGGCCAGCAGGAATTCAGGTTCCATGACCACCTGTCCTAGTTCAGCAGGTGGGACCAGTTCATCACTGTGTGGGGGTGACCAAAGCTGTGCATTCTAAACCCTCCATTCATTGCCCAGGAACTGTTCCCAATGGCCCATTGGCAGCAGCTGCCCAGGGCACACCTGAGCCCTCAGGCTGGGAGCTGGCTGGGAAAGAAGCCTGGCAGAGGAGCTGGGAGAACTGCCCTGCAGGGAGTCCTTGGCACCTGAGGGCTCAGCTCTGCTCATGGGCCAGCAACAATTCCAAAATCCCCCCTGACTGCCAGAGTCAGATCCCCCAGTGTGGAACTCCCTGCCCTGGGGGAGGCACTGGGGTCTCCCACGTGGACCTGAGGGGAGAGAATCTTGGGTTTTGAAGACCTCAGGGAACTACTCGTCGGATCCAGAGGAGGAGCAGAACCTCGACAGAAGCAGACCACCACTTTTAACCAGACTGCAACCACCACTCTTCACCAGACTACAACCATCAGCTGCACCACCAGGCTTTTCCCTTCCTGTTCCTTTGGACTCGAGGGAACCACGTGGGGCTCAGCACAGGGGTCACCAAACCCCCCTGTGTTTGTGCCCCAGGGGGCTGGGTTACACTGCTGGGTTTGAGGGTTAAACCCAATTTCTCTTTGTGCCATTGCATTGATTGTAATATTGTTATTAAATTATAACTCTGACTTATAATCTCTTTTGTGCTGGGTTCATTTCTCCTGCTGGTTTGCCTTTAAACCAGCACAGCACCCCAGAGGGTCAATTACAAAGCTCTACATGGCCTCTAACCTGAATCTTCCTGTTGTAATTTAAGCTCACCATTTCTCACCACAGGAACTGTTAAGATGGAGAGCACATTATTCTCATCTGCCATACACACCTTTACTTTTCATGTGAGCAAAGACTTAGCACTTCCCTCATCTCCATTCCCCAAACAACACCAGTTTGTAAAGTCTTTTCTTAGAGGCCGTGTGGTATAAGACTGTGATCCCAGGCAGAGCCAGCAGCCACCACAAAGCATCACCATAAACTCTGCTCTTCTTTTAGTCACTTACCAAAGAGGAAAAAAAAGACAAATTCTCAACAATGGCTAAATCCTGGAGGCAAAATTAAGAAAAAGGCAGCAACAACAAGTGCCTCCCTCATCTTTTACCCTCCTCTCCACCAAAAAATCCTCTATTGAATTCTCCAGCCTATATGAAACTCAGGAATTTGTTTCCTTCCATTTCTGAAGGATGTCTGGGAAGATTTCCCATGTGCTGGTTGTAGAAATGGTGTGTATTTTGGTATGTACCTTTTGGGATCCTTTCACATCACAGACACCAGGTTACCACCCCACGTGAAGGACTCACTCATTTTGCTCACGGAGAACCCCCCCAATATTAACAAATTATTCCAGTCCCCAGATCTCTGCAGTACCCGGGCTGTGCCTGGGAAGTAAGAACAGATACCACAACACAATTGTTACTCACCTTGGCTTCCCCCACAGCACTTCTGAGGGCTGCAAACCTCCCTCAGCTCTGCCACTTCCTTCTCAAGCCTCTCCATCCTTTCAAACAGATCCTTGATGTGGGTCAAAGTTTCACAGCTCCCTTTGGGTGTGTGCACATGGATGTTGTGCCTAAAAATGACATTCTGCTCTTCATTTTCCTCAGCTTCTCCAGGGTCCAGCTGCACCCCACTGCTGTCCTCATCACGCTGTAAGGGATCTGCTTCCACCTGAACCTGGGAGGACGTGGGTAGGTCAATCCTATAGGAGTGGCTGAAGGATATTCTCTGAGCATTGCTGGTGCAGTTGTGAGATGCAGGATGCTGAACAGAGGATGTCTGGAGAGCACAGCACAGCAATAACCCCACTGGGAAGGCAAGCCAGCTCTGGAAATCCATCTGGCAGCTTTTCAGAGGATGTGCTGACCCTTCAAACAGCACAGCTGCTTTCAGGATTAAAAAATAAGCAAGTATAAGAAATGTGATCATAAAGCTGTTTTTCATGATTTTCTAAACAACAAATTATTTGTTTTGCTGTGATTTAGGACTAGGTTGGCAAGTACCTGGAAAAGAGTCATGCTGGATGAGTTAAAGAGCTTCCAGACTCTCCAACCAGGAGCTCTCAGTTTGCAACCTTCAGTCTCCAGCCCCCTGCATGGTGTTCACCTCAAAGCCTGATACCTGTGCTCATGAAAAACTCAGAGAGCTGGCACTGACCTCTCAGTACAGGAGATTTGGGAGGCAGTTTTGCCCACTTTGCATTGCTCTTCTACTATACCACATGGCCCACAATGGTATTTGGATTTGGGAGAATTAAAAAATTCCCTCCATTTGACACCAATGCATTGGCATTTTGTGTGCCTGAACACTGGATTCAGTTGAGGGATTTCAAGTTTGTTTTGCTTTGACTCATTTATCTGATTTATCATCTTACCATTGGGCAAGGTTCATTTGGAAGCTCCTAGAGCACATCTGGTAACACATGGAGTAAGAGGATGTGTTGTAAACCTATTTCTTTTCCTGTACTTTATTTCAGAAATAACAGTTTTTTCCTACCCTGAATAAATACACAGGCAGAGCTTGTTTTCAGCTAAGTCTCAAAACTAAGACTTAAAAATACATAAAATATCACTGCTAAACTTCATTGCCATTTAGAGGTCAAAACTGAAGTTCAGATGTTTCAAATCTTCAAGTCTAGTCCTTGACAAAACTGCTGTAAAAGTTTTGTGCTGTTAACCAACTAAAGAAACACCTCATAGACAAGAATAACAGGAAGGGAGAAGCTGAGCAAGCAGGGGTGGAAGGATAAAAAATAAATTTAGAAACCTAAATTTACCAGTTGGCTTATTCAATGTTACACACTAAATGTTGGCATTAATGGTAGATGTCAATCTGTACAGGAGGTGATACACACTTGGTTAAAAACTTAGAATTTCATACCACAGGATGCACATTCCAAATGTCACCATATGGGACTTACTATGCAGTCATATTGTTCATTGCACAAGTGGAAGAAAAGGTATTATTTAAGTCCTAAATTAGGCAATGTGATAACTAGAAATCACTTGGCCAATATGCATTCACAGTAGCAGCACATTGAACTCAGATAACAGTGCTGCCCTGATAATACATATATAATAATAATTGATATTGTCACTTCTCAGTCATGCAATCCTGAGTTATGATGAAAAGGAACTGTTTCTGTGAAACATCCTTATCAAAACCTAGGAAATATCCCTATTATTAGACTCCTACCTCCCACTGGCAGCACAGCCATAGGAAGGTGTCCTTCCTGCTCAGAAACACGAGGCTTTGGTTGCTGCAAACCAAACAAAGCCCCACCACCACTGGAAATACAGGTTATACCTGTTTTGCAGACCACCCTAGTGCAAAATCATCACTGACACCAACAAAAACAGGGTATGGAGCTGAAGATTCAGTCTACAATTCCTTAACTTATATCCTTACATGATACTGGGAAAAATGTCTTTACTGAGAAGGTGGAACTGCCATCCCTGAATGGATATAAAAGACATGTAGATGTGGCACTTGGACATGGTTTAGTGATGGGCTTGGCTGCACTGGGTTAGTGGTTGGACTTGATCTTAGGGGGCTTTTCCAACCTTAAAAATTCCATGATTCTATTAATAAAATAAGGCAATTATCTCTGCTGCTCATTCCCAAGTAGTAATTTGTTTGCTTGGGTTTTCCCTCCTCCATTCAGCACATGTCTACACCTAATTTACAGTAACTGAAATGAAGGGGGCACAGGGACAAATGCAGGGCTCCTTCCCTACCTCTGCTCCCTGAGGTTTGGCAGATGACTGTTCCTGATCAGATACAGCTTTCCCATCCTGACCAGCTTCCCAAGACTCCTCTCCCTCAAAGGGCCACAGAAACAAGCAATACATTTCTTTTTCTCCTGAGCAAGTCAAGTTGTAAGAGATTGCTTCAAAGCTCTGAACAAATTGAAGTCTAAATTCTACAGATTCTCACCACAGTCCATTGCAGGAAACTCCAAAAACTGTTTTGTGGGATTTACTTCCAAACCCCTGGAGATGAGGTCCCCAAACAGACAGACACACGCACAAAATCCCTTTGCTCAGCACCAAGTGATTAATGACATTCTAGGTTGTACCATGATGTCATGAATAATTGGGGCTTCATGGAAACCACAGACTGATCTCAGATTTTCCTGGGCTTACAGATCACTCAAGAGGAAAAAACCCTAAACATAAGCATTTCTGTTGAGCTTAATGAAAGAGAGCAGCTTTTTTGGCTTTCTCATCATATAATAAAGAGATTTTTCCATGCTGTTAAAAAGAGTTTGTTTAACTGACTCTTCGTGGAGAATATCATGTCATGCTGGCAATAATAGCAGATTAGGGAAAGGAATATTTTAGGAAAGAATGCCTAACAGTCAGATCTACCAGGAACAGAGCATCCTCCCAAGGGAAGGGATGGAAGAAGCCTTGCTCGTATCTTTTCAGCCCATGCAGCAGAAAGCACAGGATGATCAAAGCTGGAGTATTTGTGTTAAAGACTCCAGTAATCCATCTCTGCAAGTCTTTTTCCATCCTACAGCTCAGTGCTTGAAGGTTTGGGGGATAGGCCTTCTGTGTACAGGTGACATGGAGATGGGATTGAGGACAGATTGTAGTCACAGGGCAAAGGAAATGCATGTCTAGGACAGCTCCAGGTTTGCAGAAAAGGAAGAGGGAGAGAATTATAAGGTCAAAGATTGAGAAATGGGGCATGTATCCAAGCCACAGAGTTAGACAACACAAGACTAGAAGCAGCACACATTAAAGTTGAAGAAAAATAGGCAGAATAAAATGAGATGCAGTGAGAGAAGCCCTGGGCTGAGACCTGAGCTTTCCAAGTATCAAAGGGGAATACACTGCATGGCTTTTGTCAGCACAGCCTTTTGCACACCAAGGCTAGAATGGAAACTGCCAAATTGTACCACAGTAGTAGAGACAGGAGAGAGGGCAGATTCCTCACTCCCAAGTTAGGAAGCACGTTAGTTCAAGCATCCAAAAGACAGGGGAGGTTTCTTGAGGTAAACAAGAGGAATGGCAAATATGAGAAGAGATGTCAGAAAGTCTTCAGCAAATTCACAGAAGGGCTGGTGATCTCCCAACAGCCATCACTGACTTCAGTGACTCGCTGCAAGGGCAGCAACTGACCTGTCTGACCAGCACCTTCAGAGTCAGGAGACACAGACACTACCAGTTACTGATGCTCATCATGTGCTGCCTCAAACGGATCCTGCCTAGAATCCCGTGCTGTTTAAAGCATGGACACGACAGTGTGGGAACAGGGAAGTGTGGAGCAGCAGCCTGTGGAGACACAAAGGCACCTGCAGAGCACATGGCAAAGCTCTGAGCTCAGATACAGCGGCAGATGGAGCAGCACAGAAGTTGATAAACAGCTCATCCCTGGGTAAGCTGTAGCACAGCCTCACTCCTTACACCTTCCAGCACAAGGAGTACAGCAAAGAGCAGAACTTTGCCATTAGGGGCTACTATTTGTTGTGGGCAGTCAGGCATTGGAATGGGCTGCCCAGAGAGGGGGTGGATTCCCCATCCCTGGAGGTTTTTAAACTGAGATTGGTCATGGCACTGAGTGCCATGATCTGGTAAAGGGACTGGAGTTGGACCAAGGGTTGGACTTGATGATCTCGGAGGTCTTTTCCAACCCAATCCATTCTATAATTCTAAGGGAGGGTCCAAATGTGCACAAAATGATGACATTGCTACTCAGGGGATAAGAAGTCCAGCCCGTTTTTCTTCAGTTTTATGTACTTTTCTCAGTGAAACATTCAGCTGAGACAAAGTACTAATTTTACATAATTGCCACAAGTATAATTTAGTTTAACCAATTGGATTATTTGTTGCTATTTTCTGTGGTGAAACTACTCTGCTGTTCCAAACCTCAGCTGCTTTAGAAAGCTCTGCATCAGATTTCCATTTCTCTGGGACTGGCCACAGAGGCCATTCCATAAAGCTGCTGTAATAAGCCAGCCAGCATTCTGTTTCAATATACAATCTCACACAATTAATGGCTGCAACTAATGGAACCAATGACTGACAAGAAAAAACACAACCATTAATTTAGCAGGGTTGTTTCTTTTGCAGGTATATACCTATTTTACTTCCAGACTGAATGAACCTTACCTGCCACTACAGAAGACTGGGATGATTTGAAACAACTAAGAGTAAAACAGAATTACAACCAGCCAGGAAGGTACTGTGGTTCTACATTCATCCTTATATTTACCTTTTCTTTCATGCTAATTCTTCTTTAACCTCTGATAAGCCAGATGTGTTAACTGTCCATATGTGAATGAGAGATTGCTTCTAAAATCCTACACACCCATGTGCAGAGAGGTTTAACAGCATATTTCCTTATTAGTATAAATATTTTTACAAATGACCCAGCTCCCTCCTGTTAAATCAGTAGCTTGCAGTTTAAATCAATCTTTGCTAAAGCAAATCTTCGTTCTGCTGCTTGCACAGCTCAAAAAATTTGTAACTCTTTTACTGGATCGATTTTACTTATCCAGTGACAGATGTTTTTATTATAAATAGTATAATCCATAAGGTACTTCTCTTGTGAAAATAGTGATAAATTTCATTTTATGTGGTAAAGAACTTAGACTCATAGAATCCTAGAATGGTTTGGGTTGGAAGGGACTTTAAAGATCATCTTTTTCCACCCCTGCCATGGACAGGGACACCTCCCACCAGCCCAGGTTGCTCCAAGCCCTGTCCAGCCTGGCCTTGGACACTCCCAGGGATGGGGCAGCCACAGCTTCTCTGGGCACCTGTGCCAGGGCCTGCCCACCTCACAGGGAAGGATTTATCCCTAATATATAATCTAAACCTGTCCTTTCAGCTCAAAGCCATCACTGTTTGTCTTAACTTTGGCTTTCAGCACTGAGCCTGTGAAAAGGTGCACAGGAGGAGCTTTTGGATAAGAACATCCTGAGCAATACCCAAAGAGTGCCTGTTGCAATTATAAGAGGAAATTGTGGCCAAATTCCAGCACAATCTCAAGACAAAAGGAAGGGCTTTTAAACCAAGTACTGCCACACAGAAATCAGAGCCCAAAATGGAAATTAGTAGGCACAAGCATTCTAAAAGAATTCCCTCCTAGGTTAAACCCTGTCTCCATTAGATCCAAAGTCAAAACTCCATTTACATTAGCAGATATGTGGTTTCATGTGGCCGGAGGAGACAACCTGGGAAAGCTGAAGCTCTTCAAAATGGAGTGAGATTAAGTACTACTGTATGTTTTGTAATAAAAACACATGCCCATAATACAG
The DNA here is from genome assembly GCF_047495875.1 of Pithys albifrons albifrons. NCBI lineage: Eukaryota > Metazoa > Chordata > Aves > Passeriformes > Thamnophilidae > Pithys > Pithys albifrons. Next base: position 5,439,654 of record NC_092467.1, on the reverse strand, counting down.
GATTATTGATGTTTGTGTAAGGCTTTCACAGCCTTGGAAGGCATCTGCTATAGGAACTCAGAGAGAAACTGGGCAGGTTTTTCACTCAGAACAAACAACAGGAATCTCAAAGGAAATAAAAACACTTTTCTCTTACCTTTCAAGTACTTTCAGTTGGCTGGTTCAGAGCTCTTCTGATGCAGCCACCACTCGAAAGGTAAACTGAGCAAGGAAAAGTCACCAAATCCTCTTCTCTTCCAGCTCCAGCTGCAAACCAGCAGCAGCCTCTCCATGAATTTAAGTTCCCAGGGACCAGATGAAAGGAACCAATAGAGGCCTTGGGGTGTTTCCCTCCTACAAACCACCTAAGGAGCACATTGGGTTTGGGAGCAATTCCCTTACTTAAGTGTACTCTTGCAAACCAGCAGGAAGAAGCTTTTCCTATTTGTTTTATGCTCTGCTATTAGTCAAAAGCCAGAAAACTTCTCTAGCCCCATAAATCAGGTTGCAAACAGCCCAGGATTGTTACTGAGACTCCCATATTGACCAGTGTATTTGTAGTATGATGAGAAATTCAGGTGGAGTAAATCAGAAAGTAAAAATAAAACACTTTTAAAACTCAGCAGTGTTAAACACAACACTTTACTTATCCAAAAGTACTTTAAAAAACTCCCCTGAGAATTCAAAAGAAAGCAAATTACATGTTGTAGGCATCATTACCCACAGGATTATTTTAACCACATGCATTACTGAGCCCAGTTTTTAGCTAACAAACTCTCAGATTCTGACCAGTTCCTCTGCTTTACTACAACCAGAAGCTGTGCTGAGGGAGCTGAAGGCAGCCAAAGGGATGTCAATGTGCATCACTAGCCCTTGACAATCTCAGCTGGAGAACTGCCAGTCACACAGGTAAGGGAGGGATTCAGCACTGGCTGAAGAAATAGTTCCTCTTGCACCCACCAGTTCCTCCCACATGTGGACCACCTAACCAAAACATCTAACCCAAGAATGCATGCTGTAACACCCAGATACCCTGGGATCACACTCCATTCTCTATTTGCTCTGATGATACTCTACTGATCACTTTTACCAGGTGGAGATCTGAAAAAATAGCAAGCCATAGATGCCATTACATCAGGGACTAAAGCTTGACATTCTCTCCCTGCACAAACACCAGCAGTCTAGTTCCAAGCCAGCCGTGCATTAACACATCCCATAACCAGGGCCACAAACAGCCCAAAGTCTGAAGAGGATGCTCACAGAGGGGTTGCAGCCCTCAGGCTGTGCAGGCTGAGCCCTTCCTGCTGCTGGAGTTTCCTCACACAAGTTTCGGAGCAGCCTCTTGGCTTCTCAGGGTATGAAGGCAGCAGTGAGAGATGGGAACCAAGGCCAATATCTCACCTCCCTGTGCCTCATGAGACACACGTAAAACAATGAGAATTAAAAGCAGCAATCCCTTTCCCAGTTTAATGCTGTGTGAACAAGTATTAGTGGCTTCAGCTGGGAACCTCTGCAGGACAAAGACCTTCAGGGCAGTTGACAGCTGGGCTGACAGAAACTGAACAGGCTGTGGAGAATCACCCACTTTATCAGCGCCAAAAATGGCCTCTTTCCACTGATCACCCTCAGCCCAGCTGGGTAAGCTCCTGGGAAAGCTGCTGACTGTAGCAGGGATGATAAAATTTGAATTAGCCTGTCTACCTGGCCACTTCCTACAGATTGTTACATACTTCTGAATCAGTTTGATATAACAGGGATCTAAGTAAAACACCTGGCACACAGACAACAAACAGCTTCACAAAGAGAATCTAGCTTCTTGGATGACTTTTTGGATACAGCTAACAAGCTGATACAAATAGAAAATTTAATCAAAACTATTAATTTGACATCACCTTAATGCATGTTCTCCCTGAAATCAAGATATAGTCTTATTTTAGATGCTGCCTAAGCCCCGGTGGTGGAACAGGACACTTTCCTTCACTGAACAACATATACAGAATTTCTTATGTTTTTCACTATTCAGGGTTATGATTATTCAGTGTTGTCTGTAAAATGCTGTAAATTACACAAAGGTTTGGATGTTAGGAAAAGGTTCTTCACCCAGAGGATGGCTCGGCACTGGAACAGCCTCGCCTGGCAAGTGGCATCAACTCTGAGAGTCTATGAAGTGTTTGGACAAGGCTTTCAGGGACATGGTGGGATCATCGGAGTGTCTTGTCCAGGCCCAGGGCTTGGTCTGGATGATCCCTGTGGGTCCTTTCCAACTTGGGATGTTCTGTGGTTCTGTGATTCAGAATTCATGAGTTGAAAAAAACAAACCCCCCTTTCCCACCCCTCCCATACACACAAAAAAAACCCCAAAACCAAAAACCAACAAAAACAACCACACCAAAAAAACTACAACGCACAGGTATAAATTTAGGAATTCCTCGGAACATTCTGAGGTGATAAGCAAGCAAAAAGTCTCAAGAAACCAACCTAAGGCAGCCTTTTTTCATGAAGGTGCCGGCAGATCACCTGTTCCACACAGGGACCCCACAACCGCGGGGCGGTGACTCTGAGTCACATTTTCCTGCTGGGACAACTCTCCCTGTCACCTCTACAGCCTCTCTTTACAACCTGGCAACCTTTTGCCCCACACAGGGCCTGATGTTTCCGTGGCAGATCCGGCGCCTCTGGCGGTGCCAGCGGGCCCTGCCTTACAGGGGCTCTGGGGGGCACAGTGCAGCCCTCAGAGGCGCTTTGGGCTCCCATTGCCTTTTCCTGCAGGCAAAGCTTTGGCAAAAGAGCGAGAATGGGGCGAGAATGGAGCGGGAGCGAAACGTGACGGACGAGGGAACAGGGCGGGAATGGGGAGCGAACGGAGAGTGAGGGAGGAGGGAACAGGGCGGCAGTGGAGAGGGAGAGAGGCGGGAGCAGGGCAGGAATGAGGCGGGAGCGGAGCGTGAAGGAGGAGGGAACAGGGCAGGAATGGAGGGGGACCGGAGCGTGAGGTAGGAGAGAGCAGGGCGGGAATGGAGGGGGACCGGAGCGTGAGGCAGGAGAGAGCAAGGCGGGAATGGAGAGGGACCGGGGCGTGAGGGAGGAGAGAGCAGGGCGGGAATGGAGGGGGACCGGAGCGTGAGGGAGGAGAGAGCAGGGCGGGAATGGAGGGCGACCGGAGCGTGAGGGAGGAGGGAGCAGGGCGGGAATGAGGCGGGAGCGGAGCGTGAGGGAGGAGAGAGCAGGGCGGGAATGGAGGGGGACCGGGGCGTGAGGGAGGAGAGAGCAGGGCGGGAATGGAGGGGGACCGGAGCGTGAGGGAGGAGGGAGCAGGGTGGGAATGAGGCGGGAGCGGAGCGTGAGGGAGGCGCAGCGCGCTGAGGGGCGGCCTGAGGACAGGCACGCGCATGCGCGACGGGCAGACAAGATGGCGGCTGCCGCGCTGTGCTGGGCGCTGAGGGCGGCGCGGCAGGTCAGTCCGACCGCGGCCATCGCTCCCCCCCTCCTTCCTTCCATCCTTTCCTTCTTCCATCCCTTCTCCCCTGCGCCCGCCGGGCCGAGGCGCCGGCAGCACGCAGCGGAGAGTTCTAGACCGCTGCGGGCTCGGTTCGGCCCCGCGGCGGCCCGAGCTGCGCCTGAGCCCGGGGAGGGCACGACGGGAACTGCGTAGTGCGGTGTAACCTGCGGCTTGGTTTGCCTCCGGTACCGTAAACTTGCTGGCTTGCACAGCTAAGATGGGTCACACGGTACACCTTCTACATCTCATCGCAGCCTGCAGCCTCCTCGGAAGCGGCAGCTCTAATCGCTGCTCCCTGTGACAGGACCCAGGGAACGGCTGGGGCTGTGCCAGGGCAGGGTTAGGTGAGATATCAGGGAAAGGTTCTTCCCCCAGAGGGCGGCGGGCACTGACCAGGCTCCCCAGGGCAGGGGGCACGGCCCCAAGGCTGCCAGAGCTCCAGGAGGGTTTGGATGATCCTCTGAGGGATAGGGTGGGATTGTTGGGGTGTCTGTGCAGGGCCAGGGATTGGACTGGTGTGCCCCTTCCACCTCAGGGTATCCCATGATTTAGGGAAATAACAATTCTTACGTGACAGGAGCAAACCACACGCACCAGGCAGGTATCACCAACCTCATTTCTTGTGTTAGGCCCTCCCCTCGCCCTGCCCCGGGCAGGTGCGGAGCTACTACGTGGACTGGAGGATGCTGCGGGACGTGAAGCGCAGGAGGCTGGCATACGAGTACGCGGACCTGCGGCTGCGGATCAACGCCATCCGCAAGAACACCATCCTTCCCAAGGAGCTGCAGGTACCGGCAGCCGCCCCACGGCCATGCCAGGCTGGGCCACCAGCCCACACACTGCCCTGGCTGCTGTGACATCTCCTGGGTCACAGCAGTCACTTCACTGATCCAGAGGGCTGTGCCAGGTCACAAATGCTTGTGCTTGCCCAGCTCACAAGCACAGAATCATAGAATCGATTGGGTTGGAAAAGACCTCTGAGATCATCAAGTCCAACCCTTGGTCCAACTCCAGTCCCTTTACCAGATCACGACACTCAGGGCCATGGCCAATCTCAGCTGAAAAACCTCCAGGGATGGGGAATCCACCCCCTCTCTGGGCAGCCCATTCCAATGCCTGAGCACTCTCTCTGCAAAGAAGTTTTTTCTGCTCTCCAACTTCAATTTCCCCTGGCAGAGCTTGAGCCCATCGTGCCCCCTTGTCCTATTGCTGAGTGCCTGGGAGAAGAGACCAACCCCCACCTGGCCAGAACTTCCCTTCAGGGAACTGCCACACTGCAGTTAACCTCATCCTTTTGGGGGTGTTTACAGCAGTGTATTTACCCAGCTGAAGGTTGTGTCTTGGGTTGTGCTTCTCATCTAAGCAGCACATATATAAATACAGTGAAGTCATATTTTTCCCTCCCTCACACTGTCATGAACATACAGTCACAAATCTATTTTCCTTATTTCTGATAGTATATCATGTTACATGGTTACTTTTACAGCTTCCTAAATAAACATTAGGGTTTTTTCCCCCATATTTAAAGACCTGGAAGCTTGATCCAGCCCAACCCACCACCCTTGTTTGGTTAGTAATACTTAATTTTATTTCTTGCCTGAGCTACAAGCATGGGAAAACTGCCATCAGATCTGTTCTTAAAAATGCACATATTCACTGCCTTGCTCTTAGCCTGCCTTATAAGCAGTAAAAACATTTGCAAGTATTAGATTTTTCCTGTATATATTTGATCTGGCCATGCCCAGTTATGGCAAGATCCTTTCACACTTAAAACATCCAGGAAAGAAAGTGTACGAATCTACTTACCATCCTCTTGGCAAGTCTGGCTGCTGTTGGATGTTCTTACAGGACAAACCCAAGAAACACAGAAAAAAAAAGCAAGCCCCATGACACCTTCCAAGTACGCTATACTGGATTCCTTTAACATCAAAACATGTTACCTGGGCAGGCAGTTAATAAAGAACATGTATTTACACTCATCTTAAAGGACTATTACCCCCTTGCAACAAGGAGAAAGCCAAGTCGCATCTTGACTAACTGTAGTTCCTGGCTTGAGGTTGTTTAGTCTGTAATAAGGTTAAATTGTGGGTCTGTTAAAGGGCTAGCCCACCCTGCCACAGACACAGAGAAGCTGATTGGCCTATAATTAGTGGTTTGAGACTGTTCTGTCTGTATGATAAGGTTTAATTTTGGGTTCTCCTTGTGGATCAGTTTAACATCCCTCTTGGGATACCCAGAAAGAAAGGGTTGAGTGAAGAAGACAGGGGCACTGAGATCAGCTCAGCTGGTTAAAACTTGGCTGTAATAATGCCAAGGTCATGGGTTCAATCCCCTGTGTGGGCCATTGACTGAAGAGTTGGACTCGATGATCCTTGTGGGTCCCTTCCAACTCAGAATAGTCTGGGATTCTGTGAGAGCTCCCTATCAAACAGCCAAGTTTCTCATGAGATGGTAGAGAAGCTTGTGGTGTCCCTACACAGGCAGACTGTGTTGTGGTGTCGTGTTTCAGGAAGTGGCTGACAAGGAGATCGCGGCCCTGCCCCGGGACAGCTGCCCCTCGAGGATCCACAACAGGTGTGTGCTGACATCGCGCCCGCGGGGGCTGAGGCGGCGCTGGAGGCTCAGCAGGATCGTGTTCCGCCACTTTGCTGACCACGCTCAGATGTCCGGGGTACAGAGGGCCATGTGGTGATCGCCACGGGGCAGGAATCACAGACCAGACTCATTGTGTGTGTGAGTAATTAAAGCGAGACTGCCCTGCCTGAGAGTCCAGAATCAATGTCAAACTAACATGGGAAGGACACGAAGTTGTGCTGATTCATTAACCTCACTGGACTGCTGTTGGTATCAGCAGAACTGCACTAAATCCATCTGTGTGAGGGGCAATTTGATTCTGAGGAAATTCACTACCTGATGGTTGCAGAACTAAGCTGAGGTTTGTGGGATAGACAATGGTAGAAATAAAGACATACAGCACAGATGTTTAAGCAGGTTTTTTTGCCACCATACAGTAAGTTCACGGTAATTTGGGTAAAAGCATAAATGAAACTGCACAACAGGGAGAGTGGTGTTCTGCCACAAACAAGGGTGAGCACAGACTGGGAATAAAACAGGGCCTCAAGTTTAGATACTCTTACTATGCAATATATAGTTATTTAACAACCAGACAAAGTGGCTAAAGGACCTGTTAGAAACTACAGCGTGCTAGTATTTCTCTCCTGTCAGTAGTGCAGTGCTTGGTCCAATGCTTCAAGAACAAGGTAGCAAGTAAGTCCTAGTCCAGACCCTAACAAGAGAGTAATGGCTTCCTGTATTCCTAAGGTAACAACAAATCTGTCCTTGGGAGACACGTGAGAAGGAAGCAGGAAGGACACGGTAACAAGCCTGCTGCTAAGCTCATGTTTCCCTCTACTCTTCTTCAAAGCAGTGCAATAAAGGGGCAGTGGCTGCTCTGTCCCCCTCCCCAGCCGTGGGGCCCAGAGGTGGCACTGAAGAGGTCAAATACCAGTATCAGCAAAGTGACAGCAACCCATGACCCCCAGCTGAGTCATATTTTGGAGTATAACCTGTCTCAATACAGTTTTCACTCTGTTACCTTAAAACCTGGAGAGGTGATAGGCAAAGTGGAACTTATCCCTCTTTACTTCACACACTCCTAGAGCCAGCACAAGCTCCCTGTCCAACATCAACAGCTCACTGCTCTCCTGTCACTGATGCCCTCAAAGACACCCCAAGGAACTGAGAGTTAACACTAAAGAGCTGCTTTCATTTCCAAAATTAGCAAGAGGTTAAACAGCCGGTAATCAATGTGAGAGTAATCATTAGATTTTAATACCATAGGATTAACACCATATTGTTTCTGCCTAACTACCAAGTGCTCAGGACAGTGGTTCTGCTTTCTTCAGCAGTTCTCCTTTTGTGACATGCTTTACAGTTCAGCACTTTCCCACATCCAGTCAAAAAGCCACACCCTGTGTAGTGAGCATGGCATTAGCCCCAGTGACCAGATGGGTACAGCTGCCACTGGCCTTGATACATCCTAGTTTAGGATTCCCTGATGTTTACATCCTGTTCTCGGTCTCTCAGCACTCCCCACTCATCTGAGATGCTTTTTCAAGGAGGGCTAAAGATACACCTATGCTCCACTCCTCAGGAAACGGTGAACCACTTGACTGAAGGAAATGCTTTGTAAGCTATTTTATTTAAATATTTTCTCCAACCTGAAATGGAAAATGACTGTCTTTGCTTGAAAGAAGGTTGTGTAAACGATGATCTTTGCAGCACAGCATGTCTCACATGGAAGATCAGTGTTAAGGCGGCCCTCAGAGTGCTTTCAGATATCCATTGGTATGTCCCCTTTGTACTGCTTTTCTCTGCTTTCGACCCAGGCCTTGTTGATGGTTCGCTTCATCTCATCGTCCCCTTCCGCATACATCTTTTTTAGAATGTTCATAAGCCCTTCACTGGGATCTGTGGTGTCATAGGCAGCCTTCCTGCAAGACACATACACATGGGGAGGTCAGGGATATCCAGCAACTCTGTGCAAAACATTCAGTGCTAATATTTGTTTGAAACATCCTGGTAAAAGCAAGGATTTTGCTCTGGCAGAGTCTTTGGATCATGGCAGTGTCAGTCTGGTTCCAAGTAGGGATAATCCTCAGGAGCACCTTAAGCCAAGTCCAAGTTGAGCATACCTAGACATCTCCCATAGGGTGGGAGAGCATTTTGGTGGGAGGCATTTTGCAGTTAACATGACCTGGAAGCACCACCCAACATTAATTTTAGAAAGCAGAAGTGAAATGTAAGACACGGTGCCAGTATCTGTCCATGATATGTGACAAGTGAATAAAAATAGAGAAACAGCCACAACGAGCTCTTTGAAGGGACTACTTTCACAACCCAAAATACTTGTTTTTTCTGCTTCCCATTTTTCAGCTCATCTCTAGAGATTAACTGACTGGTTTTTAACACCTTGCATTTCAAAGCAATTTTCTCAGCTGACAAACTGTGCCACTTGAACAGTCACCACCTGGGCAGGATACAGCCCGTATTACCCAACTATACATAATGCCCCCTCTGGAAAAATTGCCTCTCTATCCTGCTTCCAAAATCCTCTAGCTGGAAAACGTGGCAGATCAGAACAGAGCAGCAGAGGGAGCAGCTTCCCTGCACTCTGGGCTAAGCACCAGCCATGCAGACCCTGGTACTCAGAAGCTGGATGGTGTGTCTCTGGAACCACTGATCTGCCAAAATAAATCCTCAGCAATTCTCTGCACAAGGTACAGGTTCAACAAAGAAACTGCAGCCCTCCAGCCACCTGCATTAGGAGTCAATCACCTCCTCCTAATCTCCTGTGATGCCACTGGAGAGGGAAAGGTCATTTTGCTTGAAATTCAGATTCAGTTAGTTAGGAATAATCAGTGTCAGCAAATTATCCTACAGACAAATAGTTCTTGGCACAAATAACTTTCTCAAAAGTGTTTCCATATCCCAAAGTGGGTACACATGTAAAGTAATACAGAATCACATAATACTACATTTATAATATATATATATATATATATACACACACACATATATATATATATATACACACACACATATATATATATATATACACACACACACATATATATATATATACACACACACACATATATATATATATACACACACACACATATATATATATATATATATATAGATATAAAGTCTCCTGTCCCCAGGTGTTTCCTGCTGTCACTTACCACCCTCACATTCCTACAGATGCCTAAGCTGCCTGCTGCTCCAGAGCACTTGGAAGTGATACAGGTTGGCTTGAGACTTGGGATAATCATTCAAGCAAACAAAGACCTGTTTTCCCAACAGCAGGCTGGCATTTTTGTGCAGGCACTTCACACACAGGCAACAAAATAATAATTATTTTTGACCAGCAGAGATGCAGGGAATATATCTATGTACTTCTATAAAATATACACTTCACCTAAAAAGTCACCTCACCAGAGCAGCTTCTGCAATGAATGCAGCCATCAAAATGCAAACGAGTCTTTAATTGGTTGAGTCCCCTTAGCAATCTCACTGCAGGTCTTTATCTCTTGTATTTCATATGATGCAGCCTCCATCATTAGCAATAAAACAGTAGGAGAGTGGCAAACAGCTACTCAAAGTGTATCACATCTACTGCCTGTCCTGCAAGTACCAAAGAAATCCCAGTGTAATGAACCTCAGCCATGTTAGGGGCTGTCCCCAGAGCAGTGACTCTACCAGCCTGGCTGCAGTCAAAGCAGGATGGATCTCCCCCAGCAGTCCTAAGGGAATGTGGAGAACAGGAAATGCAGAACAAGATGGAGGGTTGAAAAGACACTTACTCCTTCTCTTTGCTTTCTTTTTCCACTTGAGTGAGACAATCCCAGTTTTCCTCCCGCTTCTTCTTACACATCACGAGGACCGTGTCTGTCTTTATCTGTGTGGTGAACAGCAAGGAATGCTTCAAGAAAGGGTGCTGGTCACAACAAGTAAGATTAGCTTGTAACATAAACCTCTTCCACACTCACAAATTCCTGAAACATTTCTCTCAGCTGTGCATTGTTATGTAACATACAAAAATCAGCACATACTCAGCTTCAGGACACAAAGTATTAACCTCACTGGACAAATTAAATGGTGTGATTAATAGAATTCTAGTATAGAGCTACATACCAATACAGAAGAACATCAAATGCTGCATAAACACTGTTCAGTGATTCTTGGGATTCTCAGGTACCCCAGACTGTCTGCTAAAGGGTCTAGACTCCCTACTAGACTTCTCCAAACATACCAAGTTCAGGAAGAGCTCTTCCCATCTCTCTATCTCTCCCCAAGGATAAAAAACTAGTTTTAGGATATTGCTTAACCTTGAAACATGTTTGCAAGTTACAAACAAAGGCCATTTAAGTGCAACCCTGACCTAAATTTCGCAAAGAACTTCCACATGCCACAGTAGACAAGAGTCTGGTGCAGCTTCAGCTTTGCAAGTACGTGACCACTGCTCACTCTCACACCATGTTAAAGCGTCACCAGAGCATCACCCTCATTTATTCCAGCTGTTTTAATTTCACTCTGTCCTAGTTTTAGGGCAATTTCAAATTGAACCATCATTTCTTCACACTTGATGTCACTGAGTGCAGCACAGAACACACATGAGATGTGTGACACCTCCCTGAGCCTGGGAAGGTGCTACAAGTCACAGAGTATGGATATCACCAGTTGCAGTCAACAGCAGTAACATGTTACTGATGTCCTCAGCTGGAATTGAGTTCATTTTTCAATTAGAAAATTAAACCAGACACCAGTGTTGAGTTCTGGAGCAACACACCCATACCAAGGCAGAGCAGGTCTCAGACTTTGCTTTGGGAATTAAGCCTCTTTAAGCTTCCCAAGATTTCGGTCTGCTGACAAATCTCTTAGACCTTAAAATTGCAGGGAATTTCTCAGAGGTATTTAAAAGCACAAATATGCAAATGGATGCCTGGTGGAATTTTCTGCTTAATTATTTCTGGAATCCTGTTGGAGAGCTATTAAAAAAAAAAGCATAGAATATCTAGACATGATCTTTCAAAATAGGATTCCAAAGACTAATTCCACAGTTATGACAATCACGGATTAGTAAGAATCACATTCAAAGTGCAGAGACTTTACAGCAGGAGGGACTGAATGTTAGGACCAAGACTCCTAAATTAGTCAGGCAATGAACATCCTACTTTGTTGAGGGACCCAAATGATCTCTAACAGACAAACTGCCTTGAACAGACCTTTTTAGAGCTGCCTTCCACAGAGATGGGCTTCAGCAGGTTGTTGAAGGTCATGGTGTAGTTCTTTCCATTCAGATTCTTCACCAGCAGATCAAATGACCTGGAAGTGGAGGGAGGAAAGGCACAAACATTCCAGTTGTTGTAAAATCATCTTCCACTCTGAAAACACTTTAGCAGGCCTATTTCTTAGGAAAGCAGGTCGACAGGCTTGAATTACTTTATTCCCAAGGCTCTCAAGTGTTCAGTTGAACTTTAATGCTAAGGAATTAAAAGGACCAATCCTGACTTCAGAACAAATTAAGATCTTCAGGGTTCTTTCTGCCTCACTGATCTCTGACAAACTTGGACGCACAGATTTCCTTAATGTACATTTAAGTTCTATCAGCATCAAAAACCCAGGGCTAACACAGGATGTTCTGTCAAGCATGGTGAGGTGCAACAAGCACTGGCAGAATGGAACTATCCTGGTACTCTCTAAGGAGAGCTGTACTTAAGGGTATGTCCTGAGTGCTACTAAAAGGTAATGAAGTGGGGAATAAGGGTTGATTCAACACTCTTGCATTTCAGTGTTCATGTTGTGGTACAACCAGATGAACTCACCTCTCTGTGAAATTCACCTGCACATTCTCAGCTGGAAGCTTCTGGACTCCATTTAAAGAGATGTAAATCTTAACAAACTTATCTGACTGATCCCAAGCTGCAAGTGAAAAAACAGAGATTAAGTTGTACCACTCCTCCATAAGCTTCATGCACTCCATTCCAACTCCCTCCACAAACTCCCCTAGAATGACTAGAATCTTTGCCTTACTGAAACAATCTTCAGAGGGTAAAGGAAAAACATGAATTATTCAGGAATAACTTGAGAGCAAAAGGAGATCTTTGCACGTAGCCCTGTTCCCTAATTCCTCCAAATTCTGAGAAAAACCACATGTCAGCTGAGGTGAAAGGAGAGCAACCCCTCTGGGCAGGGGCACTCAGAGGCAGCTGTCTGCTCCTGCTGCAGTTTCCTTGACCTGCTTTTTCCCCTACTCCCTATATCTTGAGCAATTCCCTCTCCTCTCACCTACATGGCAAGCAGAGAAGCCAAAGCTCCCTCCTTTACTCCTGTTAAGCACTAGGAAATGGAAAAATACCAGCTGGAACACCAGGGATCGTTAATGCATCCCACCAGCACTGTCACACAAACAGGATAAATACACACTGGGGTTGGGATGGCAAAGTAAATGTGGGAGCTTTTAAAGTGAGGCCTCCACTATGAAATAAACACTTAAGACAGTTTTGTTACAATGGCAACTCTAACTCACAGCAACACCACCCTGCTTTCTCTTCAGAAAGGCGTCACAAAACCAATCCTACCATAGTTGTTTATTTTCACCGTGTACCCTCCCAGCGATGACTTTTCTTCCTCTGCTGCATCTTTTGGCTTCGGCGGAGGCTGATTCTTGATTTCCATCTCCAGCCTGTGTTTCTCTGCCTCCAGGACATCCCGCACCCGCTTCCTCGTGGCTTTTGTGAGCAGTTCTTTAACCTCCTCCAAATCTTTCTGCAACTGGATCAAACCCAAAAGATTACACACATATTAGGTGCGGTTCTTTGTGCTCAAGGCTCACAGCTGAGCTCTCCATGACAGTTTCTCATTTCCCCGACGTGTCAGGTTTATCAGGTCATTAGTTTCGTACCCCGTTGAACACAGAGCCATTCTTCCCTCACCCCTTGGCCACTCCTGTGGATATACAGAACCACAAACCCTTAATCCACAGAATGACAGAATGGGCCGGGTTGTGAGGGACCAACGGGCCCCTGCTCAGGCGGGAGCATCCCAGAGCACAAGTTCTATTAAGGCCCCAAGATCATGGACTCCAACAAGCTTTAAGCCTTCAATGTCTAAACCCTCATCATTTAAAAAACAGCCGGAACCAACAGAAGGCGGGCGGATGGCACAGCTCTTCCCACGCGCCCCGCCGCAGGTGAGAGCCCCGCAGCCCCCAGCAAAAGCGGGGGCCGCCAGCTCCCGGCCCCGGCTCCCAGCCAGACCGCCACCGCACCCGCACCCGCACCCGCACCCGCACCCGCACCCGCACCCGCACCCGCACCCGCACCCGCACCCGCACCCGCACCCGCACCGCCCAGGGCAGCGGGGCCGAGACCGCCGCCTCACCTCCTCCCGCACCGCGGCCATGGCGGGTCCCGCTGCAACCTCTGGAACCTTCCGGCCGCGGGAAGTGACGCGCCCGCCCGCTCCGCCCCTCAGGAGGCGGGACACGGGACCTGCCCGTCACCGGGCCGTGAGGGACGCACCGGGAGCTGTGAGGGACACACCGGGAGCCGATCCCGCCCCGGGCCGTGAGGGACACACCGGGAGCCGATCCCGCCCCGGAATGTGAGGGACACACCGGGAGCCGATCCCCCCCCAGGTGTGAGGGACACACCGGGAGTCGATCCCGCCCCGGGCTGTGAGGGACACACAGGGAGCCGATCCCGCCCCGGGTGTGAGGGACACACCGGGAGCTGTGAGGGACACACAGGGAGCCGATCCCGCCCCAGGCTGTGAGGGACACACCGGGAGTCGATCCCGCCCCGGGGCTGTGAGGGACACAAGGGGAGCCGATCCCGCCCCGGGGCTGTGAGGGACACACCGGGAGCTGATCCCCCCCCGGGGCTGTGAGGGACAAACCGGGAGCTGTGAGGGACACACCGGGAGCCGATCCCGCCCCGGAATGTGAGGGACACAAGGGGAGCCGATCCCGCCCCGGGGCTGTGAGGGACAAACCGGGAGCTGTGAGGGACACACCGGGAGCTGATCCCGCCCCGGAATGTGAGGGACACACCGGGAGCTGTGAGGGACACACCGGGAGTCGATCCCGCCCCGGGCTGTGAGGGACACACCAGGAGCCGATCCCTCCCCGGGGCTGTGAGGGACAAACCAGGAGCTGTGAGGGACACACCGGGAGCTGATCCCGCCCCGGAATGTGAGGGACACACCGGGAGCTGTGAGGGACATACAGGGAGCCGATCCCGCCCCAGGCTGTGAGGGACACACAGGGAGCCGATCCCACCCCGGGGCTGTGAGGCACACACAGGGAGCCGATCCCACCCTAGGCTGTGAGGGACACAGCGGGAGCCGTGAGGGACACACGGGGAGCCGATCCCGCCCCGGGCCGGGAGGGACAGGCAGTGTCGGGAGCTGATCCATCTCCGGGCCGGGCGGTGCCGCCCTGAGGGGTCGCGGTGTGAGGAGCGGTGGCTGAGGCTGAAGCGGGCGCTCCAAAATTCTGCCCCTGATTTTACGGTAGATGCCACAGAGGTCACGGCTATAAAGACCTCGAATAGTTTTGCGTTTTGTTTTCGTTCTTGTGGCAGAAAATATCAGCTTGATGTGGTGGAGTTAATACGGATGAAAAGGGAAGAAATGTGTGTTCCGGGCCTTTAAAGAGAGCAATGCTTACAAGCCGAGTGCCCTGTTCTGTGTTTGCTCCTCATTTTCCTGGAAAAATAATTAAGGTTGGAAGAGAACTCCAAGGTAATTCCAACAGGGTGTAAACTTTCAAGTTCTAAGCTTTCATCAGTTAAAAAACCAACCAAAACCAGTAGAAGTTGGGCAAATGGCACAGCTCTCCCAACACCCACTGCCTTAGGGAAAGAGCCCCACAACTGATGCACAATGAGCTTTCCAGAACTAAAATAGAGTGTAGTTACTGCTGGGAAGTTGTTCCTAACCTGTAACATCACAATGTGTACCCAGGCAGTGATCTGGGGGTAAGAAAAGATTTAGTTATCAAACCATCTACAAGGAAACGTGGCTTTTGTACACAGAACATTGGCTGTATGTGTGTGAAAATACACCTGTGTGATGTTACCAAAATCCTCTTTGAGCATTTTCCTCCCTGAAAGAAAAAGGTGGTTCTCACCACTGTTACTAAATCAGCGTTGTGAGCCCCAACAAAAAAAGTTTTTATATCCCCAAGTCCCTGCTGGGCATTAAAACTTCCCAGAAAAACAAAGATAAATAAGGCAACGTCAGTCTTTCAGTAGGAATGTGGATGGGGCAGCATTTGCCTCCAGATGTCCTTTATAAACAGTGTAAGCCAAGATAGGACACAGCCCTTCAGCATTTAAAAAGTCAATTTCTTTACAAAGAGTGCCAGTTGTAACACCTGTTTTACCAAGCTGGGAAATGCCACCTCATTTGCTGATTTTGTGCTTAGTCTTGCTTTTTTTCTCTTCCAAAGTGAACAACATCCAGGAATTAATTAATCTCTATAGAGATTTACTTTGTAGAGGTATGGAGGGAAGAAGAAATTTGATGAATTCACAGAAACTCTGAAGACAAGGACTGATGTTCAAGTCTGCATTTCCCACAGCAGTTTGAACAGATGTTGTACTGAGGTGGTTATTACAACCCTCTGCTGCAGTTGGGGGAAGATTTGCAAAATTAACTGTGGTTATGTTTCATTTTGTGTTTCATAAGCACAAGCTTAAGCCCAGCCATCTTCAGGAACAGCATTTGGAGACAGGATAGCTGATTCTAATCCAGAAAATACAAGGTCAACTGGAATTTACTTCTGTCGCATGTTTTTTCAATTGGTTAAGGGCAGTTGCTTATTCAGGAATTGCTTCGTTATGACCTTTCTGTTGTGCAGACACTGAGACAAGAAAAAAACTTTGGTTTTTTTTTTCTTTATATACTAATCTTTGAGTTTCTTCACTCTCAGTTGTGCTCATACATTAGAAAGCGCTTTTATTTGCAATTTAAATTCGTATTGCTTTGTAATTTCTAGAGGAAAAAATGCTTTCATTGCTACATAAATGAATTTTTAAGTGAACCCGTAATTTGCCTTTTTTTCCTTAAGATTTTTTTAACCAGTGTTTAAAGATTTTTTTTTCAACCAGTGTTTATTTAAATGTGCTTAAATCAGGAGCATTTCAGCACCCATGGCACTTCTGTGTGAGTGGCAGCTTCCATGTGGAAGAGTTGTCACTCTTGTCACGTAAGAACAAGCTCCACACAGCTCTCCTTTGCACAAAGCTGCAGCAGCATCTGGGTGCTGCATCCCCTCCTGACAAACACTTTGGAGAGTGATGTGGAGGTAAATCGGTACAAAATGTTATGCCTGGTAAATTTAATCTCCAGTTTTCTCTCTTATCTTCCCCAGCAGTGCTGGGTGCTTTTCCAGATGTCTGGGAACAAGGGCTGTTTATCACAGGTAACAGAAAGAAATCCCAGAGCAGTCGCTCATGTAGAAAAATGGTTTTATAAAGTGTCTGGATACTTGGACTGTGGTAAATGCTCTCTGCCCTGTTGTTGCTCAGCTGTGCCTCTCTCTTTGGAGTCTGTTTCCCGTGTCTCGCTGTTTCCTTCTGCTCCCTGTGTCTCCTCCTGCAGGCAGGCTGCCTCATGGCTCACTTAGAATCACACAATGGATTGGGTTGGAAAAGACCTCCGAGATCATCAAGTCCAACCCTTGGTCCAACTCCAGTCCCTTTACCAGATCATGGCACTCAGTGCCACGGCCAAGCTCAGCTGAAAAACCTCCAGGGATGGGGAATCCACCCCCTCTCTGGGCAGCCCATTCCAATGCCTGAGCACTCTCTCTGCAAAGAAGTTTTTTCTGCTCTCCAACTTCAATTTCCCCTGGCAGAGCTTGAGCCCATCGTGCCCCCTTGTCCTATTGCTGAGTGCCTGGGAGAAGAGACCAACCCCCACCTGGCCAGAACTTCCCTTCAGGCAGTTCCAGACAGTGCTGAGGTCACCTCTGAGCCTCTTCTTCTCCAGGCTAAACAACTTGTGTACTCCAGGGAAGCATCAAGTCCTTACCACCACCAACTGCTGTCCCACTGCTATGTATCACCAGTCTTGAGGAAAAGCATTCTCTGTCCTGAAAACCTCAGACTGGCTTTAGGAGCAGAGGACCAGGGTGAGCTGCTATCTCTCTGGCACAGCTCCTTGTGAACAGCTTCCCGAAGGAATGGGTTGGAACCAGCTGAGTGGCACACACACATTCTGGACAGCTCATGTGCTGAGTCACTGGTGCAACAGAGCTGCTGGAACAGAACCAGCTGGTGAGACTTGTGTCACAAAACCTGACACAGCAGTTCCTTGTTCCTGCCAACACATTTAAGCTGTTTCTTCAAGTGAATGGCCTAGGAAAATAAGCACCTTATTCCCATATTGTTATCCATTTCCATTTATTTTACAAGGCATCATTCACACAATGATAACAAGGTACTGATCCAAACAATTTTGTAACAATTAAAAAAGTAAACATCTGTTGAGACCATGTACATTGAATTGCACTTTTAATAACAAGCATTACACTCATATTTCCATGTCGTACTTTATACAATACATGGATGATTTACCCAAGACTGGCAGTACTGAATTGTTGTCAGTTAGAAATCTGACCTCTGTGTGATGCTATTTTTCCCAAACTCTTTAGGATTTATGAACTTTGGACACACTCAGGTCACAAAGGCAATTCCAAACCTGGAAAACTTCATTGTAATGGAGTCAGAGTTTTGAAGCTGCTCTGTTTTCAGTTGGCTGAAGTGAATCCACCTAAAAGGCAGGCACAGAGGGAGCTGGATAATGCTTGATTAGACCCTTTTCTGTACTCACATAACGTATTTTCCCAGTTCAGAGATGCCAGGCAATTTTCTTCCCTGGGAAAACAACAGTTCCCAAAGCTCCAGAGAGCTCCTGGCACAGGTTTTCAGGGTGGTGTCAGCAGCAATGCAAACCCAGGGATTACTGGAAAGTTGAGATATGGAGAAAGATCTGGGAGCACCTGCTCTTGTTTGCATTGGTAGTACCATCCATGTGTTATATAAAATACAAAAATAAGAGAAACTGTAAGGAAATTAGTACAGCCCAGGATTCTGGTGGTATCAAAGCACAAATGAAATTTATGATACCAAATCCTTTTGATGTATTTATCCCCTCATCATTCAGTTTCTTATATATTATTCTATATATAAGATATACTTCTCCAAAGATACATAGATATTCCTTTACAGGTTAAATAAAAGCAAGTCCCACTGAATAAGAAAATAAGAGGGAGTAATGGCCTAATTCTCTACCCATATCTTTTTTCAGGTAAAAATAGCATGAAATACATTCAGTAGCAAAGCAGTTGGAATCCAGGAGAAACGGAGAGCCCTGTGTTCCTGGAGAATTAACCTGTTTGTGGTAAGTCACAATCCTGAAATAAATTGCGTAGACTTGACTTGGGAAAGACAGGATCTTGATCAGTGCTGACCATTAAATTCCTTGCATTTCCCCAAAGCCATCTGTGGATTAGCCCAGTTCTAAAGGCTGCTGGGATGTGTACCTACCCTAAAACTCCAGAGGTCTGAGCTGGAGCGCTTCACTGTCTCCCCTTAGTGCTAATGGGACTGCTCCCAGTAGGGTATATTAGCACAACAGACAGCAAAACAGTTTAGTTTTACCTTTGTGTTTGCATGTTTAGAGCAGCCAGCTGTGTGCACAGCAGCCCCTTCAGCAGGGTCTGGCTGGGATGGGGGTCCCTGTCAGCCTCAGCAGCCCCTCCCTCAGCCTGGAGGGAACATCTCTGCCCTCTCCACAGTGACACCCACTTCGGTTTTCTCTCTGGCAGCTGGAAGAACACCAGCACTGCAAGGTGAGAATGCTTCTGGTTTCAAGCCAAGGGTGTTTAGGCTTAGGAGATGATGCAGAAGTTGCCAATTATCCCTGAGTCTAACAATAAATCAAAATCAGAGGTACAGTTCTCCCACATGTACAAGTAGTGTCATGGATTTCACTGCAGCTACTTAATAGAAGGAACAGCCCTACCTTGGTCCTGTGAGAAAGCATGGCATGTAGCTTCCAGTGCAGCTTTTGATACTTCAGTGCCAGTAAATGCAGATATTTATTTACTCCTTAACTGCCACATTCAGCCAGTGAGTGGCACCATGACCCTGAAGTCAAGGGCACACTTCATGCTTTGTCAAGGGGCTGAGTTCTTGTTCTTGGTCTCCTTCTCCCCTTGCAAATGTTTGTTTTTATTTCAAGTTGTTTTTAACACAATAATCATTTATCTTAAAAGAAATTTCAAGGGCCAACCAAGAGAAGTCCTTTAAAATGTCTAACAATGAACAAGAATATTGCCTACCTCTGTAAGCACTTTGAGATGGCCGTGGCAATGTAACTCAGCTGTAGCAAATCAAATCCTAATTAATGGGCAGGACAAGGGTGGGTTTGTCAGCTGGCACTTCTGATTACACAGCTGACTACCTTCCCTGAGACTGGTTTTACTAATCATTAATGCAGATGGACCTCAGGGATTTTGCAGTTTCTTGGCTTAACACCACATATAATATTTTATTTTTTTTCTTTCTAATTTTCTCCAGGTATTTTTACAAACGTAAAACTAAGTGAAGTAAGTCCTACTATCTTAGAATCTGAAGTTTGGTTCACAAAGATAATACAAGACTAGTTCACAGATGTACTACATAACTAAATCAGCCTTGCTTCATTTAGCCTGTAAAGTATTACAATCAAAGGAAAACCAACTTTTTAAATTGAAAAAAAAGTATTTTTTCTTTTTTTTGCCCCCTATATTGGGCGTCTCAGGAACAGATTAGAACCAACAAGATAAACCAATTGTAGTAAAAATATTCTTTGGAGGTTAACTAATCAAAGTTAAAGGCTTTATTTCAGAATGGGGCATTCTCAATAAAATTAAAAAATAGGATTTAGTTCCACATATATATTTATAAAATTCAAATTATTTTTAATTAAGGGTTGATGTGGACACATAGTTTAATACCGACTTAGGAAAAAAAAGTTAATCACTCCAGACTTACAAACTCTGTTAGCTGTCCAGTGCCACACAGAAGGAAGAGTTTCAGCGAGGCTCTGATGATGTTTCCTGCTGGAAAGCTGAGCAAAGAGCCAGCTCTCCCTGACAGATGTGTGTGCAGGCAGCTCTGTCACACACTGATCTGTTCTCTTGCAGGAAGCTGAATTTCCCTGTAGCATTCTCCAGTCAGCAGGTGGAATCTTATGCCTGGTCTAATCCTGCAGTCCTGCTTCTTTCCTTGTTTCTAAATATTCATCAAGATAATGCCATAAGGCTATTTTTTTACTCTTTTAGTAGTTTTGAGAAGACAGTTTCCAAATGTCACTGCTACAAATGCTACCTTGGATCTACAGCTGGAAGGTGGAAATCATTTACTGCCTTTATGTCATTGCCTTCTGAAACTTCCTTTTGGTAAGTCAGCTTCTCTCCTACAAGGACTTGAAATCATCACAGCTTGCAGGATGCAAATGTGGGTTTGTTCCAGAAAGTCAAACTCCAAAGCCAGAGAGCTGCTACACTGAGAAAAGGGATGTTGTGTCAAAGCTCATTCCAAGAAACATGGTGAGCTTATTTACCAGTTCCTTTTTGATGAACTGGGCAAGTCCCACTCCTATGATGTGCCTGCACTTGTTGGACTCTTTGAGATAATTTAACTCATTCAGGTGGCAAAAGACAAACTGGGGGGGAAAATCCACCCAGATATTTTTATGGTGTTGTTTTTTAATCATCTCCAGTAAGTGCCATAACAAGGACACGGGGACAGGACTGTACAACGGTGGTTGCAGGGGTGAGATCTCTGAGCAGCAGGGAGCTGTTACCTCATCTGCCCAGGGAATCACAGTATTACACAGTTTTTTGTTATTACTGCTGCATTTTTCCAATCAAGGTTTTAAATCCACTTCTAGGTACGATTTAAGATACATGAAATGAGAAATTCAGACACTTGTCAAACCACCAGTGTCACTTGTGGGCAGAGAACTCTGAAATGTTAACAACCAGATGTTCACCAGGTAATCCTTAAATGTCACTTCAGGTTTATTACAAATTCAGATTCCCATTCTGAGTATGAAGCAGAGCTGGTAAGTGAATGACTAACGCTGGGTTTAGTCAGTCAGGAGAATGGAAACATTTATGCAAATATGAGCAAGAAAGTGACGAGGGAAAAAGACCTTTGCGAACATTTGCAAAAGAAATTCCTTCTGTTTCCCCTTGATATTTTTCCTCACTGCATTAATATTTACAGATAATCACTGTTCTTGCATTTTAGAATGGTAAATTTTTAACCCTGTATTTTTGGAAGAGAGAATGATGTCAGGATGGTGATGGTAATTTGATCCCTACTTCAAACAGCTGACTGCCCTTCAGAATCTTTACTTTGGCACTGGAAACATTAAATTTGTACTACCCTGTTGAAAAGAATTCACAATTATGCTTGACAACAAAGCACAGGATGGGTATCATTAAACTTTATTGTACAAAACTGACAAGGTATGGCATTCCTTAGAATTAAAAAAAAGAACAAAACAGAACTAACGTCCCTGGAACAATTTTGCAAATGGAACAATTAATACACAACCTTTAGTCCAGCAATGACATTTATCTGCAAGACCATCTTTAGACATGACAGGTATAATTAAAAAAATATTCCATCAATCCAAGCAATAGTTTAATTTTCCATGAAATAAGTATTTCTATAAACACTTTATGTTCAGTCAGAACAAATGCTTTTGAACTTTCTTACCTTAAGAGATATAAAACAACCAGACAGGTTTGGGAATCACCAGAGAAGTCTACCCCCACAGGAAAGTCTAGGGTTTGTACTCCACTTGAAAATGCTTGTTTTTATAAAAATAAGTAATACCAACATAGCATTTCCTAACCAAATACTTCTAACAAACAGATCTTGCTTCTGTGATGTTTTATTCATCAGTGCAGCAAAAGCCTTTTGGGTACTTTATTTGATACCTCATTTCTGTGTCAAATTTGGAATTTGAATGTAGACCCAGGGAAAGGTTTTAATTACTGTTATATTTAAAACCTACCTTTTATTGCACAGGATTTACAAAAGGTCAAAACTATGCAAGGTCTTCAATCTACGTTTCAAATAAATGAGGGGTGAACAGTTTTCCCTTTTTCCCGGCAGAAGGGATTATTCCTCAGAATTCTTAGTATAAACACAAAATAAAAAAGGGAACTAGGTAAACTTTTTGTTAGATTGCAGCTGAGCTGTACACAGCCATCAAACAACAGTGCTACACAGACTGCACTACTTGCAATTCTGAAGAGAAAACCCAAACTAAGAGTTTGTCAGGGAAGCTCTTGACGCTGTGCCAGCAGAGCACAAGCCCCTCTCTGCACGGCCTAAGCTCTACAAAGGTGCTTCTCTGCAGGACGCAGTCACTGTGATAATGAGATGGTCCCGGGGCCAGGAGACCCCAGACCCTGCACACACACGAGTACTTATCACACTGTGCTTTCTAGGGAGAGATTATGCTGCAGAACTTCACAGTTCCCATTCCCTCTCTTCCTCCAGAAGAAAAAACCTTCTATGCAAGATAAAAATAATTTCAAATTAGTCATGTATTAAAGACCTAGTTTTGAAGTATTTATTTAACATCTAGTCATATAAAATAAAGTGTAAAAGTATGAAGGTATCAGAACGTGGCTTTCAGCAAGGCAGGTTGGGAAGTAAGAATTCAACATAAACCAGGAATTATTTCCCACCCCCCTTCAAAAAGGGTCACATCAGAAAATGAATGAAAAACACAGAAGAATTTCACTTCAAGCCTGCCCTCCTGCCTTGTGTCCTTTCCCCAGGAGGAGGGACCACTGGAAGACTCCTCCAGGGTGTCAGCTGTGTTGTTCTTTGTGCTCTTGAGCCGCTGTGGCCGGAACTATGTGCTGCCCTCCCTGGGGGGCAGGGGCGGCTGGGGCTGCGCCGGGGCCTGTGTGCCTGTGGCCGTTTTGATAGAGTTCAGCGTTTTGCTAAACCAAGAGTTTTTGGCAGCTTGGATTTCATTCATAAGGGCTCCTCTCTGGTGCTCCAGCTCCTAAGAAAGCACAATAGTCAGAATTGATCAAAAAACCAATTAATTAACAAAAAAAAAGCATCTTGGCCCTCAGTCCCTGCAGTCCAGCACTTGCAACCTCCCAGGCACTGGGGAGAGAAGACAGAGTGAAACTGCAGAAACAGCACAAGATATTTAGATACACAAACAAAAACCTCTGCTCTTTTAAAGACAGGTTTTTTCTGGACATTCAGAGATACACAGCCATGCAGCTATGTTCTCCTTTTTGGAACAATTTGCATGATTCAGACTAATTCTGAATTGAGCACAACGAGGTTAAGGTCACTTAAGGTCACTGCCCTGCTGTACTTGGGCTCCACCTACCTGAATTTTGCACTTGGCTTCCACGAGCTGCAGTTTGGTCTGTGCAAGTTCCAGCTCCATCTCTCTCAGCTGCTTCTTCAGTGCATCCTTCTCATCATCTATTTCAATGCCTTTGTTGTCCGTGCTTACAGCGGGCAGCTTCAGAGCCCCCTCCTTGCTGAAAATCTCACTGCAGTGTTTGCAGGCCATCACTTTACCCTGAAATACACAGGAAGCCCATTTTTCATCTGTATTACAGGGGTTGTGCTTCTTGGAAGAGCCTCTTTTATGTCAGACTGCCTCAGTCTCAAACCATCTAGTCCTGCAGTTTTCGTATTTGGCATGAAAAGAACTTGAGAAGTTCATGAACAACTTCCAGGGTATGTTAACCAGTATAAAAATTCCTAAAATCCACTCTGTCTCAGCACAGAGACTGTGCTCCTACATCAGAATTACTCGAGCCCTCTTGCTACCAAAGCTGTGAAACATTTTGCAGTATTTTGTCAGTACAATTCAGAATGAATAAATTAAACTCTGAGCAGATTAAAAAGCTGGTCTGGCACGCACAAACTACAACAGAATACTGAGCTATTTCAGCAGATTACAGGAACATCAATCCTAGAATTTATGTTATTATCAATAACATAAAGAAGTCACTAAAAAGCAACAAATGCAGTTCTGCTTGAGTACTAAAGAATCACCTAGAGCCTACAGCAGAGGGAAAACAACTGTGCCAACTCAGTAGTGACAGAGCAGTGGGGTGGAATTGGTTCCTGATCAGCAAACATTTACCTCTTATGCAGATGTTCCTGGTAAGGGGTTTAGAGAAGGGAGAGGAACTCTATAGTGATTCAGGGGATGGCCCAAGCTGCACCATTTTGTTTAACTACTTAAACTAATTCTGCTTAAATTACAGAAACCCAAATATAAACCTTGACCAATCTGGCCAATTCCAACCCCTCCACTGTGCACACTGGAGATGCAAAATGGTTTCTTTTCTACAGTCTTTTTTCCCCCAGCTTATGACAACATCCAAGTATATACTGGGTTTTTTTTTTCTTTTTACCAAACACATACATTTCAACAGGAAAAAGAAAAGCCAAGTATTACAGGCACCTCAGTCAGAGTTCCACCCTGTCTGACATAAAGAACTGTGAAAGGAAATAAACCCTTTCCTTTTTACATCTGCTGAGAAATGCATATGGGGCTACTGATGTTACTTAAAACTTCAGTTCAGGTTTTGTTCTGTGAATATCCCAGAATATTCCATATGCAGAGGCATCATTCTCACCTTCACAACTTCCAGTTCATCTTTACTGGCTGCCTGCTGTTTTTCCAGCCTGGTACTCAGCTGGGAACAAATCTGGAGGAGAGAAAGCAGTCTCTTATTTCAAGTTTACTAAAATAAAATATGTGCTTTTTAACAATGATTTTTGTCAGAACAGACATTTCTTACACTCTGCCTCACCCATGTATGTGCATTGCCCCCCTAACAAGTCTGCTACTGATAATGACAAAAAACCAGCAGCATTCAATACAGACCCTGACATTCTGTGGATGAATTGGTTTATGATGTGTTTATAATGCATTATGTCACAGAGTACAGAAGCATTCACTCAATAGTACTAAAATCATCTGAAAGACAGGTTATTCCTGATTGCCTAATTAGGAGACTATTAGGAAAACCACAAAAAGACTTATGACAAATTACAGTGTTGCACTCTGAAAGCCTGAAAGGTAGTGGAACTTATTGAAAGGATGAGATCTGCAGTGCTGAACATGCAGCTCTTGGAATGGGCTGAAAGAAGAAATGCAAGGAAGTGTCTCTGGAATGGTACCTGTTTATACTCTGCTATAATGGCTGTGGTTTTCTTGATCTCAGATTCTGCCTTCTCCAGCTGCTTCCTGAAGACTTCCTTCAGCTAGGAATTGAAGGAAAGAAAGTACACAGTACACCAAAAAAGCTCTCAAAATGCATCAGATTGTTCTCTCCATGTCCCACTGTGTGCTTCTTACCAAATTCCAGTGTCTGATTTACTCAGTATAAAAATACTCATTGTATCAGTGATAACCAAAATGTCTATAGTGTGACCCTTTATCCCCGCTTAGAGAACCTTCTCCTGTAGCTTAATTCCCTTTCTCTCAGTTAAATGGTGGCACATCATGGCCCACAGAAGACAAAATGGCAAAAATAAAAATCAGGGTATCACTTTTGAAACCTACACCTTAGATATACAGGATTACAAATAAGACTGAATATTTCACAAATGAGTATGAGGCCAGGTCTAGTCAGCAAAATTCTCCCCTCATCCCATTTCTGCTGTAGGTTCCAGCTTCTGGCAGGAATATTCATCACTTTATTTCAGTGATCCAGTAGCTGAATCCAGAATAGACTCTTACAAGCCAACAATTCCTCCAGCTTCTCATTTAAATAATTACAAATGGTCCGATCTTCTTAACTGTGATTGCTCACTAGCAGTGACAATGACTGTTAAATACTGGGAAGAGGATAAGCTATGGAAAACTAAACATTCAGAGCTCAAGTAAAGGAAAACACTGGGAAAGAAATTATCCTGGCACCACAAACTTTTAATTGCAACCTCATTTTGAAGACAAAATCCCTTCTGCAACTGCCACACATCCACACTTCCCTGCACATCCTTTTGCTTGCATTTCCTAGCTCAATGGGGAAAGCTGGAGAATGCCTTACCTGAGCAGTTTCCTCTTCCTGCTTCCGTTTCTCCTCCTCAGTCTCCACCAGTTTCTGTTTGGTCACGAGAAGTTCCTTGTTCAAAACATCTGCTTTGTCCTCAGCCTACAATCAGAGACACTGGTGTAAATCAGATGGTACCTGTGGCAATACAAACACACTGGGATGTGCAGCGTGGAAATACTGGAGATTTAGGCTCCAGCACTGCCTCTTCCTGCTCTCTCATGGCTCACACAACCTGTTTCTAATATGAAATTCCCTTATCAAGTAGGCATTTACTAAATTATTTCACTGTGTTTCAACAGCTGTGCAAAAAGTCTTTGGCCAGGTGTTTACCTTTGCCCATGTAAAGCACAGACACTCTGTCCTAATACAGTGATGTACACAGTTATTTTTGTTGGGACCAATATTAATCTAAGTGAGGAAGCAACTCCTTCTGGTTTTTAATCTGTAAAAACATGTAACTGTGAAAACTTAAGTGTCTGCACTGTACCCTACAAAGTGTTCAGGCAAAAAGAAAAGTGTGAGACAAAGGGCACCACCAGATAAAATGGCTCATTGGTGCAAATAGGTATTACATGGAGAAATTGATACTGTGTGTGCTCTGGGGAATAGGAATTTTCTCTTTTCTTGGAAGGGCCAAACTTATGGTGACACATACTGGGAATGCTTTGTTTTTGCAAGCACTGTCCTCACCAATCACCAGGAGAGAAATGTGTTTCTCAATGTCTGGATATGCCCTGTTGCCCTCCTCAGCTGGGAGATACACATGGCATCTCCCCACTCCTCCTGTTCAGAAACAAGGTGCAGGACAGACAATAATTGTGGCCAAATAACACTGAGTTTGCTGAAAATACAAGAGGGAAAGGGCATTGGAAACAACAACTAACTGTACAGAACTTGTCTACAAGCTGCAGTTTGGTTTTCTACCACTGCTGGTGGTATCAGCTTATCTTTCTGCTGTTGGAAGAAATTCGAACTTAGAAGTTTTTGTGCACAGCCCAGGCCATGGAGAGGGAAAAGGGGCCTCTGTATCCTTGAGCCCGCTTCAAGAAGAGCAGTAAACAACAGATAGAATGCGGCAGCCGTTGGGAGAAGCAGGTAAACACACTGATACAGAAAGGCATAGTCTTGAGAGAAGCACCAATCCAGCTGGTAGCACGCCCTAGCCATTGACCAATGATATTCCTGTACTATTCGTAGACTCCGAGAATATGCGATATGTGTGTGTGGAATGTAAACAATAAATTAGAACACTGATCATACTCCTATGGAGGTTACATCGTGATTCTCGTGCCGGAACCTGGGGAGCTCAAAAAACCAACATTTCTTACTTTATTCTGCCACACTGTAAATTATTTAGATTAGTTAGAGCATGTGAGTGGTGACTGTGGGCAGCAGAAGCAGCTCCACCAGGGCCACGACTGAAGGGATGGATTTGGGATTCCTGCATTGCTTAGTGTGGCTGTATGGGAGAAAGGAAAACAAGCACAATAATGGAGAATCGATTCGACTGACATCTCAGAACAAAGGAACTCAGGGATTACAAGGATATTTTAGATGAAAGACTTGTTTCAGATATGCTTTGAAGTAACTACAAGTAATCTTTCCTCCTTTTATGTGTTCATTCCAGCTTCTCCAAGGACCTGCAGTGGTGTTTGGTATCCCATCCTCGCAGATGAGGAGTGCAGTAGCACAAAGCTTTCCTTGCAGTGCCTGGGTGTGGGAAAACTTCATGGAGCCACTCTTGCCTACAGGAAGACTGGGAAAGTGCAAGGAATGGGACTGGCACAGGTACGTGCTTGGCAGCCTTGCCTTGACACTTGAGAAAAAACAAGCATGGGCAGCAGCATAAAGCTGCTCCATGAACAGCTGGAATTCCATGGGAAGACAGAGCCCCTTGGCACACTGGTTTTGGCCTCTACTTGAGCCTGCCTGCTCCTCCATGCAGAACACATCTCTGTGCTCTCCCACACTGCTCACCATTTTAGAGTCCCACAGACCCAAATCAGCAGGGCCTCGCTGTCCAGCATCTGCTTAAGAGAAGTACAGCTTGCACAGCCCTGGTCAGTCATGTTTACAGTTCTGAGGTTAGATAAAGCAACCCACATACCTATGGGAAATCCAAGTGAATGGCCCCTGCAGGCAAAGATCATACATTATAAAGGGCACTACAGCCCTCAGTGAGCAAGGGACTAATCATGAGGTGTGAGGGGTTGGGCTTTCCTGTATTTAGTATCTTAACTGCTGTCACAGCATTTAGCAATATCATACAGAACACTTCACAAAGAGAAGGCAGAATGTGTAGCTCTCTGAAAATCATCTCTGAGGCAAAGGCCTCTGAATGCTGCTGCCCTCCACATTCCAGTCTTCACAGGAAGCAAGAGCAGTTATCAACAAGCACACAGGAGCCCTTCTACTTTCTGGTGCCATGCCACTTCATTATCTCTGAGTTTTGCTGGCTGTACTAAAACTGCTGTGAGAAACAGATCCCCATAGACGTTTTGCATGGCAACGTCCCTTGAAACTAGTCTTTCAAGGTATGTGGTACCTTTTCCAAGGAAATATTCATTGTGTGGTATCTGCCTAAAGCCTACGGCTTACATTTTTTAAACAATCCCCAACAGAGGAGGTGCAGTCAGTGTTGGCCAGACCCCACTGAATGCCTTCAGTGGCATGTGGAAATCCAGCTGACTGCAACTAGGAGTGAGGCTGTCAGGAAAATAAAGGCCCAAATAATTACACTTTTAATGCTGTGCTCATACTCTCACTTGAGCACAGAGCTGGGCTCCTAAAATTGGTGTTACCAAGCCTGAGCTGGGGCCCATCTCTGTCGGCATTACCTGGTCCAGGTCATTCCGTAAGGCAATTTTGCTTGTTACAAGCTCATGGGCAAGGTCATCGTTTTCCTGCTCCAGCCTCATGCTTGCTTCTTGGAGCCTGCGGTTTTCCCTCTGTGGAAGAAAGAGCAACCAGAAAGGAAGTTAATCCTTATCAATATTGAAGAGCAGTGAGTGTAGTGTGTGTGTAAAGCACCGAGAAGGCGAGAGTGCACATTAAGACAGGACTGCTGCTCTGGGAAACAACAGTGAATTAAGCCAGCAGTGCAAATGCAGCTACTCCACCTACACCCCAATGGTTTGTGTCACTGACACACTGATTGTAGCATTTCCCTGTGAAAAGCCAACACAGACCTCTCCATAAAAGCACTTGGTTTCTGCTTGCTCATCATCTGAAGAAACTAGGCAGATAAAATCCCACCCAGCAGCAGTGAACAGGGACCAATTAAGAATTACTCATAATAATGCTTCCAATGGGAAGCAGAAAGCTGTCCTGCTCCACTTTACAAAATTCTGTCTGCAGGGATCCATAAAAATAGTCCATTTGGTAGATGATACAGTGCCAACTACCCATCTCCTGCGGAACCATCGAGGCACAGCATTTAGCAGGGAAGTCCCTACAGCTCGTATATCCTGTACTGCCATCTGTGCACTGCTCTGTAACTCACACACAGTGTGTGTTTTACAGGAAACCTGCTGAGAAGAAGTGCCAGGTGGGAGAGGGGAGCTCACCCCTGAGCACAGACTCAGGACCTCCAGTGGGCAATGAAGGGAGAACTCAGGGGCTGCAGGCCCTTCTGCACTGCCCTCCTTACCCACTCCACACAGGCAGGAATGACTGTGGAGCACTAACCACAATGCAAGTGCACAGGAGAATGAACAGTAATGTCTTTTAAAAATCAGTTGCAGTGACTGTTCTTCTGGGGCTGAGAAAAAGAACCATATTCAAATGATGCTTGTGGGTGAATGGACTCCCAGGGGTCCAAAATCAAATAACACATCCTCATCTTCAGAAGAACACAGCCAAGTGAGACAAATAGAGGTGTCCTCCTCAAATGGATTTTAGGAGAGAAAAAACTGTGCTGGCCTTCATTGTGTGTATCCTTCATACCCAAACAGGCTGCAAAGGGAAACTGTGTGCTATGGAAATTCGAGGAAAAACACCATCTTCATATGGAAACTCTTAGGTGAAGGAACAACCACCTACATGCTGAGCTTTCAAAAAGGACCTGTTCTCACTAGAAAGGTAAGTTATGTTTCCCAAGGCAGAACAGTAGAAGTCAATATATATCAGCATTTAAGGCAGCAAAAAAATTTCCAAGTTACTCAGAGAACGCATTGCTCCAAAATGTGAGTTCTTGCATACACATTTATTCACCTGTTTGCACTTCCTCCTGCTTACCAGCTATGCTCACATACTTTTTTCTTTCCAAACTCACCACCTTAAAACTGCAATTTTCGTTCCTGTTGCAAGCAGATTTTGCATGCTTGCCTTAAACAAAAAGAGGACAATAGAGCTGTAAGAGGATGCTCAAAAAGGTCTTTTCTGTGTGGGAACTTCCTCTGTGGCAGGAAGCAGAACCTCCACAAATTCTCTCTACTTATGTGACCCCATTGTGCAACTAGACCGGGCACTGCCCTGTACAGGAAAGCAAGTTTGTTTCCTT
The DNA here is from genome assembly GCF_047495875.1 of Pithys albifrons albifrons. Taxonomy (NCBI): domain Eukaryota; kingdom Metazoa; phylum Chordata; class Aves; order Passeriformes; family Thamnophilidae; genus Pithys; species Pithys albifrons. The sequence continues at coordinate 5,408,979 of NC_092467.1, read as the reverse complement.
TCCAAAAGATTGTACTTTGAATAACTTGTTTTGTAGAGAAACTGCAAGTAAAATACTTCTGTCTTAGCACAGTTAAGATAACCACTGCCAAAAGAAGCACAATTTTGAGGATCTTTTTTATTTTAATTGCACCATAGCCTGTATGGAACAGGGAATTTTTAAAATTAAAATTCTTCTCTAGGGATAATATAAACTTTAAAGTGTAAAACCAGATTACAGTCAATCATCAGCATAATCTCTAACATGTCTTCATTTCTGTATTTTGTTCAGACTGTCTTAGAAATGTTGATTTTTACAGACAGGGCTCTGCCAGCAGAGACCTGACTTCACCTAAACCCGGGAGCAGATCAGATGATATTGCTGCCAGGTGCTGCAGCACTGGTACCTTCCCCTAGAGATGACACTTAGAGAGAGAAAGCAGCAAATCCTTAAGACTTTCACATTTGGGTTTAACATTTCTGCTGTGCCTCTGCCAAAAGCAAAGCAAGCCGCAGTGTGGAGCTGAGAGTCGCCGCTTTGCATGGGCAGACAGGTGGGTGAGCAAGCTCGGGGCGGGAAATGCGCTATCCTCCTCTTACACGGGAACGCACACGGGCTGGGGCAAACGGCGCTTACCTTGGGCATCCGGGCAATAATCAGCTAAGAGATGTGTTCACTCCTTCACCATACTCCTAATGTCCAGCTGACAGCCTCTCACAGGGCCACCTTGCCTCTCCTCCACCCAGGGCAGAATGCCCGATTAGATGGTTTGTCTTTTCCAGCTCCTCCCCCCAGACTGAGCAGTAAAAAACTGCCTCCTTCCTCAGGAGGAAACTGAGTCTGCTTAACTCTAAATAAAACCTAACGTGACACAGTAAACACAGAAATAGCAAACAGCACTTTTCATGTGTAGTAAACTATTTCCACTGGCTCTGAAATATTTACAGGATTTTATGAAATGAGCTCACAATGACATAAAGTTCAACAGATGGAGCAGGTTCCTTACAGCAGGACTCACATCACAGGCAGCATTTTGTAACCTGGCATCAGCCAACTAGTCAGACCTGCTGTTGTCCCTGGTGTAAACAGACAGCTTCCTGCCTCTTCTCTGACTATGACAACCATTTCCTTCTCCTCAGCATTGCTCGGTTTCTACAACCAGTAAAATCAGAGATCCCGCTTTCCCAAATTCCTCCTTCTGGTTACCAAAGGCGGCTGGTGAACTCTGGTTAGCTGTTAAAAGGAGGATACTGCATTTCCCAAAAGGACAAACACCACTGATACACACAAACACAAATAAACTTACCTCCTGTAAAGTCACAGACCAAATACTGCTTTCAACCATTGGTGTAAGGACAGTGAAAACAGAATATAAAGTAATTTTTAATACCAACAAAAAAAAAAGAAAAGCTGATTCTTCAGTGGGTTTTTGGTTCTCAGTTTTGGAGAGGATATACTCCAGCTTCCATCACACACTGGATGGAGAGGGCAGACTTGAAAGCAGTAGGCAAGGCTCAACTCAGGAAGACTGAAAGGCTGAACTCTACCCTCTGCTCCCTTCCAGCCTGCACCCAGGAGCAATTCCTGAGTTTAGTGGCGATGATGCATCCTCTCTGAGCTGCACTCAAGTGGGGTGTAACGAGTCACCAACCTCCTTATGCAATTCTGTTTCTGACGAGCAACACCCTGTGCTGGGTTTGGCTGGGGTAGAGTTAGTTAATTTTCTTCGCAGTGGCTGGCGTGGGGCTGTGGTTTGGATTTACGCTGGAAACAGTGTGGACAAAATAGAGATGGTTTTGTTATTGCTGAGCAGGGCGTGCACAGAGTCGAGGCCTTCTCTGCTTTTCAGACCCCCCCACCAGTGAGGGGGCTGGGGGTGCACAGGAAGCCTGGACAGCTGATCCCAACTGACCCAGGGGATGTTCCAGACCTTATGACCGCATGCTCAGCATGTAAAACCAGGGGATGACAAAGGAAAGGGGGACCCTTGGAGCGATGGCATTTGTCCTCCCAAGCTGTCACTGTGCTCTGATGCAGCCCTGCTCCCCTGGAGGTGGCTGAACACCTGCCTGCCCATAGGGAGGGTGGATGGAGTCCTTGTTTCGCCTTGCTTGAGTCCATGGTCTTTTTCTACTGAATTGTCTTCATCTCAACTCACGAGTTTTATCACTTTTATGCTTTGGATTTTACTCTTGCTGGCTGGGGTTAAACCACAACACACCCAAACCCCAGATCTTTGGGCATGAACAGATCCTCAACAGTGGGATGAAAATACCGATTAAAATTCACTTTTGATGTGGGCAAACTGAGGTCTTCATAGTGGAGGAGCTCCGAAGGACAACCCTGTGAACCTCAATCTAGTAACTCAAAAGGCTTTTACAGCAAACTGTCCAGGAAAACCTCTCATGGGAAGCAACACAGAGGCTCCTGGAGTTTTCCATTTGGTGACTCAGGAGAAGCATTCCCCAAACTGCCCCAGCACACTTGGTTTTTTTAAAAACCACAATGTCTCACACATCAAGAGTCATCATGTGTTTCCCCATAATGTGAACATTCAGTTACCATGACTGAGTAAAAATGACCAGTGTATTAATTTTTGCTTCCACTTCAAACACACAAAAGGCTATTATGTCCAAATTACATTTAAATTACATTTATTCAGACACACAACTTCTCTGTTGCATAGAGCAAAAGGCGGAACAGAACAGCAGGGTCTGCTTGCAAAACTCCAGCCCTTCTTCTTCTCTTTATTTTAAATCAAGTCCCAGGCTTAGTTCTGAAAATTTCTTATCAAATCAACCCAAACACTTACATGAGGTGTTCTCAAACACAGAAAGAAAACCCCATAACATTTAGAAAAATATCAATCTAAACTATATTACTATTTTTTTGCACATACAACTCACTCTTCTTCCTGGCCTCTGTATGCAACTTGTAATTTATTTGAACCAAAAGTAATGAAACAGCAATTTAGAACATATTTCCCTTTTGCACCTTTTAAAAATCTGACAAAAATGTGATAATTTGTTATAAGCAATAGAAAATAAAGTGAAAAAATGTCTATAAAAACACACACTTTTCCTAAATAATACTTGTTGATACAGCAGGAAACAAACACCAAAAATAACACACTCTTTAATACTGCTCTCTGGGTAAGTCAATCACAATCAACATGTAAAACCCGGGCTGGGTGGGAACTCTTTATGTGCAGAACAGCTCACAGGAGCACATGAATAGAACATGCCAAGCAAACCTGACTGGTCACTGGTGGGCCAGATGCTGCCAAACCAGCCCATCTCCCCCTCCCTCCACACTCCATCCAGCAAGGCATTCTCCTCCTTTGAGGGCTGGGCCACAGCGAGGTGGGTCACTCACACATCACTGAGCCTGTGTCTCTGTGGTGCTGACAAACCTCTGCTGGCAATAAAAACTGTAACACTCAGCAAACAACAAAACCTGTAAAAACTGTAGCTGAAAACTATCAACAGACTGAAAGGTCGTTTCCTTCTTGAGGTATACAAGGAATATTCTGCAGAGATCGCCACTCCAGCGACCCCATCCATGAAACATCCCCATACTGGGCAGCAAACCAATACCTTGTTTTGTTCTGGGAAGAGACACTGTAAAATGTCCAAGGCTGCCGCACTGTGGGGCACAGCCCACACAGTGGGAGCTGACAAGCCTTTTCCCCTCCCAAACCACATCCAGCTGGGCAAAGCCCTGCACTGGTGCTGCCCCAATGAAATGCACTCTGACCACGTGGGCTGCAGAGCACTCACTGAAAGCACAAGCAGAAAGCAAGGCTGGCTCTCTACTTTGCTGCCTGTGAGGTGTTTCATGCTGCCCGTTGGAAACACTCCTGAAATGCCAATTCCTACCAACCTCAGCTTGACACATGACTAAAATCTTAGCAAGCAAGACAAGAAACAAAGAACACTTATAAGCATTTTTCTGTGACACCCATCAGCTGAAGAATGTCTGAACTCTGAACCTAACAAACCAGTTAAGGGGACTCTCTAATCACAGCATTGCTAAGAGGATCAGAACCAATCCAGCTTAATAAAAAAATCCACAGTGAGTTTCGGAAGCGCGAGCCAAAACTTCAGGCTGTGATCCTGACTGTGACAGTGACTCAGACCAACAGTGGCCCAAGAGTCACTTTCTAGATCCTCATTTTCAGCTTGGGATAATGTTCTTCACCACCCATGATTAACTCGTTAATGTGCTTCCACTGAGCTTTAAAGAACCCTTATGTTTCCTAAGCATTATTTTAATTCCACAGTACCATAAGTGAGCCACTGGAAAAATACTTAAAAGTTAATCAGCAGCAAGTTGTGTTTTTTTTCTAAATAGGTCATACTTGCTATTGGCTCTTGGCTGCTACAACAGTCTGAAGTCTCACAAATAAAATCTATACACTTTGACAGCAAAAAAACTACACTTAAGATATAATTTTTCACAGATAAATGCTTTTTAAAAAAGGAGTCAGTTTGACTTTCTCTGTACCTGTAAGTCTACCTTGCCACATTTATGGATTAAGGCATGGTCTCTCACTAAAGATTTCCATACTTTGGTTTTCTGAACACGGTGCACCTGCCTTACATTCACAGACCACTGCTGCACCCTGCGTGGTTATTCAGCACTCCACGCTCCTGGCAGACTGTACCAACTGCAGTTCACGTAACATATTAAGGCACAATGAGGAAGAACAGGAAAACAGTACAGGGATATGTAAGCAATGTCAGTTCCCAGGTATCCTGGGCAGTAAAGTGCTTCCTCTCTGGCAGCTTCACCTGGAGAAAACTGAATGGTTCAAAACAGGGTGAGCAAGAACTGGATCTTAAACACCCAGTGAGGTCTGTGCTCAGAGGCAGAGCCTCCAGCACACAAAATCTATGGCAAAAAAACACAGCTGTGACAATGAAAGCAAATACATAAGCAAAGCTAATCCAAAACTGAAGGACTATTCTTTTCTGGAGAACTACTGAGCTATCATTATTACCATCTGAACCTTTATTTCTCTGCTACTCAGGAGCAGGATATCCACCACTACTAATCCTCCTGCAGCAGTACCCAGGGACCCCAGGGGAGCTCCAGGTCCCCCTGTACCAGCCATTATCTTAACAAGAAATTACTAATGCTTGGCATGAACAGGAATGAATGACAGGGATCGCATCAGCCAAGGAAGAGTTCATCTTCCAAAGTCTCTGTGGATGCCACTGCACACAGCTTGTGCTAGAACAATGTGTATTTTCTCCTTTCTGTGTCTGTAGCTGAGATCACCCTTTGTTTCTGCGGCTCATGAAGATCTCTCGTAAAAGTGCAACAGCAGGAGAGTTACCTACAAACATATAAACTGAAAGAAGAAAAATATTATATGTGGCTACTTGCAGATGTCCTGAGAGTTACAAATTGTGACTGAAATATTCCTGGAAAAAAACCACTAAGTCCACATGTTCAAGGAAAGGGGTGAGTTTCACCTGGCACTGCCCTTCCCTGAGGTCTGCACTGGCACATGCCAGGGAGGGGAGTGTGGTACACACACCTGTGCCTAACTGCTGGAACCAGGTCACTGCCATGGGATCCACCAGTGGAATACATTCCCAAACAGCATCTCCTACCTTGTATCTGTCCATAGGATCTTCCTGCTGCAGCTGACTCTCTCGCATGGTTTGGTACTCTCTCTCATATTTCTTCAGCTTTTTCGTTGGCACCTGTGGAATAGATTTGGGAAACATGCATGTAAAGATCAGAGGAACACTGGAAAGGCTGTCTGAAAGCTCTCCTTGCAAACAGGAAACTGAGGAGTGCTGGAAAGCTGCTGAATAAAGTCTCTCCCCGCTGCCCCCCCTTCCCTACTCAGCAAACCGTGTCAAACACTCACCAATACAGCTCACATCGACAGAACTCTTTCTGCGCCCACTGCTGCTAATTATTCAAACATTTAAAAGGAAACAGGAGTGAAGTAGCGACATTTTAATAAGAGTAACAAGAAAAGAAAGCGTGAACAACAGCAGTGAGAGAACAGGGAAGAACACACTTTGATATGTCTGATTCACCCAAACAATGCCTTAGCAAGACAAGTGTTAAAAGTGAGAGGAGAAGAAAAGAGTGCTCATACAAGAGGACTGAACAATTCCCTGGGGGAGATCTGGGTAATGGTTTTATTGCTGAGAGAGTATTAATGTCTAAATTACAGCCTGTGACCAATGCCCTTATGAAGTCTGGCACCAGAGCCCTCCTAGGCACAGGTGGAGACACTGCAGTGCAGGGAAACAGGGAGGTGGCTCAGAGAAATCACAAACAAATTCAGAAAAAGCCATACAGAAAGGTCAAATTCCAGGCTGCTTGGTCCTGGGAAAGCACCACTTCCACTTCCAAACATTGCACAGAAAGAACCTGTGTTCTTTTGAACAGAGCATGGGGATCCTCTGCTTTCCCACCATGTTTCAGTTGGGCACACAGTGCTCTGTGAGTGATCCCATGTGTCCCTGGAAGCCTCTGACAGCATTACTGGGATCACCTGCTGGCAGCTGGAGAGATCCCTAACTCCATGTACCACCAGGACTGTGAGCACAGGCTTTCCCTGCATCCACTATGCAGATATCTGTTCCTCTTGCCTGAATTGATCATGTTTAGCTGCCTCCTGGTGCGAGGACATGTCATTGTCACCTTCCCTTAAGGCAAAGAACTCTGCTAATGAGCAGAGATACATGTTTCCCTGTAGCTTTGGTGTTGCTTTTCCCTTTCCTGGTGTTCAGGAAATACCTCCTTGCTCTGCAGTACAGGGAGGGACCAAGCAGGGGCTCAGTGTTGCTGCAGAGAGAGGGACAGGTAGCAAATAGGAAACCTGTCATCTGCAAAGCACAGTGCACAGCAAGCACTGATAAAGCAGCACTAATTCCCACAATTACTGATGGATTCTGAAAGCCAGAGAGAAAAGGGTAAAGATAACAAGACGAAGCACTCTGGACAAACATACAAGAAAATTCCACTTTGATGACACTTAATAGTGCAAAACACCGTGAAATGAAAATTACCAAATCAGAGATGCTTTTATACATTTCAGCTGAACAACACTCACAACTCAAACCCAGCCAGCTTTGTCTTAGCTGCAACCTGAAACTGTTAAGGCTAATTTAATAGTCAGGAATAAGAAACGATTTCACAGTAGTGTTCTAAATGAGGCGAATCCATCACACATCTGAAGGCTGATCCATCTCCTTCTTCCTCCAGGCTCACTTGGCTCTCATTCAGAGAACCAGATCAAGGCTCCCAGACTGGGGTGTTCTGAGGACACCCTCCAAACCCAGTTCTCCAGTGCTTCTGTGCAGTTTCTGTTCCAATATGCAACCAGCAGGAGACCAACATAAATACAAGGGTGACACTGTGGAGCAGCATAGCAAAAAGGCACAGCGCAGGTGTAACTTAGAAGATGAACTGTTCAATCAAAGGTTTTCCTGATTCTTGATGCTTTTCACTGACACTTTTAAAGTGCTTGCAGCAAGAACTAAGTCTCACTACATAGGGAGAGAGACAAGCCTCCCATCCACACGGCCTCTGAATGTTTCAGTAAATCCCATCATCTTTAGGGACAGGATATGTGACACAGATTTGTGTGTGTGTGTGTGCAAATAGGAGAAAGAATGAAAAGCAAAGGTAAAAATTGCACAGTGACAACCCTTTACCCCCCCGCCTCAGCAAGCAGTGCTGCTCACCTCAGCCTGGCCTTGAGTGGTGGGGGCTGCCTCCAGGGACCCAACCACCTCACCTTGGCAGCTGCCTGGAGAAGCAGCCCCTTTTCACTTCAAACACCAGACCTACTTAAATTGCTTGTGAACAAAAATCCTGCTTCTCTCTAGAATCCAGAAAATACAGACAAAACAGAGCCTGAAGGTCATGATGTGAGAAAGTCGCTGTTACCGAGAGAGCAAACAGGGCATAAAGCACCACTGTGCCCCAGATGCCACACCCAGCACTGTGCCACAGCTGTCTCCTTCCAGCTGAGCCTGTGCACCACCAGCTCACTGCTGCTTCTCACTGACACTGCCACTCACACTCACCAGCCAGGGACCTGCAGCTCTCCTAGCACCTTTTTAAATGTTATTTCTTACAGTGCCTTTTTTATCTGATTTCATCTTGTATTCTCTCTCAAAATAAGGCAGAATTTACCTCACACAGAGTCTACCTGGCACTTAATAATCCGCCTCAACAACACCATAAATTGATATGAACATGTCACATCACAAACCCTGTGATCAGCAGGGGAGAACAAGAGTCAGCTGCTTCAGTCAACTCTGCTCTCCATTGTCTTCACCTGTTTCACTAACAGCTCACAACGATTTCTTAATGCCTGGTCATTCATCGCACTAACCATCCTTATCTGTACGGTTTGCTTTACTTTCTTTTATTTTAATTCCCAGCAGTGAGCAGGACCATGAAAACGGTCCCCTGGGGCTGTGTGGGGGATCAGCTCCCTCCTTCATCACCACAGGAGTCACCCATGGCCATGCTCTGGGCTGAAGGGAGGTCCATTGTCTGAACAGCCTTCAAGCAAACAGCACAGCAACACTTTCTTATGCATACTGACAGTAAATAATACCTGAAACAATGATTAGATCATGAGAAGTGTGAGCATCAGGTGTGACAGCAAACAGCTTCCATGCTGCTTGGAGGAATATGATCAGGCTGATGCATGTGAGCAACTATTTATGCTACAACCTCATCTTAACTGGGAAGTAGTACCTAAATACAGGGAAAGTCTGTCTTGAGAGGCTTGGGGGAGGAACTTCTATTAGAAATCAGCCCCTACTCATCCACTTATCCCATAAAACAGAAACTGGAACAGGTATGCTTAAGAACTTTGGCAGGGACTGGGCTTCACTGTTATTATCTATTCAGCCACATTACTCGGAGGAATTTGATAATTTATTACAGCACTTTCTTCTTCTGAGTCCATACTAATAAATGGAAAAAAATATTTAAAAGCCCATTTCCATATTTCTCAATTTAATTCCCTGAAACAGTTTGTGAATTCAACGAGGGACTTCTCAGTAAACCATTTCCTAAGTAAGTGCATAGTGCTACTATGCTTCAGTCTTCATGGACTGAGCGCTCATAAATTCTCTGTAAAAGCTTCTGCAATATTGATTTTTTCTTTCTTTAGCACCATGGGGTATATTGGCTCAAACTGATCGTTATCAAATTTAGGAGACTCTTACAGTTTACAAACATTGCTCATCTGTTTATCTCAATATCTCATTGACTTGTTTTATTTTTATTGTCTTCAAGCATAAAATCATGTTACAACGACTTATATGTGGAGAAAAAAGCCATGCAGAGCATCTTAAAAGAACATCCACACAGAAGAACTGAACAAGCAGAACCTCCTTCTGAAAAAACCCAATGGCACTGAACGCTCAAAGGACCCACTGCAGTGAGGTGAGAAACAAAAATACCTTGTCTTTAGCTGTCCCTGTCCAGACAGGGCTGGAAAGATTTGCTTCACCTCCCTGGGCACCCCTGGGCATGGGCAGCGTGCTAAGCATGGCATCTGCTCTGCTCCAGGAGACCTTTCCTCACTCTGGGACTTCTGTGGCTGTTTACAGGCAGTTCAGCCCGACCTCGCTGGACTCATAAATCACACACCTCTGACTCCTTCCTCCCGAGTGCTTTATTGCTCCACTGCAGCCCAAGTGCTTGGAGGAGGCAGTTATCATTATGTTCATTTGACAGCCAAGGAAATGGAAGCAGAGATGTAAAGTGATTTCCTGAACATATTGCAGACAGCCAGAGGCTGATCCAGACACTGAAATCCTATTACATCTGATTCCTGATTTCCAGCACCGCCACAACGCCAGACTGAGCAGGGTCTCTCTCTCCCAACTTCCCACTTTTTTTCTCTATCTGGCACAGCATAAACACTTCAAACACACATTGTCTTATCACACTAACAACGTAGCCAGTATTCTGTGATCTCGCCCCTCCTGACATTTTCTCCTCTCTAGTTCTTGCCGCAGTGTGGAAGAAAAAAATAAGAAAGAAAAAAGCAATTAAGAAAGTGTGCAATGCTTTCCTTCCCCATTCTTTGAGGCAGGTGATGCAATTTTCTGTTTCACTGGTGATGGATTTGCTTGGTATTTCAAGCTGAGGGGAGGGCTTGTGCCCGCCCCAAAGTGAGACTCCCCAGCTTGTTTTGGGCAAGTGCTGACAGTGCCCACAGACACTGCCTGCAGCCCAGCCCCTCTCTCATCCACCCACCACACACAGCCATGCTGTGATCCCCAGGGCAGGCCCAGGCTCGGCCCACCCCTGCAAAGCAGGACCATTCCCAAGCAGAGGTGATGCCTGGGAGCCCAGCTCAGCCCCTGCTCACAGCCAGGAGTACCGGCTGCAGGAGGCTCTCACACCACCACACTGCATGTGCCCCTCCTGAGGGCATCAGAATTAGTATTGTGTGTACTTAATTCTCTTCAACAGTATTAAAAGCAAGATAATTTCAAAATGACACTTGGTTCTGTGTCAGATGAAGTCTGTGAACTTTAAACAGAACCTTCACTACATCAGTGACAAAAATTTCCCATCACTTTTCTCGTCTTAGTTCAACACTCAAAGTTGTACCAATTTGTTCTAGGTAATACTTCATCTTTAAAATACAACTACATCAGGTTCAAGGAATGAACCAACTCTATTGTAAGGAACACAATTTTATTTAAACACTTGATTAGGCCAAATGAAGGCTTTTTAATGTAACAATGGTAGATGAAGAAACTGAGTCAGTGCTCTACTGGTCTGTGCAGTCACTGCTATGGATAATATTGTCCTTTCCTTAAAATGTGGCTGTCAAAAGTATCCTGCCACATCTGTCACTGGCAGTGAGGCTCAGAAGTAGGTAAGCCACTCAATTTTCTTTTGGGAGGATGCAACAATCACAAAGAAAGAACAAAGCCCACCGAGCTGTTGACACAACAGACCTGTTTCTTGGCTTACACTTTGAAATGGGATGTGGTATTTAACCATTACACAATACTATGTGAACAACTCTATCTCCAAAGAGATCTTAGCCACAAACACGAAATCTGAAAGAGAAGAAAATCATAATTTCTCATAGAACTGTTTGTGCTGAGTAGTCCATATAGAAGAAAACCTGCAGTATTCATTTGTAAAAATTAAGGTAGGGAGTACAGTCAGCTGCTGGCTGAAGCAAATTCACAGGCTGGAGCACAGCTTGACACTGTGCATGGAGGGGCTCACTGACAACAGGCTGGCTCACCACGGGTTTGAAATGCAGTGCAAGAGCCCCCATCAGTGTTTCCCTGAGTTACATCCCACATTCAGCACCCAGACACCCCCACACCACAAAGCTCATTGAACAGCCCCTCACCCCTGGGTTTGGGGCTCAGTAAAAGCCACGGCTGTCAGATGATGTTTTACCATCTAAGCCTTAAGGAAGGTTCCCTGAAACCCTCGGGAAGCACATGCTGTGTTGGAGGATCTCCTGCTGAACCTGTGGCTGCCTGAGTGCTGCTGCAGAACGGCATCGCTCCACCTCGTGTTTGGAAACAGAACTGACAGAAATGCTCGTTACATCAATGAAGCAATTCCACCCCAGCACACCTGAGTATCCTTTCCTTTCAGGGGCAGCTTCCTTCCTTCTGCAAGTCAGCTCCTTGCCAGCTCTGTAGGTTTAAGAATTCCTGAAGAGACTCTTCAGGGTAACACAGATCCAACCTGAAAGCTGGCTGGAGACAAAGGAAACCAGCTTTGCCATCAGTCCATTATGAAAATATCTCAGTTGCACTGACACCCCCACAGAAACATACAAAAACAAGGGAAAGGCAGGTTGCAGAATTTACAGAGCACCTGCACCATTTCCTGTGATTCAAAACAGCACTGGCAGAGTCAGTGACGCTGGATCACTTCCAACACCAGATCCTCTTGTCAGATTTTAATCTCTACCATTCATCTAAACATGCTGAACCTGGTGTAACACATAATTCTTCCCTAGCCCTGCTGTTTAAAGGTCTGCTTAGTTAGGCTCAGTTAGCTAAACAGTTAAAAGAGTAAGCCGAGACCAGGAGATACTCAGTAAGCCCCAACGCAGAGCGATCCTGCAGCAACACTGGAAAGGAGAATAGGGTTTGGATTCCCTGAACTCTAAACACTGATGTGCACTTTGACCACAGTGCTTGTGTTTGAGAGGCTGCGGGGGCACCTGCATCTATAAAAAAGGATCAAGGAGAAGATGTTCTGCCTGTGGCAGAGATGCCTCAAAACGTTCCTTTTCAGATCCCCAAACTGTCTTTCTGCATTTGAAAACTCAATTTCACTTTGAGATATGGAGGGTTTATTATCCACTTCAACTCTATGTGTTTTAGCAAACAAGAGACACCCTGAGTGGCTGAAAAGCAGTGCTTGGAAATGGCTGATTATTTTCTGTACTTGCAGCTGGTGTCTCGCAGCTCCCCCAGACACAGGAGCTTCCTCTCACGTACAGATAAGGGCTGCAGCACTGAGACAAGGGAAAGAACAGCCAGATCCACTGTCAGCCAGCACACACTCTGCATTTCAATGCCTCTGGTCAACAGGAGCACTGTGGTGAGGGATCCAACATCAGAAACACTCTGCATGGAAAATACCTGTGTACAAGGTTATTTTTATTATCCGACATAACAAACAACACCTGAACAACGGTATCTGCCACCAAAGACTATCTAGACCAAATGAAACCACCTGTATATCCCACAGCCACAGTGAGGATCAGATAAACGGGGCAATGACACTGCCCAGCCAGCTGGGACACGGCCCTGCTCTGGGTATCAGCTCCTGTGAGCAGCAGCAGTTTCTCCAGCACAGGATTTATTCACTGGTTTGCTCCTCACAACATAACAGCTCCAAGTGATCCTGTGTGTCTAACACACACAGGCATTCTGACATACAGCATGTGGTGCTGAAGGTTTTCCATGTCTCCTTGGTGACTATGCAAAATTCAAGGTACATCATTCACTCTGATTTAGATCTAATCCATACCCACAATTTCAGAGCTTTGCTTGCATTTCTCAGCACATCACAAGCAAGAGAAAGGTGAGCAGGTAGACAAGTCATCACCACCATCCCAGTGACAACAGAATCTGACATCCAGGAGAAAATCCCCAGGGTTTTTCTTATATCACTTAGCAGAGAAACAGCCTCTCCCAGCTACACAGTGTGGGGGGTTTGCTTCCAATCTTGTTTAACCTGGAACTACCACAGCCCTATCTCACAATTGCCAACACAGGGCCAGCAACTGACCAGTAACCAGGTTCAAACTATTGGTTTACCAAGGCTGTAAAACCTGTCTCACATTCATCATCTTCAGTCCACAGGTTTCAGCTAATAAACCCCCAGCTTGGTATGTCATCTGAAACCTGCCAGGAGGCCAGTGAACCAGCTCTCTGCCAGACTGGATCCCAACTATTCTGAGTGACCAAGCCATGCCTTGTCTCCTGTCACACTCTGTGCCCAGCATCAAAAATAATCTACCTCCTGAGATGGAAGATGAGTGCCAGGTAAGCAAAGAAACTTGCATTCTTTGAGCACACATCCTGTGTGTTAATATTATTTTACATCAACTCTGTGTCACAGTATCAAGACAACTGTAATGCTGTCAGACTTCATATCTGCATCTCTAAAATCAGCATCAGGTTTCTCTGTCGGGGAGGAGGTCCTTGATGCTCAAACACCTTTCATTACTTTTATCAATATTCCAAACCTACAAGTTATTAAGAGCAATTACTTTTTAGTGCATTACTCCACTAGCAGAGATTAGATACCTTTTCTGTATTAAAGCTTAACCATTATGGACCTGTTGGAGCGGGTCCAGAGGAGGCCACAAATTGCTCTGAGGTTGAAGCCACTCTGCTCTGGAGACAGGCTGGGAGAGCTGGGGGTGTTCAGCCTGGAGAAGAGAAGGATCCAGGGAGAGCTCAGAGCCCCTCCAGTGCCTCGAGGGACTCCAAGAGAGCTGGAGAGGGACTGGAGATGAATAGGACACGGGGGAATGGCTTCCCACTGATAGAGGGCAGGGATAGATGGGATATTGGGAAGAAATCCTTCCCTGTGAGGGTGGGCAAGCCCTGGCACAGGTGCCCAGAGAAGCTGTGGCTGCCCCATCCCGGGAGGTGTCCAAGACCAGGCTGGACAGGGCTTGGAGCAATCTGGGCTGGTGGGAGGTGTCCCTGCCCATGGCAGGGGGATGGAATGAACTATCTTTGTGGTCCCTTCCAACCCAAACCATTCTTTGATTCTATACTTACACTGAGGGCTCCACAATCCCCTCTGTTATATCTATACTCTTATCTGTACTTCAGCAACTAACACAACTTCCTCTCAACACATCCTCTCAAAAGCCTTGGCTTTTTCTGCTTGCCCAGCTCTAGAAACGAAACTGCTAAAACCCTAACAAGCATTCTTTAAAGCTGCACGTTAAGTGATAAGCATTTTGAAAATACCAGTGGGACAGTGTCCAAGTCCAAGGTATCAGCAAGGCTCACCGAAGCGTGGCACAGCATTTCAGTGCAGCAACTAATCTGTGCCCTGCACCCTTATCTCTAATCCTTCATCTGCTGAGAAGGTTCCCTCTACGCCTGGAATTAAATGAGTTTTGCCTTGTTTGCACACTCATCCCCAGCTGATGGACAGATCCCTGAGGACAAGGCACAGCCCAGCCCATCAGCCCCCAGAGATACAAAGGAGCCTCACCCATTCCCAAACCCGTACAAGGCTGCTCTGGGGTGCTGCTGCCACCGAAGGGAGCTCTGCAAGAGAGCAAGCTTCCAGAGGGAGGGCAGCCACTTCCTCTGGAAAGCAAAGCCAGGTGATATTACCAGCACCACCTGGCTCCCATCATTTTTCACCCTCCACTAACAGCAGAGAAGCAGCAAGCTATCCTTTTCTCCCCTGAGCTCTCTTGTTCCAGCTCTGTCTATTCCACTGCCCATTCCTCTAGTCATGGAAAGAACCAGACCCTCGGTTCTGGGGTAACTGGATTCCCATTATCCTGTTTGAGTGTTGCTTCTTGGAAGTTTTACCAGAGCATGGACAATCTGTGTGCTCATTTCTGCCCCCACACTTGGCTTCTGTGGTCTCCAAGGTAATGGACAAATAAACACAGTATCTTACTTGTACCTTGATATCAGAACTGGGGGTCACTTTGGCAGCTCTGCCCTGGTGCAAAAGCACAACGCCCTGAGTATTGTCTTGGCACAGCTCAACAGGCTGCTCTGAAACAAACCACATGGATATAAATCTGCAGCTCTGCAAGATGAACAGTCAGTGTCACCAGCACTCCAGCCAGCACAGGGGGCTGGTTGCTGGGGAGCTCATGTTGGCACAGGTAGGAGGAAGCAATAAAGAAAAACAATGTGTGCATTAAACAGTGCATAAAAGCACAAACTCAACAAGGTAGAAACCACTGAAATACATTTTCCAACTTCAACACTAAATTATTCTGAGAATGAAGTTCAAAAAGTATTAAAATATTTGTATAAAATAAAGATAGAATGTAACCAACACATCCACCTGCATCTTCTAGTAATTAAGAAATTGGACTTCTATAAAGAGATAAACTGCCTTGTCATTTAGTTTCAGTACTCCTTTCCAAGTCCATGAATGTGCTACTGGCCATATATGACCAATAATGTCTAGAAACTTTTCACAAGTTTGCCCTCCCAAATGGGTTTGTACTGGTGACAGAAGCAGAAGCTGAGTTTCCTGAGTGCCCAGAAAAACTTGTATTGATTTTCCTGAATTTCCTTTTAAGAAGAAAGGGAGGAAGCTCCCAAATCCTGGTATGTCCTTCTTTTGAATGTTTTGAAATTCTATTCTTATTTATAAAATGCCTATTTGAGACACTGATTAAATAATTCTTTCTTGATCCAGTGACAATAAAAAGGCAGCATGAAGAAAGGCTTTCAGATATAATAAAAAAATAAAATAACCAGGAAGTAATATAGATTATTAATTAAGGACAAATAAAGCAGTAAGTAGAACTAAAAGAGAAAAAAGTTCAAATTATTTCCTGAGTTCCATTAGGATGGACAGGGTTCTAGAGCATATGGAAAACAAGAGGATTTCTAAGTGTTGCTCATCTGCATTAATAATTAGAGCTCAAACATAGTTACGATTCAGATGAGTCATTATTGTCCAGAGAACAGCTCAGCTCTGATGGAAATCAGGCTGCAGGTTTTTGTGCAGAGCAGAAGTATTGACAGAAACAGCAGAAGAGATCTCTGGTCCACTCATGTTTGTTTTTACTAAATCCTTAAAACAGCAGATTCCCTCAGAGCAGAAGAAAACCCTACATTTTAAACCCCAACATTTAAGCACCACCAATCAGCCCACCCAGATGACTGTGGTGAGCTGAGGACCAGGAACCCACCCAGCTCTGCAGGGCTGACAAGGATCCAGCTGACAAACTGCTTCCACACCAACTCCATTTTATGAACTGTACGTCCCATTTTATTCCTCATCTACAGGTCTGATTGATAAAAGTAGCTTTACAGTTATAAAAGCCTTCTCTAGCTCTGCCTTCACTACCACATGAGAGATTTATTTTCTCAAAACCCAACTGCCCCCAAGGAGTATCTGATAGCCATAAAGCATGAATTAAAAAGCTCAGGAAATGGGTCAAATAGCCATTGTCAAAGGGAATCATTATTCAATGACATCTTTCACTTCTGGTTAATGACATTCTGGGTGTCTTCTGGGACTCATCAAAGATGCAGTTCTATCAAACACTACATCAGGGGCCTGGAAGTGAGAGAGACAGTCCTACTAACAGGATTTGTGGATACACACAGATAGAAAGAGCACTGAAGAACAGGAACTGCACACAAATGTATCAGAATTCCTGTAAACAGCTTCTTAAACTGAAACATCACGGTGCCAACGCCTGACCAAATGTCCACTGGCCTTCATTACAGCATGGAGCAGCAGGAGGTGGAATCCCATGAAGAGATGGGATCAGTCCCAAGAATTTGGGACTTCTCCAAGAAGTGTGGAAACTGCTCTCCTCTCTGGGAAGCACGGGGGATGGGGCAATGGGAGGCACATGCAGGGAAAGCAGCTTGCCCTTGGCTGGGCAAGGCCTAGCTGTTTCTCCACAGCCCTCTCCTCCTCACCTCACTGCTTGACAAAAACCTGGCAGCTCCTGCCCCACACAGGAAGGAGGGACAGAGATGAGATGGCTCACTGAGACAGCCTGAGAGCAGGATCCCTCCTTCTGTTGGGCAGGGAAGGGCTCAGATAAGGATTATACCTGCTGACAAAAGCCAGTTTTCATAGGGACCAGCCAAACTCCCTTCTCCCTCCTCTGGCAGCAGCACCAGCAGAAATGCCATCCAGGGAAAAATGGGCTTCAAAAGATCAAGTGCTGCCAACTCCTCCACATAGGCAGAATTAGAGACTCAAGGAAAAACAGACTGGAAGGGCCCTCCAGTGGACACACAGACCAACCTCCTGCTCAGGCAGGGACAGCTTCAGAGTCCTTGTGCTGCTCCTGAAGGCCTCCAAGGATGGAGACACCAAGGTCTCCCTGGGCAGGACTGACTCCATTGCAAATCATGACCATTCCTTGTCTTGTCACTGCATGACCCTAGAAGTTTGGCTCCCTCCTCTCTAGGACCTTCCTTTCAGTGACAGACTACAATTAAATCCCTCCTGAGCTTTCTTCAGGCTAAGCCACCTAATACCCTCCCATCCTTCCCCATTGGGCTCAGTCTCTGCTCTGGGCTGTGCATACCCCTGCTCCCCATGGGGGCTCAGAACTGGATGCAGGAGGGAGGTGCAGCCCCACCGCTGCAGGGTGGAAGGGGATGACCATGTCTGTGCACAGCCAGCCTGGGGCACTGCAGGCACAGTGCTCATTCCTGTGGTCACCCACCCACCAGGACTCTCAGCTTGCACTGATCCTGCCCAGACATTTGGTCCCCATCCTGCACAGATGATGGAGTTTCTCCTACCCAGAGTTTCGCGTTTGCCTTTGCTGAACCTCAGCAAGTTGTCTCAGCTCACCACTTACCCTCCAGTTTCTGCCATTCTAAAAACAGGGTAGTGCCTAGGCCCAAAGGTGCTAAACTCTCTCAGCCCCACTATCATCCCCCAGAAATGTTCAGCTACTGCCAGTCAGACCCACAGGCCACTATGCCCCGTGTTCCTCCAAGGCCACCCAAGTTTTTCACTCGCTGTGCAGTTCACCCACTCGCTCTGAACCTCCTCAGTTTGGCTTCAGTGGGAAGCTGAGAGCCTAAAGATCCTTATGGCATGTAACCACCAATTACTTCTGTGAAATGGCCAATAATTCCCCCAAAGACAGAGCTAAACACAGCCAGGCAGGCAGACAAATGGAAATACAATGAAGCTTTCCAGAATAACGTCCTTCAGCTCTGGATTAAGAGGATTATACCACTTAGAATAGCATTTTTATAACCCCTTGGAGTCCCAAGTTTTCTGCAGATAAGCTGAGAATTGAAATTCCCCAGAGTAAAGCTGCTCAATTCTTGCACAAGCTGCACAACAGTCCACTTCTATGTGCTGCTTTGCATGTCCATGCAGGGTAGCTTCAGAACAACTGAAATCCTGAAAGTGAGACCACACAGCAAACAACTGTGTGTCATGGTCACACTGCACTATGAGTAATTTTACTAAAATGTATGTTGGGGGATTGCTGTCACACAGTGCTGCTTTGGAGCAAATTTAACAAAACCTTATCTCAGATCACCCACATCCTGTTTATGGGCATCAAAGCAACACTACAAAAACACTGCTGTGCTTTCCAGTGAAAAATTCACGTTTTCCATTGAAAAATACAGCTAGAAGAGATACAACCTGGACACAGCAGGCAATTCTGATTGTGCTCAAGGAGTTCATACCCGTGTGGCACTGGATGTGTCAGAGGGTCACACAGGGCCGACCTAAAGCACAAGGAACCCACAGAGCTGTCACCTGGTTGTGGTGTTAACCTTTGTCACCTCACTTTGTGACATGTGGCTGGCTGAGCAAGAGGGACTCCTGTGCACCCCGGCCCACCACACAGCCCATGGGAACCACAAGGGTTACCAGCAGTGCCAGAGACCTCGCACCAAGGCCATCCTGGCACCCAAACTGCCACACAGGAAGCAATTTTTAAACTATTCTCTGCAACCTGAGCAGCTTATTAGAAGTGCCTTTAAAAGTAAACAAAACTGGATTTTGCAAAGCAAGAGATGAATCCCAGATTGCAAAATACCTGTTGCTATTAATATAAACTCTCAGAACAAACAAAACCTCCGCAGAATGTCCCTCTGTGTGTGGTACATACCTTAGTGCAAGCTGGTGAAATGACCACAAAAGAGTCAATGGGAATTGCCCCAACTTAGCCCAACTGTCAGCTTGTCCCGTGATTAAACACGGCAGCAACAGAGAGAAACTGAGTCATCAGGTCCTGTCCCTCTGCAGTGCAGACTCCCACGCACAGTCTAATCCTATCATAATCCTGAGGAGCTTTCTCTTAAACCTCCTCAGGTTGTTTGCACAATTATTTGCTTAGTTAATATTCTTCACAACCAGTTAAAAGAGCAGTTAAGTATTTCCTATATAAACCCAGCAAAAACCTATTTCTAATTATTTACTAGCACATAATGCATAGAAACATGGAATCCCAGAATGGTTTGGGCTGGAAGGAGGGTCTTTAAAGACCATCTAATGGCAACCCCCTGCCATGGGCAGGGACACCTTCCACTAGACCAGGTTACTTGAAGCCCAGTGCTACTACTCTGATTCAGGAAAAAAAAATAGCTAATCAGAACACATCCTTAGGCTAAAGTCAATCATTCAGATCTCCTAAATAATGATACTTTTCCTCCCACAGTTGTTCTCTGTTTACTAGGAGATAAATAGTTACTCCACAGTGAAGCACTTTTTAAAAAGATGTGAGTTCATCTTCCTTTCAGAGTGGCAGTGCAGCTGGAGCTGTGATGTGGTGCTTCTAATCCCAGGCCCTCTGCCCCCTGGTCCCTTCCAGCTGACCCAGTGACTCTGTCACTCATGCTCTGCACAGCCCATCCTGGCAGCACTTCCCAAAGGTTTAAACCACAGGGCAAGTCACCCATGAAGTGAGTTCCTCCCACAGGGATTTTCATGTCAGACTGCAAATGCTGGCTGTAGAACACGCAGCAGTTCAGGGCAGGAGGCTCCCAGGAAGCCCCACCTTGCTCAGAGACTCATCCCAGCAGCCCCTCTCAGAGCCGCCCGTACCTGGCTCGGGTTAATCCCATTGCAACACCAGACCTGTGGGAAGGGAAGGCCCTGCTCTGGCCTTCCAGGCAAACCAAGACAGCTGGGAGAGCAAGAGGAAAGGCTGTGGCTGGACACTGAATCCAGGGATACCCCATACTGAAAAACATCCAGCATGGGACAAGCGTGTGACTCCTGATATGCTGGTGAACCTCCAACCAGGTCATATCTGTCTGTTCTCAGTTTCCCTGGAAATTCTGGTGTAGAGGAGGTCAGAGACAGGAAAAAGCACCATAATAAAAGGGCTTGGGAAAAACACAAGTTTAGATCCAGAGATCCTATGGGAGATGGAGGAGATGAGATCATGGACCTGAGATCTCCTGAGCATGGAGAGGCAGAAAAACACGAGCAGGAAATACACAGAGGAGTTTTGCACAAGGCACAGTAAAGCAAATTTTCCTTTTCTGGGAACACCTCCCTTTGTCCCAGCTGAGGAACCACCTGGATACAAACACATACATGGCCCCAAATCTGCACACACAAGTGCTTCCCTGGGCTGCTAAATAATGAACTGATCTGTACTTAGTCTGAAATGTCTGGTTGCACATTAAGCTCAACACCTGTATGTGCATTTTTATTTTCAAGCACTCCCTCTCACCGCTTCTAGGCAGCCTGGCTCCCACGTGGGCTCAGCTGCAGAATCTGACACCAAACTGCAGAGCCTGCAGCTCCCTCCAAGCACTGGGATGTCCAGGAGGAAGGAGGATGGCCACACTCCACATGGCATTGACACAAAGATTTGCTGCTTATGAAGAAAGGAAGTGATCATTCATCTAAAAGGTTTGCACATATGCTGGTTGCAGAATACAGAGGTGGAACATCATCATTCCCAAGGAAAGGGTAGAATCTCTTAGATTTAGTCATAAGGTGATTTAGTGACCTGCACCCCCAGAACCAGCATCTACCCATACCTTTTAATTGACATTCTAAGACACAGAAAGTCTTTGTACCACTTGGTGTCTACAACTAGAGAAGTTCAGTCATTTGCTGGCTTAATTATTTCAATTATTTAAAAAATACTATTTTAACTACAGCCCTACCGAGCAAATCACCTTCTTGTAAAACTTAGCAGCCCCAAAAGACATTTTAAATAATTTTATCTCTTCTGAAATAAATCAGATTCATTTTCTTGATGTATGAAAAAGTAATAGAAAAGGGAAACTGGGGAAACTGGGGAGTAAGGAGGGAAACTGGGGAGTAAGGAGGGAAACTGGGGAGTAAGGAGGGAAACTGGGGAGTAAGGAGGGAAACTGGGGAGTAAGGAGGGAAACTGGGGAGTAAGGAGGGAAACTGGGGAGTAAGGAGGGAAACTGGGGAGTAAGGAGTGTTCAGCAGAAGGATCTAACTCCCAGATAGAGTAAAACCTTAAGCATTATTGGCAAGGAGCAAGAGCAACACCTACCACAGCTTTGGGTTTGCTGTCTGCCACCAGACTGGCCAGCAAGTCCTCCTCACAGAGCTGGCTGAACACATGGGCATTGTAGGCCACCACTATGGAGACCTCTTCCATCATGGTGCCCAGCTGCCCACAGCCGGGCAGGGGCAGGGAGGGCTGAGCCTGGCAGTGGCACACCCACCTGAGTGAGGTGCTAATGGGGAAGGAGTGCCAGGAGAGAGAACATGACCCAGCAATCAGCTCCCGTGAGGTTCCCTCGCCAGGTGGCTGTGGGGGCACGGGATGGACACAGGGCACACCTGCTCACACTCCCCACACCCTGCTGGCCACAAGCCTGGTGGCAGGGGAAAGCCAGGGAACCTGCTCTAGGCTCCAGGGAACCTGCTCCGGCTCCAGGATATCAGGCTGAAGATGAAAAAGCCAGAGGCAAACTAGATGAGTAAGCAACAAAAGATCCGTCAGTGCTCCACAGGACTGAAATCACTGCTGTTCTTCTCCAACTTGGTAGCAATTGTTCATTCTTTATATCTGCTTTTCTCCCATGAAAGCTGATATTCTTGTGAGCAGTCTCCCCCTTCCAGTGAATTGTTGCTTCTGCCTTGTAAGTTCACAGAGATCAATGTAATGCTGATTTCTTTAAGGCATTCCTTGAAATTTTCCACAGGTTTCTAAATATCTCCCCTGAAGTCTTTAAAAACACTCACGTTTGTTTTTCCAAAAATCTGAACTCCATTTTGTGCCCTGTAGACACTTTGATTTTAGCAGGAAGGTGACAGCATCGAATCTCAACCCTCTAAAGAGTGTCCTTCAGTTTCCATGTGTAACAGAGGGTAAAACAGCCCTGAAAAAATGGAATGAACCTGTAAAGCTCTTCTGTGAGATAAAAACAATTTTACTCAAGTAAAACTTCCCCCAGTTGAAGGTTTTTAACCTGAATCTGGTGCTGGTCTTCTTACAGTCAAGAAGTGATATGGTATCTCTTGGCTGTGAATCCTGAACAGCAGAGGTGCCTTCCAAATGGCCCCTGCCTTTCCAGTGCATTTATCCCAACATATATCTGACACAGAGCAAAAACAGCACAAGAAAAATATGGAAAAATAATCGCAAATCGATATTCTCAGAAGTATAAAATAAAATCTAGAAAACAATAAAAGATTCGAAGAAATACAATATCCCCAAAAAAACTCCTTCCAGGACACTCAGGCAAGGCAAAACTCGTCACCAACTTGGCGCTTCTGCTTAGAAACATCCACTACTTTTCATCTTCTCTGGAAGCCTTTTCCTTCCCGGTGCAAAGCCATACCTGCTCAAGAAACAGGAATCATTCCAGCTGTCCCTTTGTCTCCAAAAAGAGTCTGTGCTGGGTGCAGCAATTCTGGCAGTTTCCAGTTCAGGCTGCTGGTGGCATATGGTTACACTCTCGCTTTCCAGAACAAACGGGGTCAGACACACCTTGCTTTTCTTCTTCCTCTGCTCCTGGAGTATCTTTATCGAAGATTGCAGTTATCTAGGTAGCACCAGGTGCTATTTGCATTTGAATAGGAAACTTGAGCAACAGCTGTAGCGGGCAGGATTAAAACCCCAACACTTAAATAGGGGGGAAATTACATGTTATTGCTAAGAAACAGAGAGAGTTCTAATAGGCTTATGGCAAACAAAAAATGCAGCACTTGAGGTTAAACCCTTGAGACTAAAGCAGATTCTGATCGTGCTTAACCCTTGCAGGAGGAAGAAAGGTACTTTTCTTTTGAAATGCACCTATAGTGCCTTCTTTTTCCTTGTTTTTCTTCAAAGGCTTGCAAATTTTTTCCAATTAGTTCCCACAGTAGAAAGACTTCAGGTTCCAGTGCAGCTCACGAGACAGCTCTCTGTGTCACCTCCACAGAACTCCTACCTGCTGCTCTGCCAAACCCCACTCAGGTTTTCCAAAGCCTTCCAACGCTGCTTCCTCCTCGGCTCCCTTGCCTTGTCAGGGGTTGGTTCCTTCTGGGGGGTTGATTGCTTCTTGCAGCAGAAGTTCAAAGCGCAGGGCTGGGAGCGGCCCCTCCTGGGCTCCTCCCAGGTGTGCTGACAAAGGCACCTGCTGCCAGAGGGACCGGCCCTGCCCCAGTCCCCTCCCACCCGCTGGCACCTGCTCCAGGGGCTCCCAGCGGGGACTGGCATCACCTTGGAACAGTCAAGCAGGCACAGGGGAGGGCACAGGCAGTGCAGCAACAAGCACCCCCTTGTTAATGAGAGACCTTTTTAATTCTGCAGTAAGGGCAGGAGGTGGAGAAGGCACATCATCAGACACAGCTACTTAAACCCCTCCCCTGATTTAGCCAACAGGCATTTCTATTTATAAGGAATTATGGACCAGAACCTGTCTTACCTTTTGCTTTTCCTCTTAAACAGGAAGATTACCATGATTTAACAGCACTAAATCTACATGTTACTACTACATTATTGGATGAATAATTCTCATATCTATTCATAACAGAAGGCTTGTAACTGTGGCATGTTCTAACTAGCAATTGCAGGAACTAACAACTGATCTGTGACGTTGGCTGATGCATCTCTTTAAATAGGATGTTTTTCAGTTGTTGTTTCCAGCTAATGGAGCTGAGCTGTCTGCAAATCCTGCATTTTACATCCCTGTCAACAGCCTGTGCTGCTGTACCCCAAATCACCACACAGAATTATAACTATCAAGCCAGACTCTGAATTAAACTGCCTGAAGGAAATATGTCCACCCAGACACAGCATGCTCATGCCAGAGGAAATGGAAGGAAAAGGGCAAGCTGAGATGCCCTTCAGCACCTCCTCAGGCCTCACCACACACTCCTCCCAGCACTCCACACACAGCCTTCCCCTGTGCCAGGATTTTTGGCTGCTCAAGTGATGAATAACCTACCAAAACACAATAAAAACCACACAGCAGCTGCACATTTCCTTGAACCAAAAAAGCCCTTCTCTGCACAGCACCACGACTACCTCGCAGCCCCCTCCACGCCAGAGCTGGGAAAGCATACCTCCAAAGCAGGGATTTGGGGAGCAGCCAGGCAGTCAGGAGACACGGGAGAGCCAGCAGAAGGACAGGTGGGCTGTAGAAAGCTGTTAACCACTTAAGGTAAGTAGCCCTAATTGCAGTTGTTGGGATTTATATGCCGGTGGATAACAGAGGTGAATGGAAAATTCCTGAATTGAGCAAAGCAGCTCGCTTAGCAAAGCAAAATCCTGCTCCCTCCCAAGATAAATTCCCTCTCACTCCACCCCCAGGAATGTCTTGCTGCTCTCTGACGGGGATGGGATCTTCTGACAGACGGGAAGGGAGGTATGTGCAGCTCCTCGCTCAGCCTCCCTTCCTGCCACCAGCTCCAGAACACACAGGCCTTTTCTGTGATTTGCCTTTCAAGTATTAATGAATCCGGGAAGATCACAGCCATCTTCAGAGCAGGAAACATAAACCTCCTTTCACAGCACTTGGAATGGCAGTTGGCAGGCTTCATGATATGTTTATGGGTCTTTTCCCCCAAAGGAATAAATAACAGCAGCATCAGCTCTTCTTGTAATTCCTGTGCCCACTAATGACCTGGAAGGACTTTTTGAGGCACAACCAGCAAGTGAAACCCACCTGATTATGAGACAAATGCTGTGACTCCCAGACAGTTCTGTTCTCCCCTCACCCACAACAGGCTTGTCAATCCTCAGAGAGCAGCAGAAACGGGAACTGTGTTCCAGCTTTAGGCATCAGAAGGTGATTGCTTAGACCTGCCCCTGGTTCCATGTGGGACCAAACACAGAGCTGCTGCTCACAGGAACGCCCCACACCACTCCACAAACACAGTTGCCAGGCTTGCTGATCAGCAATTGCTTCTCCAAGATTTATTTTTATTATCTAAAATGTCAAATTAGCATGGCCTATTTTTTCCCTGAAAAAGGGGGCGTATGCACCTGTGTTTCTCCTAAAATAATCCTCCAAATGTGTGGAAAAATCTGGGCTTGATGTGCTTTAGCACATGTACTTAGAGGGGTGAATCCTCCCCATTTCCTTGCTCCTGGTTGGAAAGCAGGCATGACTGTGAACTCCCTGTCCCTGATGAAAGCCAGCAAGGCCATCCTGCTGCAGAGAGGGAATGTGCCCTGCCAGCAGTGCCAGAGGTCAGCGTGGCTGTGATTGCTGAGGCATTCCTGACAAACCAGTGATGCTGGAACATGCCAGCCCTCCCAGGGCAGCACCGAGGCCTTCTGAGTCCTCATTTTATGGTGCCAAATATCCCAATTGTCCTCTCTCAGCTCCCTCATATCCACTGTGTGCCACACAAAAAGCTACTCCTGCATAAGGATTTTCTTCCACAAATACACAGATGATCTTTACCAAAAATAAGTAAGACTATTTATTAGCCTGGCCCTAAAACTCCAGAGGGAGAAGAGCAACCCAGCCCATCACTCCCCAACCGGCCAGAGGTCCCTTCCTGGATTTTTATAAATTCTTCACTAATTCCGTTGTGTGTGTGTGCTCTGTTCCTCAATGAGTGTTTATTAACACTTGCAGTTTTAAGGGTTTGGGTCAAGTTTGCTCTTCATTTCAGGTTTTACATTCACTTGGAGCTCCAGCTAAACAAGGCATGAAGCTGCCCAAAACAAACATGTCCATTGTGATCTCTAAAACCAGCTGAAAAGATCAAACAGCAGCATGGCTGGGACAGCATCCTACAGGTACATGCTCATTATTCAACTCAGTCCACTCCAGATTATTTTGAAGCCTTTTAAATGAACTCGTGAACTTCTTTTGACTTTTAAATATTGACATTCACATTTTTACTTTGCATTTTCATATGTCTTGCCTTTCCTGGCACTATCACTTTCTAAGGGCGCTCTAAGTTATTTCCTCTCTCCAGCTAAGTTTCCTTCAGAATATTTTGCCAGGAATATTTTGCTTCAAGAGCTTCCCTCCTTTCTGCTGAGAATCTGGGTTAGAGCTGGGATGCCCTTTTGCTTGTTGGTGTTTTCTGAGTGGTGGAGGCAGTGCAGGGCTCTGACCAGCCCAAACACCAGTGCAGTTTATTGCTTGTGGTGTGAGGGAACAAGGAAAGAGCCAGACATCCCTGATAGCACTGCTACCAGGTTAAAGGAATACTGAATCTTAGTGTGAGACCTTGAAAATCCCAACCTTTAGCTGTTGAAAGCCCAATTGTACTGCATATTTAGGACATACATTGTATATACCAAATATAATCAGTTGACTTGAGCATATTTCCTCCTTCCCCATCCTTTTGCTTTGGAAAAATAGAGGAGTCTGGGTTTTTTTCCTGTGTGGAAAAGCAAGGAGTGGTACCACTGAGCTCCACAACAGGCAAACATTCCTCCTAATGCCCTCTGAGTGGGGCAGGCTAATCTGGGCCTGAGAAACCATGCAGAAGGAAGAGGCAGAAATTCCTAATTTGCCCTGGAGCATAACTTCCTGAAAAACTGCAGGATTCTGTCACTCATCTCCTGTCACACCTCTTGTCTTTGGGACCCCTTTTCATCTCCTCCCAGCTCTGTGACAGCAGATACCTGTAACCAACTCACCTCCACAGCTGAGGATGTGGTGGCAGCTCCAAAGCAGGGCCAGGTCCAGGGACCTTCCCACACCTGCCCCAGGGCCATGGCCAGTGGCTCCTGAATCCCTGCCCTCCCAGCCAAACCCACCAACAGGTGCCTCCAGCTGCTGAAGGCACAGCCATTAACAGCCCATTTGAAACTGTAAATGTCTCTGATATATATTCCCTGGGGCCACTAATCCAACAACTGAACAATGCTTGGATGGCAGTTAGATCATGCAAATGCCAGTAGAGCCAAGTTCCATAATAAACCCAGCACTACCTGGGAGATGTATTTTAAACCTGTTGTATTTATCACCTAAATGGAATTAGAAAGAAGAAAAATGGGTCAAGCATATTATCTAAGAGAATTAGCACAGCAGTTGTACAGGAATGCTTTGCACTTAGGATGATTTGTATGGATTCCTGGCCTGGGCTCAGTACAGCTCGACTGAGGGACTGCACCCAAACAGCCTGGTGTCTTTTCACTTAGAGCAGATGATCAGCAAACAAAAGATACTAATTAACATCAAGCAGCACATTAAATACTGACATCTGTCCCATGAAGAGACTCACACAGGGCACAGAATTCTGGCCTTCTCATTCTAAGCCCACATCTGATTTTCTTGAAGTAGATACATCTCTCCATACTTTTCATTCCCTCCCCAAAGAGAGGTTAACAGCCCTTACCTATCCCCTAGAGTAAGATTAATAAAGGTAAAATTAATGGAAAACGCAAAACTGTAGGTGATGCCATTATTGTTATGATGATGATGTTGTCTGTCAGGTTTCCCCAGCGCTGAGCCAGCCCTGCTGCAGAGGGGAGCAGTGACACGCTCACCTGGGTGCCCTGGAGTGCCCTGTATCATGTCAGATTTCAGCATCTCACTGACAGTCACTTTGCACCTGACCTTTAGCCTGGGACAAGAATAAAAGGAGAAAGTAGGACAGGCTGCAGAGCCGTGCACTGTGAGAGTTCCTGAAGTTCAGTAACAGGAGGAAAAAGGCAGGACCACAGCACATCCTCTGCCCACCAACCAGGAGCTGCCCAGGCACAAACCCACCACAACACACACCCTCGGATGAGCTGGTGCCCCTGGAGCCACATCTTCCACATGGGACATCCCGAGAGGAGCCTCATGGAAAAGGTGAGACACTTCTGTGTGTTAACAGCACTATAGCAATGGCATATTCCCAAAATGAAAAACAAATCCACAGCAGGATTGCTTGGAAGATGAGATAAAGAGTAATTAAGACAGAACTGGTGTGGGGGAGCAGGAAAAGGCACACGGTGTCAGCCAAACTGGGCTGAACCAGACAGACCAGTCCCAGCACCTTCCTTGAGTTTCACTGTGAGACAGCCTGGTCTGAGGCATGCCCAGCAACTCTGAAATGGGATTATTTCTGCATTGGACATTCAAAATACAAACTGCTGATACGTTCCAGGACAGCTGCATGGCCCACAGGGCTGGAGTTGAGAGTGTTAACTTGGAGGTCACAGCCAAAAAAGCTTAGCAAACAGCACTGCTGGTAGATACTGATACAGAGGGGATGAACAACTGAGCTTGGCTGTGGCACTGAGTGCCATGATCTGGTAAAGGGACTGGAGTTGGACCAAGGGTTGGACTCAATGATCTCTGAGGTCTTTTCCAACCCAATCCATTCTATGGTTCTATGAACAGCCAGCTGATACAGAAAGCATCTGACCTGAGACCCATTGCTGGGCAAGACAGGAGGCAGTTCAGCCCCAGAACTCCCCTGGAGAAACTGCCCTGGAATTTGCACAGGTCAGCCCCAGAGCAGGAAGGCAGCTCAGGCCCCTGCAGGCTGAGCAGCTGTGTAAAACCACCAGCAGCACCCACTAATCTGAGCTCCACATAATCCTCTGCCACCAAATCCCTACTCACCAGCATCCAGTGCAGTGAAAGGGAAATTCTCTTTTCAGAAGATGATTTGGGAGACAAACCACCCCAGTGCTTAGCCCTGCTGATCTAGTCTCCCACTGGGAAAATCTGCATCTACGTTTAGTGCTTCAATATGCCACAATGAGAAAAGCTTCTCTACTTACATATGATTTAAAGATTACCCTGCCTTGATTTGACTGTTAATAAGCTTATTTTAAGAGCTCAAATGCTATGGATGGAGGGGCAGAGAAGGCAGGTGCTGCCATTAGTTATCAAGGAGCTCTCTCTGTGACAGTCATGTATTTCTTCAGAGACCAGAGGTATTGCCATGTACTTTTCTATACCCTTCCCATTTGTCTTATTCCAAGCTTGTCTTTAATTTAAAATCTAGACTATAGGTCTTGTATTACTACTACTATGACACCTGTGCAACTAACAGAAATGAGACACTCCCTAAAAAAAATTAATAAATTACAACGTCAGGAATCAGTCCAGTCCAGCACAGATGTCCACAGAGCAGGGGAACATTTTTTCCTGGTACCCACATGCTCAGGCTGAGGGCAGTGCCAGGGCTGAGCATCCTGGAAGCTCCTCACTCCCAGGGCTCCTGTGGACTCCTCTCCACATCCAACTGAAGGGCTACATTTAGAGAGAAAACTGAGCTGTAACTTCTAATCTGTTCCCCATTTTTTAACATATCTTTCATGCAGGGGAACTGTTTATGCAGAATTCCTTCTGCAAGGAATGCAAGGGAAGTGCCTGGAATGAATGAGAGCTGGTTTTTGCTTCATTTGAAAAAAAAACAAACCCACAACAACAAAGAGAAAAACAGAGGATAAAACAAAATTTAGGATGATTGTGATTTAAAAAAAAGTTTCCACCACCATAAAATTCATTAAAAAATTCATACAATTTTCCTCCACATCACCATCATTGTTTTCACTGTTTGAAAAGCGGATCCATTAAGCAAAAAAAGGAAAAAACTGCTAAAAAGTGGGAAAATCGAGTTTGTAACCATGAAACAGTAAGGGATATCACTCTCCCCCTGTGAGTTCTGATGTTGGGCATGAATGAGAGAGCAGCAGCTCAGCCCACCATCCCCTGGTGTGGGCAAACAATACCATTCATCACATTCCACTCTGTGTTTACAGTTCAAATTAATAGGGGGGAAATCAGTGCCTGCATTTGTTCACTCATTTGGAGGCTGCAAGAATAAACTCCCAGGGTTCATTCTTCTGCCTGCAACAGTTAGTGCACTGCACCATTTAAGAGGGATGTGTAAACAAGATGCTGATCTGAAAATGAAGAACAAACCAACTCACAAAGCAGTAACTAACATGAAAAAGAAAAGCTGTGTTGCTGTCTACAGTGAATATTATATGTAATGAAAACCCAGGTACCTACATAATAGTTTGAAAGGTTAGAGATGTCTTTCTGTGCTGCATTTGTGACAGAATAACTCAGTTTCCCATTACTCTTTATCACGGCATCACAGAAGGGTTTAGGTTGGAAGGGACCTTTAAAGGTCATCCTGTCCAACCCTGCTGCAATGAGCAGGGATGTCTTCTTTGAATCTAATTACTCTTTACAAGTGGTGAAGGATTTGGTCACCTTTCTCAGCCACAGAACCATAGATATATGACAGGAAAGATATGATGGATGTTTCCTGGAATGCCACAGAGTATTTTGCTTCTACACACACATGTCACTGCAGGACTGTGACCCACAGAATCACACATGGACTCAGCAACACTGCTGGGACTGGCAACTGATTTATCAGGACATTACCTGCACAGCCCCAGTATTAGGGAGAGTGACATGAGTCCCACTGGTGACACCTGTGACACAACCTGTCCCTGACACTGCAGGGCATAGACATGACTGCAAAGGTACCTCTGCTGAACTGTTGGGAAGAATCCAACCAAGAGCATGGCTTCCTTGACACTGGTTAGAACTGTGAAATTGAGAAAGACCAGAGACAGGTCTGGGTCAGGCTTTTTATCTCTCCTAATGAAGTGTAACAGCAGCAGAACAAGCTCACTGTGAGCTGGAGATGGAGCGCCCTGGCTCGGTGTTTCTGGCCATCTGTTATCAGCTGTGCACTGCAAAGCACCCAGGCCATTTTGTTGGGCAATACCATGTTGTTACTCTGAGATTTTTTTATTTTTCCATGAGGAATGTAGGGCCTGTGCTCCATTTGTATCAGCACTGTTTGCATTCTTGGATGTTTCAGAGTTACAGAGCTGGCAGGGCCCAACAGCACCAGAGGGAGGAGAGGCAGCAGCACAGCTCAGTGACCCACTGCCACGGGGCAGCTGTGCCTCCTGCAATGCTGCCAGCTCAGGGGCACTTCACCCGTTCTCAGCACTCACATCTTGCCAGAGCTCTGAAAGTTCAAGGCCAACAGCCCAGCAGATCAGGTGGGAAGAGCCAGAACCCAAAACAGAGATCCCCATCCACCTGCTTTGGTATGTGTAATTCAGTGTTACTCATCATCTTTGGTCCTTAAACACCTGAATCTCCCCCTAGGAAAGATCCTTTTCTTCCTATATTCAACGAATAAAGGTGTGTTGACTCATCTTTTTAAATGTACCTGAAACAACTTCTCAGGGCAGTGAGGCATTCGAAGGTGGTTCCAAGTCTCCTGTGCTCTGTTCACAAAGAGGATACCTGAGGTAACTCCCACACCTGCCTGAGCACCAGGTGAAAACCAGCACCAAAATGTACACCAAGCACAGCAGAGCCTGGCTTGTGGATCTCAGCCATATTCAAAAAATACAGGGAGCTGCAGGTCAGCAAAGGTTCTACAATCAGCACCTCCCTGGGGTACATAAGTGGACACCCCAGTGACAGACGTGTCCTAAATGACAAACAGACCAAGGGTCCATTTTGAAAAAAACCAAAATATATCATGAGCATGCCAAGCCACTCTCAGATATTTCAGTTTTCCAAATGGGTAATTGAATGCTTAAAGTAAATAAGTGGAAAATTCAATCTGCACTTCAAACACACCTTCCTCATCTCACTTTGATGGACAAAAAAATTACATCTGGCACTGTGCACAACCCCTGTTCTGCAGGACTGCATGCACAAAACCAAGGGGCCATGTCCTTCTCTCTGCTCTTCTCCAGAGAGGGTCATGTAATGGCTGGATCATCAAAGCAGAAAAATGATTTTTTTTAGCAAAAAAGAATTCCACAATGAAAGCTACAGCAAGTAGACAAAGGAGGTGTCAGTCAGTGTAGCCAAAGACTGTAAGGAGAGGCCCAAAAGGCAACAGCTGTGCAAGAGTGTAGCCCAGAGACTCAGCTCATGACTGTTGTCTCTGCTTGCTGAACCAAAAAGGAGAAACATGTAACAGGAAAAAGGGGAAAATCAGTTTGGTACTTGTTTGTTCCAAATAAATCTCTACAGGACTCAATCCCCTCTTTTTCAAGCTACAGGACTGTGCTGGTTCAAAATACTGTGGCTTGTGAGAGGCTGTGCAGCCTTTACTGAAGAGTGTGGCAGTTCTTTCATCACAGACAGACTGACAAACACAGCCAGGTCCTGTACAGTATTCACACTTAATGCTTTCCTGGCTGTGAGAAGTGATTGAAATCAGTGCTTCTGATTTTCTGCTTGGCAAGGAGGTTCTCTGGGTGACACAGGACACCAACCACTTCCACCTTCCCTGGATTTTGGGAGCAGTGTCTGGAGCCAAAGGCACAGCAGCAGCTCCACTACAGCTGCCCTCTCCTCCTCTACCCACGTGCAGCCGCTACAAATGCTCTGCCAGTCCATCTGCACACCAAACACTGCAGCAGCACCCTGCTCCTGTCCTGGATACAATTCCAAGCAAACCTGTGCCCTGGCCGGGATCCCAACCCCACCCTACAAAAATGCAGTCGGTCCTGCAGAGCTGCCTCCACAGCCAGGCTCTTCTCAGCACTGCTGGGCAGGGAGGGATAACCATCTCAGCACTCTCTGCAGATCTGGTTTGGCTACCAGAGGCCTGGAATGCGGACACAGCTGAAATTAAAGCCACCAGAAATAAAGTAAGCAAAAAAATGGCTTAAAGCCATCTTTGTTCCAGCCCTTTTTTCTTCATCAAGGACTTGGGTCGAAGCAGGGGGTACAGCAGTTCAAGGCCAGCTATGCCTTGGAAACACACTCCCAGCACACTCCTGGATGCTGCTCCAGTTCCACGAGCATCCTGTGAGGAGTTTGCTCAGCTGATGAACAGGAGCACCAGCAAAACCAGGGCAGAGGATGGTGCTGCAGGGAAGACAAGCAGCTGTGCAAGCCAGGGTGCCCTGCTGCGACCGGGAGGCCTTGGCTCTGCTTCCCGGGTACCAAACAACCTGTTTAGCCATGTAAATCAGATGCATAAATAAATAACTAAGAACAGGGGTGGGCCGAGGAAAAGCAGCCAGCCCCTGGCCCGCTCGGAGCTGCTGAGGTCGCTTAGCAACAGGCTTGGCTGCTGCAGGGGGAAGGGAGCAGGAAATCAGCACAAGACAAATGGAATGGCAATGTGGGGAGGTGGCCTTTGCCTGGCAGTGGGGAGGGAAGCAGGAACTGGTGAATCCCATCCCATGGGCATCCTTTTGGAGCAGTTCCTGAGTGCAGGGCTTGTTAATTTAGTGTGGCCAGGGGGCTTCCTCCCGCCTGCAAACTGGTAAATTCCAAAGCATGCCTGGGAAACCAGTAACTCAATTTTGATTAAAATTATGTCTGCTACAGTCACCTCATGGGTCAATTACTTCCTTAAACGGCTCAAACCCAATCCCATCAGACACTCCTGGCTATACTCGTGTCAGCAGACCATAGGGCATTTTCAGTGGCAGTTATCTAATATATTGCCCTATCATGGCAGGTCCAGGTTATCTCCGTGCTATCTCCGCATTCACTAAAGGGATCTGGACCCTGTGAATCTTTAAGAAACTGAATCTCAACCCCACAGATCCACTTCTTCTGGTCAGGTAATTCCTCTTAACCCTATTGCTTCTCCAGCCTTCTGGAACAACCCCAGGAAGGAAGGATCATTATACAGACAGCAGTTATTAGAGAGAACTGAGCTATGAGAGCAGCAAGAACAACATGAGAACACATTTCATGGAGGACTTAAATGGGAGTTCTGAATCAAAGATTTTTCTGGGTCACACAACCTGGGGCTGGATTGCACCAGCTAATTCTTTTCCACTGCTAAGTGCAGCTGGGTTCTGGCAGCAAGGCACAACCAGGGACCCATGATGGATCAAAGATTGAAAATACCCGAGTCAGGGGGTTAATAGTTGCCTTGTTTAAACAGGCAGCCTGTAAACACTCTGTGGCAAAGTCCTCCTGCCAGACTGGACTGTTCCTGACATTCTGTGGATGTCACAATAAAAAGGATGCAAGGAAGACAGGGAGGGGCTCAGCTGTTCCCAGGGCACCAGGGACCCCAGTACGTCCCTGTGCTGATCTATGAATGTGCTGCTCCTTTCCATTAGGGCCTCAGCCACTTCCAGAGCAGACACTGCCTGATGGAGGGAGATGGAAGGGAGCAGAGATGGACTCTGGCATAGCCACAACCAGCCGTGCTCCCACCTTCCCCAGCAATGAGCCCTTTTGTTTCAGGCTGGGAGTTCCTCTGCCATTGGAGAGCAGCAGGGTGAGTTTCAGCAGGCCAGGCAGCAGCACCTCCTTCCCCTTCACACCCCCAGCCCTGGCCAGAAGCACTTTTATCAAGTCTTGAAGCACTCAGGTTTGTCCCATCAGCTGGTGAAGTGGCTCTGGTGCATCCCAGGGCAAAGCAAAAAACCACATGGCTAGAACACACTCCCCCTGGGCCAGAGGGTCACTGCCTTTGCAGAATCCCTTATCAAAATCCTGGGAAACACACACTGCCCAAGCAAGATGCTGCTTTCCTACTGCATGTCCCTCCTCCAAAAGGAGCAGGCCCTGCTTCACATTGTGCTTAGGAAAGGGAAACACAAAGCAAGTTCTTGTGGAGAGCATTCATTACAGCACAAACCTACAATTAACTCTGTGTTACAAGAAAAATAAGGTCAAATTTGCCTCTGAGCTTCCTGCTGCTACTAAAAGCAACAGGATCTGCGTCCATGTGAGGCCCTTGTGATTAAGATGATCCAGATGAGTGGCTGGAATGAAGAAAACTGTAGGCACCAAAATACAGCTCCTTTCAGTGAGAGAAACCCTCTTCCTTTCTACCACACGAGGGGCTGTTTTCAGGACTATTTAACATATGAAAGTAATGCAGCAGTAACAACCTGATGGAATTTTTTTTCTCGTTTCTGACAGGTCTGGTACACTGCAAAGTCATCAAAAGGAGCCACCTGACAACAGATTCACTGTGTGTCACTGCTGGTGGGAAAAGGTGCCTGGGGAGCATAGCATCCTTCTCAGGCAGCCAGAACCAAAGCCCTGAGCCCTTTGCAGTCCCACCCACTGCTCCTGCCTGGCTGGAACACAATCAATATTCCCTGCTGTGTAAAGAGGGAGCGCCCCGGGTGGCACAACCACACTGCCATGGAACTGTTCCCGTGAGGATGCACGGTAAGGTCACTGATCTTGTGCTCTGAGCTATGGGTTAACCTAAGGATTTCTCAGATTATAAAGGAGCTGCTCAGACAGTCACTTGACTCTGTGAAGAACTTCAGCTATGCTTTAATTTTTCTTCCAGAGGTCAAGGCCTCAAGCTCTGGGCCTCTCCAAGCTGTGTCAGCCACAGAGTAGGTGTGTTAATGAATGTACACCTGTGTTTGTCACTCAGGGGAGGAGTGAGGAGGACCCTCCAGGCTGGTGCCATATGCAGACACAGCTGGGCTGGGGCACTGCTGGAGATGAAGGTTTTGCAGCTCTGTTGTCACAGTAACTGAGTGACTCAGCCTGACACAGTCTTTGGCCCAGCCATGTGTGCACACTGAATTCATGCCTGTACTTACAGATTTGAGGTATTATTTATTATCACAGAATGGTTTGGGTTGGAAGGACCTCAAAGCCCATCCAATGCCATCCCTGCCATGGGCAGGGACACCTCCCACCAGCCCAGGTTGCTCCAAGCCCTGTCCAGCCTGGCCTTGGACACTCCCAGGGATGGGGCAGCCACAGCTTCTCTGGGCACCTGTGCCAGGGCCTGCCCACCCTCACAGGGAAGGATTTATCCCTAATATCTGATCTAACCCCTGTCACTTAGAAACCACTCCCCTCTGTCCCATCACTTCATGTTCTTGTAAACAGTCCCTCTCCAGATCTCTGCATCTACACTGATTATTATGCTGATTAATTACCTGCAGATGAAATTTTCTGGTTTTTTTCATGGATTTGGACTAATTTGCAGAATCATATTTTGGTTAAGAATTATTGCTCAGGAAATTGCATTAATTAATTAAGTAAAGGAAGTTGCAAGAATAACAAACAGACAGGGCAACACAGTGAGGGCTCGATGTTCATCTGCTGCTGGAACAACTCAATAGAACAATGAGGTCCATGGTCAGGGCTTCCCAGCAAATAGTAACAACCTGTAATAATCCTTCTGAACTTCTTCCTGTCCCTTGGGTTTTTGTTGTGGAGGTGAGGAAGGTGGGAAATGGAGAGCAGAGAAACCCATCATGTGCCTCACAGCTTCCACAGCACAGCAGGGTGTGGGTGCCCCTGGCTGACACCTTCCTGCCCAGGGACCCACATGGACAACCAGCAATTACAGAGGAACCACTTCCAGCAACAGCAAACAGCCAAACACCACACCACTACCCAGATATCTGTGGAAGAATAAACTGGGACACTGTTGTCCTTAACCAGAATGAAGCAGCTCTACAAATGGAGATAAACTGGGATGTTTGTGTGTAACACTTTACCCGGATTCTCCAAAGCCTCTGGCACGCAGCTCTTCACCTCCATTTACCAACCTGATGGAACCCACTGATGCCCAAACACAACCAAGTCTAACATCAACCATCTAACCCTGAGTTTACCACACTACTCACTCTCCACAAGACAAACAAAGCTATAATAAGGTAAAAATATAAGCAATTAACCTCAGGAAACCAGAGAATCCAGAAGCAAAGAGATCAGGAGATCCTGGAAATGTGAATATTGTGCCTCCTGCTCCAGTAGCTACACACTGCTCAGGGAACAGCCAATTTAACTCGCCAAATTTAACTTCAAACAGCCTTAACAAAGGCAAAAACAATGCCTGGGGTTTGTAATGGGAAGTTATTAATGGGGCCTTCAGCTCTAAAAGCTGCTGTCCCTGCAGAGCTCTGCATTTCTGAACTGCAGACACTGCCTTTCTATACTTAGTTTTGTTTGTTCGCTCATTTTCAAAGCAGAGAAATTCAAGTGCAGGTGCCCGAGAAATCAAACACCAGCAAAAATTCATGGAGACACCGTCCCCAGTGCCTCTGCTTTGTTTATGTGCAAAAGCCCTGGGGGGAAAAGGGAACATTGTTAGGCTTTGCCTTTTCCTTCTCCTCCCAATTATTTTTTAAAGTTTACCTTCAGGTCTCAGAATAGCAAAAGTGCTTCAGAATTTGTCGCCTCATTTAATTAGTCACAAAACAAATGAAATGAAACAAACGTCCCATCCCAACTGTCCTCTGTGCTACACTGAGAGTGAATCACTGCTTTTCTCCCCAAGCCACTCCGTGCATTGGCCATTAGCTCTGAATTACTGGAGCTTTCTCAAAGACAGAACCATAAAACAGAATCACAGAACGGTTTGGGTTGGAAGGGACTCTAAAGCTCATCCAGTGCCACCCCTGCCATGGGCAGGGACACCTCCCACTATCCCAGGTTGCTCCAAGCCCTGTCCAACCTGGCCTTGGACACTTCCAGAGATGGGGCAGCCACAGCTGCTCTGGGCAATCAAACCAAACCAAAGTCCTGACCTGTTTCCAATAACTTAATTTTTCATTCCGTAACATCTGCAGAAATTAAATAACCACAGCATTTCTGAGAAGGACACAAATGAAAAAGCTGATCAAATAAGACAAAAGACAGCTTGAATTTCTTTTGCCCAAATGCAATCACTTCCCAACACACATTTTCTAATATTCCTAAACTTAGAAACAATTCTCCTTGGGGGCCCTGAACTGCCTTTAGACAACAGAGCTCCCTCCCCCCCTGCTCAGAGGGACAATACAGAGTTTCTTCCATCATAGGAATCGAGTTCTAAACAAATCAGGACAATATTCTTCGGGGTGACAGACAACACAGGCTCTGGCTGGTGAGGGTCCCACCTTGGCCCCAGGGCCTTTTGTAAGTGAAGAAACCGATTTCCTTTGCATTACTCTGGTGGTCACTGCTGAGCTGCTCCTGCTGCCTCAGGCCTGGCCCAAGCACTGGGGCATTTTCACCTCCAGGGAGGCGTCTCTGCCTCTGGCCTCAGCAGTTTGGGTGGTGCTGAAGGCAGTACCAAGGAACAGTTCTTGGCCAGCATAAATAAGGGGCACAGGGCTCATCTCTAGGCACTTCTGCATCTGCACTCTGATCTACGTGTCTTCTCCACAGAATGTGAGAGCCTGTGGGTTTGGTCCTTTTAATTATGATCATGAGTGCTGATCTTGGGATCCTCCTGATCCTCCTCTGGCTTCTTCAGCATCACCAAGGTGTCTTCAAAAAGAACACTGTCTTACTGTGAGAACACAAGGTACTGCAAACCTGCCAGGCACCATCATCACAGGCTTTCCCCACCTTAGGCATCCCTTGGGAAAAGCAGTTCCTGGGTCTGCTTCCTCAAAAGGAAGAGCTGAGACTTTCTCTTCTAAAGAGCAACTAAGACTGTCACTGTGCTGTCAGCAGGAACTCCAGACTGCTACAAACACACACACCATGGAGGTAGGAAACATTTGTAAGACATTTGAACATGTCCCCTCACAGGAGTGAGCTGATGCTCCAGCCACCTGCAGCTGGGATTGAAGTGGGTCCAGTTCAGCTGGGAAGAACGTTCAGTTCCTCTCAGCCCCAGAGCTATTTCAGACACACTCTGGCAGAGAAGCCACAGTGGCAGAGCTGCCAAACAGTGCGACTCCCTGTCCCCTTCATCTCTTGCACTCTGCACTATTTTCAGAGTCAAGGGTGGAAAGGAGCTGCAGTTCATCCAGGGAAAAGCTTAAGATGAAGACCTTCTGAGGATGCTTTCCTGCCTCTTGTCACCCTGGCTCCTGATGGCACCAAGACAGACTGAGGTGGCCCACTGGCCCCACAGAGCTCTTTCAGATGTTCCCCTCACCTTGCTGAATGAAACCACTAATGATTTGGGCAAACCCTTCACTGCTGGGGATACAGACAATAAATGTTCCAGTCCAGTATTCCACCTCAAACTTGGATTTTAAAGATCCTTCACACTGCTCTTGTTGATGCCATTACTCACAAGTACATGTGCCAACAAGTGACTACAAGGACACCAAAGTATTTGTACTCAGCTTGAAAAGCTGCTTTAGATGGTTAAAATGGGATTATATTTAGCTATTAATACCAAAATTCCATTCTTTTCCTGTTGATAAAGAATTAACAACACACCTGATGTCACAACACCAACTCAGCACGAATGAAAACAAAACCAAACCAACCAAGCAAAATGAAACAACTGAACAGTTTTACTAATGCTTAAACACCACAAAAATATAACCTCACTACTGGGCAACACGTCTGCTCACTGGAATAATAACTATTATAAGTCTAAATAAATAAGCATTTCAAGCTGAAACTGTTGTTTTTATTAACAACATCCCTTTCTACCCTATTAACACTTATTGCCAAGCTCCCAGTAATTAATGTCCAGCTGCACTGCAGGCACTCCCCTCATTTCCAGGTGCTGCCCCACACCCCAAATCCCAGCAGAAAGGAGGGGGCTGGGGCCGCAAACAGAACAGACATTAAAATACATGACCCCCCTCACATGGACAACTGGACCTGCACCTCGGAGAGAACGACACGGAGGAGGAAAGGGGCCTCCTTGGCCTTGTGTAAGGAACTGCAACAGGCTTGGCAGGGCTTTCTGCACACCCAACCCAGCCCTGCTCAATTTGGTTGGGCCTTTCCTTGAGAAGTTGATAAAAGAGCAATTTCCCCCCGGGCTTTATGCTGGAAGATTAATGAGATACAGCACAGGAAGAGCCAAAGGAATAACAGGCTGGTGCAGTTCCAGGGCCCCTGTGCTTCTCTGCTGCATTTGAGTTGTCTTACCACGACAGCAAACCCCCACTGTCTGGGTAACTACACACACATACAGATAAGCACAAAGAGACAGAATGCTCTACAGAGAAAGCAAGCCAGCTATCATTATTCCTATCCACTGAAACTCACATAAATCAGTACGTAATTCCCTGATAAACCACGCCAGCAAAAAAATCACTGCCAGATAAACTAGCGTTAGAGGTGTGAATGAGGTCAGTCACACACACCAACCAGGTGTGAGCTTCAAATCACCACTTTGAATTACAAACATTTAAACTGCAACATTACAAGGTAAATCTGCTTTAAATGTACTCAAAGAACAATTCAGGAGTGACAAAACGCTTAGCACAGCTCCTGCTGCTGTAACCAACAGTTCCTGACCCTGCTGTTCCCCATGGTCCTGGTGCCAGCACTCAGGTGGGATCACAGTGACAGGTGACAAAATGTGTTTGGTTGCACTGGAAAAGGCACCGTGTTTGCTCAGGGCCCTTGGCTCCTCTCACTGATGGTGCTGAGAGCAGTGACCCCCTGATGCTGCTGGGGAGCCCAACTCCCCCACAGAGGGGACACCTACAGGGTTAGGGAGAAGCTTCTCTGAGAAGGGAAGTTCTGGCCAGGTGGGGGTTGGTCTCTTCTCCCAGGCACTCAGCAATAGGACAAGGGGGCACGATGGGCTCAAGCTCTGCCAGGGGAAATTGAAGTTGGAGAGCAGCAAAAACTTCTTTGCAGAGAGAGTGCTCAGGCATTGGAATGGGCTGCCCAGAGAGGGGGTGGATTCCCCATCCCTGGAGGTTTTTCAACTGAGCTTGGCCGTGGCCCTGAGTGCCATGATCTGGTAAAGGGACAGGAGTTGGACCAAGGGCTGGACTTGATGATCTTGGAGGTCTTTTACAACCCAATCAATTCTGTGACTCTATGATTCCAGGTCTTTCCTGCCACTGCTGATGGTGACAGATGGGCCCAGGAGTCCCTGAGCCAGGTGACAGCAGTGCCATTGCAGACACTGTCCTGTAACAGAACGCCCTTCCCTGGAGGTTCTGTGTATCCCACCCGTGTGTTCCCTCACAGGCACAGGGGTCCCCTCCCAGGATCTCACACCCACCTGTCTCCACACCCACCCTCAGGCCATCCCTAGGCTGGGATGTGACAGGTTCTGACTGTCAGCTCTGCCCAATCCCACATGTCATGGGACACTCACACAGAAACTGGCACCACCCCCTGATGGCACCGAGACCTGCCAACCCAGGGAACCCTCCCAGGGGAACATCCCCCAGGGACCTGCTCCGTTCTGCACCTCACCTGCCCAGGCCAGGGCAGGAACAGAGCACACAGAACTCCTCCAGTCAAACCCAAGGCCATTATGACCTCTTTGGGACACACACTGATCTCTACAAGAGCATTCCCAGACACCAAAGCCACCTGAGGCAGATTTTGTGTGTGTGCAGAATCTGTCAGTGGTTTCCATAAAATAGCACCATAAAGATTAATCTTCATTAATCATTCATTCATGCAAGTGGGCTTCCAGACACAGAAAAACGTTCAAAATCCCTCTTAAAGACAGAAAAATTAATAAGGGGGAAAAAAATCCCTCCCCAAAGCATGAGTATAGAAAGCACTGGTAATCACTCTATGATTACAAATCCAAGTTTCTTAGGCCATATTATTTCATACTATGAATTAGTTCAAAATGCTCCTTAACAATGCACTACTACCCAACAAGCTCCTGCAGGAAAACCCTGCTGTTATTTCCAATTCCACTGAGTTTGCTCTCAGTGATTTCCTTACTGGTAAATCATCAAAATTCAGACCTGGTTAGTAACACCAGAGTTAATCCTTAACTAAGACATTATAGCACATTCTATACAGAAATTTCCATTAATAGGAGCTTTTTATTTTGTATTTGCTGTTCTTGAGGGAGAGATCGATGCTAATCCTTTAGGTTTTAAAAATAGGATGATAAAACTATTTCCTGTGCAGCACCTTCAAAATCCAGGGGTTATGTCCTGAACTCAACTGAGAAGTCGTGAAATTAAGGAGGAAGTTGTAAATTTGCCTCCTCCAGACCTACAATCAGCTCAGCCAGAGCTCAAGGTAAAAAATGCAAGCAAGGAGAGATGGATTTTTAGTACATGTCAAACTGCTGTTTTGTTTTGCAATAACGTGGAAACAAAATATAAAGAAACACAGGAAAAGACACATCAAGGCTATGAAACATGGCCTAACCATAGTTCTGTTTTCATGTTTTTATACCTCTGTAATTAGGTCAAAAACCTAAAGAAAATCCTCCCTGGCACTTACTGTGTGGTATTTCCTCTGAAAACACCTGGTGTTTAGTCTATAAATAATAATATAGCCCAGAAACAGTGGACAGACTCCCAGTGCAGCACAAGAAAAGCACGTTAAAGGGTGTGGTTTGAGGGTTTTTTGAACAGTCAAGTTCTGCTGCCTTCAACAAGACAGACAACTGCCCTTCACCCAATCTTTGTTCTCTGGGAATCTCAAGACTGTAATTTCCTGCTTGAGCAAATCAGCTCCTGCAATTATTAGCACCTGTTGGTAAATAAATACCATGATTCCCAATCTCTCACAGGCTGGCTGAGGTTGGAAGTGACCTCTGGAGAACACCTTGCCCAAACCACCCCTGAAGGAGGTGACCCACAGCTGCTGGCTCGGGGCTCTCTGTGTTTTCAGCACCTCCACAGATGGAGGTTCCACAGCTGCCCTGGACAACGTGTTCCTGTCCCCCTGAGAGTACAAAAAACGTGGCCAAAAGCCAGTTCACTGTCCTCAATTAAAAGGAACCCCAGACACAGGGCTCTGTAGCCACTGTCCCTCCCCCTGTCCCACCCCAGTGACACTGCACAGTTGGGGACCACGTGCCATGGGATGAGGGCACCTGGAACAGCAGGAATGCAAGGGAGTGAGTATGGGATGATCTAAAATAAATATCACCCCCCTCCAGCAGAGTCTTACACTGAATTTCCTCACATTCAGTTCCTGAAGCTTTTCATGTTTTCTTCTAAATACATCACCTATGTTCAGGGTCTTAAAAATATCTTTCCTGACTATGCCATTAATCTGGACAACAACTTGGGCTTCAGAACATCCCCCTCCATGGGCTCAGCTGCTCTGAACCATCACAAGGTGCTCAGGACACAGTGCAATCCCCTCCTGTCTCACAGCAAATGGGGGATGAGTTGTGTGCTCAGTGAGAGAACAGAGCCCAACTCCCTAATTATACCAGAGCAGGGTGTTACTGACACAGAAGGTGACTTCAATCTCCAGCTTCTTCCCATCCCTGATAACCCCAGGAATTCTCCCTGCTTTCCAGTAATTCCTACTAATCCTTGTGTAACTCTCTAACACACAAGGGAGTGCCTTGACTCCACAAAGATCAGTGACAAGTAACAGCACGTGGCACAAAAGGTACTGCACGAGAAAGGAGAAAGGCTGGCACGAGCAAGCTGACAAACAGACCTTCCAAAGAGTACCAGGAGGACTTCTGTTTTAACCACCATCAGTAAACAACAGGGAGACAATCCTCCTGTGCTGGTAAGTCCTTAAATTACTCATTTTCAATAGCCCAGCAGAGGTCTCAACACTAAACATCAAACTGCAGCCCTGTACTCCCAAACATTTCTTTCAGCAGCAGAGTTGGAATCCAAGTCCAATTTTACTACAACCCTCTTTTTCCTGGCTG
Source organism: Pithys albifrons albifrons (assembly GCF_047495875.1). Classification (NCBI taxonomy): domain Eukaryota; kingdom Metazoa; phylum Chordata; class Aves; order Passeriformes; family Thamnophilidae; genus Pithys; species Pithys albifrons. The sequence goes on along the minus strand of NC_092467.1, from coordinate 5,364,963 downwards.
GAATCAAGACCCATTCTTTCCTAAGAACAGTGTTTTAACCAGAAAGGAAAAATCCCCTGATTAATCAATGATGAAATTAGGCAGCACAAAGGAAATTATTAAATACATTGAAAGACAAAAAGAGGCAGGGTCAGAAGAACATTCCTCCTGGTGGGATGTTCTCAGGGCATTACTGGGCCACACCAAACACACATTTCCCATCAGTGCTCACACTCCAAAAAACAACAAAACCACTTTTCTCCAAGATCAAGCACTGGGCCCATCCACAGCTATACATATTCCAACAAAAAAAAAATCCCAGACCTTTCAAATGATGGCTTTATGAATCTCTACAGCCATTGTGAACACATTTCCACGCTCAGAGCTTACAGTCAGGCTCCTGTAATCGGGTTCATGACAAGTCCAATACTTGTGGTCCACCAGTTCAGAGGAGCCTGACTTTGACAGACAGGCTTGGGTTGGGGAGCAAAGAAACACCTTCTGAGCAAAACAAGTAACACCTGAGCTTGGGCTGCATGATTATCCTACAGTGATTAATGGGTGTAGTGTAATCACTGTTTATAAATTAATTAGTGAATTCTGATAATTATTTGTTGATAATGCATCATTTTTCTGTTTTAATCATCAACTCGTACTCAAGCAAACAAAGAAGGAAAAGGTCAGGGATTCACTTTCTTCCAAGATAAGAGGTGTGCACACAAACACATATAAAAAGGAGTGAATTCATGATTTAATTCCTTCACTTTGCTGCCCAAACCCCGGGGGGATGAGGAGCACTGGGGCCCACCCCTACCTTGATGTTGCAGGCTTGCTCCATGAGCCTCCGGGCGTTCTCCTCGGCTCGGTACCTCTTGGGCAGCTGAACCCTGAAGAACTTCAAAGCTCCTTCAAAATCAGCTTGTAGAAGGTCCTCTTTGGAGGTCTGCAATGGAACACAGGAACCACAGTAAGCCCTGGGAACAGCAGCCACTCTTCTACTGCATCTGTCACTTACTGGGTGCGTTCCAAGCCACCAACATTCCCATTAGCTCACAACCATCCTCCCTGAAATCAGCCCTCCAACCCTGCCTCATGAAACAGAGAGAGGCTCAAGCCCACCTGAGGAGCCCCGGGCAGGGCAGCACAGAGCACTGCAGCGTGGGAATGGATTTTATCCTTCCACACCTGCCAGGTGGGAAAGGGATTCTGGCTCAGCCTGTCAAGACATCAGTGAAGCAAAAAACAAAACCCAAGCAAACAACAAAAACCTGGGAAAAATCATCATATTTTCTGGAAAGCGTGTGCATTAGACCATTGCTGGTTCTCACGGTGCTGCCTTAGAAAGACAATGTGCATACATATCTATTTAATATATATATATAGTCACAGACACGAGGAGCAGAACCCACATGACTCATAGGAGGCATCAGCAAGTCAGTGTGCCAGAGCCTGGGACACAGTTTCTCACAGAACACCGAGCCAGAAAATGTTTCACAGGCTTCTTTCTACACCTGCCACATCCTGCACCTCTCAGTGTGGGACCGAGCCCAGCAGGTCAGGGAATGTTACGGGGCATGAATCCAGTTCTGCTGCTCACAGAGCACCTCACAGCGACAAATGTGCTCATCATCCCTGGGGCTACTCACACCTGCACCAGCAGATCCAGCAGGAACCAAATCCCAAGTTCCTTTAAATGGTTCACAGAAGCTGAATGTCCAGACAAGACATTAGGGCACCATCTCAAAAATGTGAATTTCAAGGTTTTTAAGCCAGTAAGAGTAAACAAACCTGTGTCAACACAAGGTGGAGACCAATGCTGGGTGAGGCTCTCGCTGCGAGTCCCTCAGGAGCAGCACAGGCCCCTCTAGTTAAGGTTAATTGCTGAATTAACCACTCCAGCACCAGCAACACCACCTGTTCCTTGTGGGCATCCTCATCTTTCTCATGAGTGACACCTGTGTCAGTGTTTGCCTCATGACAAGCAGTAAGTACACTGTATACACAGTTTCAAAGTGTTACTCTTAACTCTGTTGTTATCTACTCAAAATAACAGATTCACAGAATGGTTTGGGTTGGAAGGAACTTTAAAACTCATCCCACTCCACCCCTGCCATGGGCAGGGACACCTCCCACCAGCCCACGTTGCTCCAAGCCCTGTCCAGCCTGGCCTTGGACACTTCCTGGGATGGGGCAGCCACAGCTTCTCTGCCCAACCTGTGCCAGGGCCTGCCCACCCTCACAGGGAAGGATTTCATTCTAATATCCAGCCTAATTCTAACCTCTGTCAGTCTGAAGCCATTCCCCTTGTCCTGTCCCTCCAGGCCCCTCTCTCGAGCTCTGTTCTTTTCCCTCCTCTGAGTTCTCCCAAGATCTGTTTGATCCTCCCTTCACTCACTGCCAAGGAAGCTGCTGGGTCATCCCTGCAGAGACACAGGAGAAGCTACCTTTGGGATGCTGCTGGGAGATGTTCAGCTTTGCAGACCATCACACCTGGCTGGGGCTCAGCCAGCCCAGCCCAACGTGGTGCCGACAGGGCACCGGGGCAGTTGGTATCCAATGAACCCCATCCTCACTTCTCCTGGACCGCTTTTCCTGAGGCTGTGGATGCTTCTTGGCTGGTCTGGGGATTCTCTGCAGTGTCAGGGTGTGGTGGGAGCAGCCCCATCACTGCTGCCCAATCCCATGGGAGACCAGGTGCTTTGGGGAGGAATCCAACGGATAACAGTGATGGAAAAGCAGTAAAAGTCTCATAACCACAGAATCACCAAGGCTGGAAAAGCCTCAAAGACCACGGAGCCCACCCATAATCCCCGCAGTGCCAAGTCCTCTGCCAAGCCACATTCCCAAGTGCCCCCAGGGCTGGTGAACCCCCCCCTGCCCAGGGCAGCTGTGCCATCCTGACACCCTGCAGGGTCACACTCCCACTGACACCCACCCTGGGAATGCCAGGGAAAACTGCCACGGAAATGCCCCTCTCTCCTTTGCTCTCAGGAGTTAAACGTTTGACTGGTTTTTATCTGACAGTAACAAAATGCATTTACAGGTTTGGAGTTTCACTTTAGAAAGCAGAGGAGGAAAAAAAACTTTAACAAAGGTAATACTCAATAATGAAATGATCCTGTTAAATTTCAGAACTGCAGATGCACCTCCCCTTTATGTTCACAGCACTGAATTTAAACACAGAATCACAGACTATTCTGAGTTGGAAGGGACCCACAAGGACCATCAAGTCCAACTCTTCAGTCAATGGCCCACACAGGGGATTGAACCCATGACCTTGGCATTATTACAGCCAAGTTTTAACCAACTGAGCTGATCTCAGGGTCATAAAAAGGAAAAAAGACAGAGAGAAAAGCAATTATAGGAAAAAATTATTCATTTTGTTATTATTTAGCTTTTATTATTATAGAAAATTATATTCCCATATAATTGTCAGAAAACAGCAATTATATGTAAGACATTTAAAGTCATTTATTTCTCAGAGGTCTCTGCTTGAATCTCTATTAAAATACTTTTTTAACAATCCCCAATAAATTACTCTTAATAGTAAATATTGGTAATTTTGACTTCTCAAGCCTGAAAAATCTGCAGAAATCCCATCAGATCAGAGAAGGAATAACTTGTAGACAGAGTTTGCTGACCTGAGACTGTAGTTATGAAAACCAACCCACCCCATTGTGTGGGGTGGTGAAATGGGAGAGCCCAGACTCGTCAGCTCCTTCTACATTTTCATTTCCTTAGAATAATCTGATCAAAAAATTAGTTTCACTCTTAAAATCACAAGAAAAAAATAAAAATGGACATTTTGGCATCCCAAGATTCTCACTTCTTGACATTTTGTGATTTTAATCAATAACTCATAAAGACATCCCCGGGACCTTTTGGCAGCTGTTTGAGAGGCAGAGATTTGTAAATCCCCTGGTCCATGTCACTCAGCTCCTGGAACTCATCAACAGCTGATTTCACCAAACCATCTGTAAGTTTAATGAGCCAATAATTAAAGTCTGGCAGGTGCATGTCATTTTTGTGCACTTGGTGACTTCATGACAATTTTTCTTATTCTAGATCAAATTTCTAAATCAACATATTTTTGGTTAAAATTTATTTTTAACCCCAGGCAAACAAGGAAACTCGGTGAGAACTATGATCAAAAGGCTCAGTTTGCCTTCAAGGGTTTGACTAAATATGTCCTCAAATGTCCCTCCCACACCACTGAAGTATTTCAATATATATTCCTAAAATCATCTCTGGATGAGCTGAAACCAAGGGAAAGCCCTTTCCCACAAGTTCTAGCAAAGCTGTCAAATATAAAGGTAATGTTTGGAAAAACTGTAAATGTTCAAGAAACAGGAACAGAATTTGAGAGACTTAAAAGATGTTAATTTTTATTTTTGGATTTTTTAGTAAATAATGACACTATGACTTTCCCCAAATTATTTAAACAACTGTGATTAAGGCAAAGGACAAAGCCTTGGCTTTTCTCTTTAATTTAATTTCTCTTTCTTCAATTATTAATTCTGCTGCCTCATTTATTACTGACTAAATCAACTAAAACTCCTATTCCCACCTGGGAACTGACACAGCAGAAGAAATTTTGGATCAGCCACACTACACTCCCTTAATTTAATACTTCCTCCTTCATACAGATAAGAATCCCTAATTGCCATAGAATTTTACATATATATTTAGATTTTCTCTAGCATGTCAATGAGCACAAACTGCCTGTTTCATACTGTAATGAACATGTGTCAGGAACAAGGCCACGTTAAAGGCTGTGCTCTAGTTAATTTGCTTCTAGGAAGTCCAAAATTTAAAAGTACCCTCCAATTTTTCAGAACATAATACACATATATATAATTTGAAAGTATCCATTTCTACCTGTTTAGGGGCTGTCACCGAGGGGTGTGTGTTTAACTTCCTAACAAAACACAGCGGTGTCAGACCCCCACGGGCTGAGCGTGTCTAACCCACCCTGCAAGGCTGTGCCCTGTGCCCTGTGCTGTGTGCCCTGCATCCTGTGCCCTGTGCTCTGTGTTCTGTGTGCTGTGCCCTGTGCTGTGTGCCCTGCATCCTGTGCCCTGTGCTCTGTGTGCTGTGCCCTGTGCTGTGTGCCCTGCATCCTGTGCTCTGTGTGCTGTGCCCTGTGCCTTGTGCTGTGTGCCCTGTGCTGTGTGCCCTGCGTCCTGTGCCCTGTGCTGTGTGCCCTGCGTCCTGTGCTCTGTGTCCTGTGCCCTGTGCTGTGTGCCCTGTGCTGTGTGCCCTGCATCCTGTGCCCTGTGCTCTGTGTGCTGTGCCCTGTGCTGTGTGCCCTGCATCCTGTGCTCTGTGTGCTGTGCCCTGTGCCTTGTGCTGTGTGCCCTGTGCTGTGTGCCCTGCGTCCTGTGCTCTGTGTGCTGTGCCCTGTGCTGTGTGCCCTGCGTCCTGTGCTCTGTGTGCTGTGCCCTGTGCTGTGTGCCCTGCGTCCTGTGCTCTGTGTGCTGTGCCCTGTGCTGTGTGCCCTGCGTCCTGTGCTCTGTGTGCTGTGCCCTGTGCCTTGTGCTGTGTGCCCTGTGCTGTGTGCCCTGCGTCCTGTGCTCTGTGTGCTGTGCCCTGTGCTGTGTGCCCTGCGTCCTGTGCTCTGTGTGCTGTGCCCTGTGCCTTGTGCTGTGTGCCCTGTGCTGTGTGCCCTGCATCCTGTGCCCTGTGCTGTGTGCCCTGCGTCCTGTGCTCTGTGTCCTGTGCCCTGTGCTGTGTGCCCTGTGCCCTGTGCTCTGTGTGCTGTGCTGTGTGCCCTGCGTCCTGTGCGCTGTGCCCTGTGCTCTTGTGCTGTGTGCCCTGTGCTCTGTGCTGTGCCCTGTGCTCTGTGCTCTGTGACCTGTGCCCTGTGCTGTGTGCCCTGTGCTCTGTGCGCCCTGTGCTGCCCCTCAACACCAGCCACAGGCTCAGGGACCCCCCAGAGCGCGACCCAGCCTTCTATGCTGGGTAAACAGGGGTTCCAGGCCTGGACAGGTCTGGGGGATAAAGCTGTGCTGTGACATCAGCACACACATCTGGGCAGTGCATCAAATGACTCCTTTACTGGCATTTCTTTTGGCCAGAGATATTATCAAACATTATATTTTTATTTCCCTAAATAAAATTCACGCTCTGTGACACACTGTTTGGTACAAAAATGTGCCAGAAAAACCAGCTCAGGGTTTGTACAGGATGAATTGGGCTCCACCAACACGGCACCCCAGAACACCCCCCTGCTCAGCACCTCCCTCCGGGCTGTTGGAGCTCCAGGCTCAAGGCAGCGTTTCATTCTGCCACACCAAACACTGGTGAACGTGGGTATGGAACTCTCCTGGCATCACCCACCCCCGGTCATGCCAAAGGGAACAACCCCCACGCCCAGAACCAGCGCTGTTCCACCTGTCCATCCACACAGAAAGCTGATGCAGTCAGGAGGGGATCAGAATTTTCCCAAGACTGGCAGATTATAAATGATATTTCTCACTTAACACTGCAATGGCACAGGCTCTGCCCATCCCAGGCATTTATTCCACAACCACAGCAGAGAGAGAAGCTTATGCACATCAAAAAAAAATAAATCTAGAGCTTAATTTTATGAAACACTGAGGTTTTGAAGTATCTTCAGCTATGATTGAAGTACAAATTCTTGGTCCTCAGAGATTTCTCATTTAAAAAATACTGTGAGAAACACCCTCTCTGAATGTGTCAATCAAAAGGGATGTGCATCAGGAGAGGTGTATTTGGGTAAGAAAACCTGACAGGGAATCACAGACTCCACAAGTCATGTCTCTCTAACAATACAAGGACTATCTGTACTGTTTTGCCTGTTTCACCTTCTTTCTCTCTGTTTTAATAGATAATATCATGTCATCAGCAAAGCCAAGCTGCCTGGGCAATGAGGGATGTGAAATTTCCTGGTCTTCTCCATCTGCAGGGCCAGATACAAAGGCTGAGTAAGGCAAGTGAAAAAGAGCTTGGTGGTTTTGCCTCTGCTTTCCTTGGCGCTCATCAGAGCACAGTTCAGAGTGATTTGGCAAAGAGGCCAGCAGAGGATGGGAGACGGGCTGGGTGAGTGTTATGGGTATGCTGGGAGGTGGTTGGGATGATGGGAACACACCGACAGCTCCCACCGTGCACTCCCAGCCCCTGCACTCAGCACTACAAGTGCCTGTAGGTCCCCAAATCCAGCTGCACTCCAGCAGCAATCACAGAATTGGGAATTTCTGGTTTTTACTTGACACCCCCCAGAGCAGGGATGTGCTGGTCCCACCACCCATGCTGGATGTGCCACCCAGCGGGCTGGCAGGTGCAGAGCACGTGGGAGTGCCGCAGGGCACGGGACAGCACAGCGAGAGTGCTGGGTACAACCATGGCATGGGCTGGGAGTGAGGGAATGGCACCCTGGGACATGGGGCACAGGGAGAGCTGCCCTCCCACAGGCCTGCCCAAACCGCCACTCCGGTGTGCCAGGCCATGGACTCAGCGACCCCCCTAGCTGCGGCCAGGTGTGTGACAACACCCCCGAGCTGCGGCCAGGTGTGTGGCAACACCAACACCCCTGAGTGCGGCCAGGTGTGTGACAACATCCCCTAGCTGCGGCCAGGTGTGTGATAACACCCACGAGTACACCTGGATGTGTGACGACACCCCCAACCTGCAGTCAGGTGTGTGACAACACCCCCCAGCTGCGGCCAGGTGTGTGACAACACCCACGAGTACACCTGGATGTGTGACAACACCCCCAACCTGCAGCCAGGTGTGTGACAACACCCCCCAGCTGCGGCCAGGTGTGGTGACAACACCCAGCCGCCCCAGGTGTGGTGACAACACCCCCGAGCAGACCCAGCCGGCGCCAGGTGCTGACTCCTGGATGTGCCACTGTTTGGTGGCTTTGAGGCGCCTTGTGCAGCAGCAGGAGGGACGATGACAGCGTGTTTTCGGTGCCACACCAGCGGAGGCCACTCCACACGCACAGAGCATTCGCTATGATGGATGGAAACACCCCAACAATGTTTCCCAGACCATTCTACACAGGTATTCTCAACTTTTTATCACACACTCAAACTGTTTTCAAAACGAAGCACAGAAATGTCGAAAGCCTAAAGACATCAACACAGCTTGGTTTGTGATGGATGTTGACCTTTGGTGTCACAAGTACAAAATGCGAAATGCTGAGCATTCATCTACTTTGCAGCAGTACCGAGAAGTCACTGGGCACGCTGCTTATCTAGAATGATTTCAGGCCTGAGAACAAAAGCATTCCTGGCTTTAGAAAAGGCTGTTGTAACGCAGCCCTGGATCCTTCAGGCTGGCTAAGGAGTGGCACTGGTCCCCATCAGCAGGACCAGCGTCCAGCCCGCCCAGCTCACAGCAAAGGAAGGACTCCGTGCTCAGGGAGATGGATTGTGAGAAGCCCAGAGGCAAAACCAAGAGCTCTCTCATCCCTGCGGGGGGCAGAGGCAGCGCTGGGAGAGAGCACGGCAAATTCCCAGTGAATTAATTAAAAGAAAAGGTGATCTCACCGCAAGCAGCCGAGGCACAAAGAGGCGATGCCCCATGCCCAGAAGTTCCAGCACCCGACACGCATATTCATTCACCAGCTTGCTCCTCTCGTCCTGCAGGTCCTGGGACTTCTTGGCAGGAGGGGTGAGCTTGGCAGCCGGGGTTTTGCAAGGCACCCCTTCTTCCATGAGCAGGAAGTAATAAGTATCCAGAACGAGAAGAACAGGCTTTGTGAACGGCAATTCCCAAAGTGCAGGATTAGGAAAGCCACCCCCGGTGCCTGGAATGGGCTCGGATGGCGCTCCAGCAACGCCCCTCGGCCTCTCAGGAGGAAGGGAAAAGCATCTTTGCTAAGAATCAAGGAAAAATATGATCCACCGTGTTGGCTCGGCCAGAGTCCGAAGGAGATTTGCAAAGCAAAGCAGAGACAACATGGATCTACAGATGCAGGTGAAGGGCAGGCCGATGGCAGGGCAGAGCTGCGGGCGGCTCAGTGCCCGGCGCCGGGAGCGGCGGCTCAGCGCGGAGAAAGGATGAGCTCATTGCAATCCCTGCGCCGGGCACGGCGCTGCGAGCAGGGGAGGAGGGGGCGGCGGGAGGAGGAGGAGGGGGCGCCGGGCACCGGGAGCCTCTCGGGGGAAGATGCCGTAATAGGAAGCCAATGGAGAGCGGGGCCAGCCCCGCGCCCCCGCCCCAGCACCGCACGGCTGCTGCGCGGGGTGGGCTGGGCTGGGCTGCTCCGGGCCGCTCCCGCACACCAGCGCATCCCGCGGCACGGCCATGGCACGGCGGCATTCCCAGCGATGGGATAAACGCCGGGCCCGGGGCAGCAGCGCAGGAGCCCCCACCCTCCCGGGGCACAGCCGGCGCATCCCGGCGGCCGTGACATGGCTGCATTCCGAGCGATGGGATAACGCAGGGCCCGGCCGCCCACCAGAGCACAGACAGCGGGATGGAGGGGCAGCGGGATGGAGGGGCAGCGGGATGGAGGGGCAGCGGGATGGAGGGGCAGCGGGAGGAAGGGGCAGCGGGAGGAAGGGGCAGCGGGATGGAGGGGCAGCGGGAGGAAGGGGCAGCGGGAGGAAGGGGCAGCGGGAGGAAGGGGCAGCGGGACGGAGGGGCAGCGGGACGGAGGGGCAGCGGGACGGAGGGGCAGCGGGAGGCAGCGTGTCTCCGCACAGCCTGTGCAGGATGCGATTCAATAACTGACACAGCGCTCGTTCCCAGCGCGGTGCTGGCGATGGGCAGAGGCGGCACACGCGCTTGAAGGGGTTCTAGAAACCTGCTGCACGTCTGAAAGGAACATGCAATGATGTCACACCTGTGAGGGACAGCCCAGGTGCCGCTGCCATCTGCCACGGCGCCCTGTCACAGGCGTGCACTGCAGAAAGCACGTCCTTCTGCTCCTTCCCTTTGGAGCTGCCTCGTTACAAAATGGGATATGTAACAGAACACCCATTTCCCACGGGAGCTGGATGCAAGATTCCTTACATTTCCAACAAATAGGAAGATGGTGATTTAAAATATCGTGAGGAGCTCTACAGATCTAAAACATATTAATGGCAAACAAATGTATCTTTAGCTCTAAAAATAATTTGTCTAAGATATTAAGAAAAAACACATTTATATGAAAAAATCCAAAGTAAAAATCTGTTGCATGGGATTGCTGAATTGAAATAATAACCATGTTTGTGAGTAGTTCAAATATGAAAATCATTTAAAATTATGATGAACAAACATAGGTAAGTACTGCAAAAAGCAGAGAAAATTATAAAAACAAATGAATGGCATTCAGTCTGATAAAGCACCCGTGGTGGGCTCCCTTCAAATACCAGTCAATTTTCTTGGATGATTTTTTTTCTAAACAGGGCATTGTTACCAAAGTAACTCCATCCCTGCAGGTTCCCTTGGCCCACAGGGACAGGTGGGAGAAGGGTTAAAGCAGAAGTCACCGGTCAGAAGTGACCGATGATCCTCAGAAATGATGATTTCATTGAAGTCACCAAAGCACCTGCAAATGTGCAGCAGTGAAAAGGCTGTTTAACACAGGAGGTGCTCTGAAAGCTGATTGAAATATCCCAGGTTACAAAGGACAGTTTTGTAGATGAAAATCTGCAAAGGCTACAGCAGCAATTTGGGTATTTACTGAGGTCCCTGTCAGCAGACACCAAAACTCTCTCCAGAAAAAACAAGCCCAACCAGCACAGGTTTCATTCCAGTGTGAGACTGTGGTGAAGACCGTGATGGAAACTGTTCCCAGACTCCCTTCACACGCAGTTCTGGACACTGTGGATGGTTTTCCCATCTGTTATTCCGCACAGAGGCAGCCCCACAATGCCCAGCATTTCCCCACCACAGTCACATCACCAGCTCACCAGGCTGCACCTTCACACGGGGAGAGGAAAGGAAGCAGCTCTGCCTCTTTTTTCTGAATTCTAATTTAAACACCTGCCGGTATATTCTAGAAACACCCAGTTCTACCTTCTACGTGCGAATGGAAACATTAAAAACTAGGAAATAACAGTGTACCCACTTGGGAAGCAAGTTACAGAACTGACCAGGAGCAGAGCCAAGAGTGACCTGGGGGCAAAACAGGCAAGAGGGTGGGTAATTCTGAGCCCTGGCCACGTAAAAAGCCTTAAATTCTTTATTGCCTAAGCCAGACTTCAGTCAGCTAATAGCCCTGATCCTTACAGAAATTCAGGTTTGGTTCCTTTTCACTAAGGTTGGGCTTATGAAAAATGGAATTAACTGATTATTAAATAAAGTCTAATTCTAGAAAGTTATAATAGGATCCAATAGTGAGAGGCTAAACCCAGATGAATTCAGGTTGTAAATCTGGTGCAAATTTTTAGGAATGAGGAAAATCAACTACAGGATTAGCTTCCCAAGAGATGTGGCCTACTACCATCATTAGCATTTTTACATCAGGCCTGGGTTTCTGTTTCAAAAGAGGTCTCTCAAATCCAAACACTTCCAAGGCTTGACAAACCCCCCTTAAATACCAGCTGAAATCCTCTGCACTGTGTTTTTCAGAACTCCTTTCACACAGTGTAACTGTGAATACTCATTCACGTTTTTACACTCCCTGCCATTCTGACTTCCACATTCTCTGTTACTTTTGCCCATGTCAGACCAGGAACTGCTTTTTCCTTCATGTAACTTCCCAACTCTTACCCTGCATTGGATTAGTGTCCCACATTCTTCAGAAGGGCCTGACTGAAGTGAACTTAAAACTAAAAATGGCCCGAGGGGCAGCACCTGAATGGGATGTGAGGACAAAGGTGTTGCTCGTGGTTTGATTTCTGTGTCCAGGACTATCTGATCTCCAAGTGCAGTTAAACTGTCCTGCCCTTCCCTTCCATGAAATGCCTCTTTACGTGGTGCTGATGCAGTTCAGAGCTGCTCACACTTTACACAGCTGAGGCCACTGAACTCAGAAGTGGCTAATGCCAAAATGGTCTGAAAGCAAATAAAACCATACAGAGTATGACCTGAAATTATCTGTATTTGCTGAATTCTGCAGCAACATACCAAGGATCTTGATGGGTGGTCCTTTGCAAATATCTGTATTGTAAAATACTAAACCTCTGTATTGCAGTGGCAGAAATGACTGACTTGAAAAGCTAAAACTGGAAGAACAAAAAGAGAGTTCTCCCTCAAGTTTATTCTTATAAAAGGGTAAGACACTTCACCAGAACAGCTCTGAAAATCCATACCAATGTCATCATGGCCACAATAAGAACTGCACCTCTTACCTTCTCAGCCATTACTTGCCCTTTCTGTTCTTCAGGACTAATTACAGCTGTGTAAGCTGCATTTAGCAAAGCTAATATCTTGACCATTATAAAGAGGGAACATGAAAAACCAGCTAATTTCCACAGCAGATTCCAGCAGAGATCCCTGCTGGGGTCTGTGAGAGGTGAAGAAGGAGGTGACAATGTCTGCAAATGCTCCTAAATTATTCAGGGGTTAAAGACAGAGGTCACAGTACAGAACTGCAGCACGACACTGAAGGGAAGTCGATGGAGCCAAATGTAAATTGATGCACATGGAGAAGGGCATCAATTTTCCATGGAAATGATGGACTGTGAGCTGCCAATTGCTGCTCAGGAGCAGATCCTGCAAGTCACTGCCCAGAGTTCTGTGAAAACACTGGCTCAGGGCACAGCAGAGGGAACAAAATGCACCAAGGGGTGGGAATTAACAGGAAAGGAAGAGAGATTTAGACCAGATTTCCATTATTTTGCAGTGTAACTTCAGGCTGTGTTTGCACCTCTGATATTACACATTACTCTGGTCCTTCCATCTCAAAAAGGAGGTAATAGGGGCAGCAAAGTGTTTAGGGAAGGGCTCAGGCTCATCAGAGGCTTCCAAAGGAGGAGACAAAAATAGACCATGATTATTAAGCCTGGAAAACAGAAGCTGACGAGGGATATGCAGAGTTATAAAATCCTGGGTGGTGTGAAGAAAGTGAAGAGATACCAAGTGTCCAAAATGCCTCCTGACACAGGAACCTCACAGGAGATCTCAGGGGACATTCACAGCAAACACCACCGTGGTCCCTGAGCTGGGAAATCTCTGGAGCTCCTTGACTGTGGCTGTTCCAAGAGCCAGCACAAACCCCATGGAACAGCAATCCATGCAGAGCCATTAAACAGGAGACCCCAGTTCTTTCTAACAGACCCTTCAAGACACAAATTGCCAAAGGCAGAAGAAAAGAGTTTTATTGCCCTGCTCTCCCAAGTCTCTGCCCTGACTCCCCTGTTGGCACTGAGGTTCTGGGGTAGATCAGCTGCAAGTCTGGTCTGGAATGACTATTTGTATGGTTTTATTTGCTTCAATCACATACTCCTGAAATACCCACAGAATGACAGGATTTGCTAGGTACATGGAATATACACTGTGTTTAAATAATATTAAAACCAATAATTAACAATAAAAATAATAGTGCCACTCAGAACTGTATGTAACCCTGAACACACCCTTCACTTTCCAACCTCTGGAAATTACCAACAGACAGTGTAACATTGATATCCAGATCAGTGCTCAGTGCTGCCAAAGAAATGCAGGCCAGCAAATTTCATGTTTTCTCTGCTATCTCTTTAAAGAGAGAACACATCTCCACCCTCAAAACTCAACATTTATGGTGAACATTGACCTAACACAAGTTGAACTGATTTTAGGTGTGAGGAGGAGATCAAATGGGCTAAGAAAGTAACTGGTCAGAACAGGATGGATTTTCAGCATGCAGATAAATGTGGACTTTTAAACATAGAAAATTGGTTATATTAAGGTGGGAAAATCAGTAGTGTGGAAGTTCAATGAGTCTGGACATTTTCAGGCACAGATTTCTCTTTCCAACAACTCACCCAGTACTGGGTTTTGGGGTAGGGGAGGAATTCTTCAGCCCAGCAAAACCTACAGCTTAAGGACATCTTCAATTTAGGAACTAGAAATACAAAAACTGTGATCTGAGAGACACTTAAAAACTGAATTTCTTGCCCTCTGCCTCATGCAGAATTTAAGTTGGAGATCAGAAGGAAATTCTTTGCAGAGAGAGTGCTCAGGCATTGGAATGGGCTGCCCAGAGAGGGGGTGGATTCCCCATCCCTGGAGGTTTTTCAACTGAGCTTGGCCGTGGCACTGAGTGCCATGATCTGGTAAAGGGACTGGAGTTGGACCAAGGGTTGGACTTGATGATCTCGGAGGTCTTTTCCAACCCAATCCATTCTATGATTCTAAGAAATGCTGCCCACATTCAGCTGAGGTCAAGGAATGATGTGTACATGCACTGGGCCTAAGATATTATATGCACTGAAGTGCATCTCTGTGCCTGGGAAACACAAGCAGCAACAAACACAGCATCATTTCTCCCTATTTTTCCCAATTTCATTTGAGCATTATACACCTTCCTGATCAGAACTATGCCTTTCCTCTGGCATTAAGCAACATGTTTTTAACAGTCACACAGATCAAACCTCCACAAGCCAATTGTTGAGCTTAAATGTCATGAATCACACACTGCATGAGTAGGTGAACCCTCAAAAAGAACAGTTTGGATACGGACCTATTTTAAAAGCCTCTGGTTCACTCCTGCATTCCCAGGGACTGTGTGCTCTTCCCTGCCTTTCCAGGAGTTTCCAGCCACAACAGCAGCTAAACCAGAGCCTGAATTCTCCACACTCACATATTTTAACACTTGCCTCACTTTGGTTAATTCCAAAAGAAAACATGCCTTTAGCTGGTTTTGCTGGGTGGCAAGATCAGAAACAAAACACTTAGGAATTAATCAGTGAAATCTCTGTGTGAGCAGGGACAGCACCCAGGGAATGGCTGGAGCTGTGCCAGGGCAGGGACAGCACCCAGGGAATGGCTGGAGCTGTGCCAGGGCAGGGACAGCACCCAGGGAATGGCTGGAGCTGTGCCAGGACAGGGACAGCACCCAGGGAATGGCTGGAGCTGTGCCAGGGCAGGGACAGCACCCAGGGAATGGCTGGAGCTGTGCCAGGACAGGGACAGCACCCAGGGAATGGCTGGAGCTGTGCCAGGGCAGGGTCAGGTGGTATCTCAGGACAAGGCTCTTCCCCCAGAGGGTGGTGGGCACTGACCAGACTCCCCAGGGCAGTGGGCACAGCCCCAAGGCTGCCAGAGCTCCAGGAGTGTTTGGATGATGCTCTGAGGCACAGAGTGGGATTGTTGGGGTGTCTGTGCAGGGCCAGGGCTTGAACTGGGTGGTCCTTGTGGGTGCCTTCCAGCTCAGGATATTCTGTGACTCTGGGAAATATTTAGTAATTGATTTCTTTTATTAGCACATGTGAAGATTTTAATGTTTTTAATTTCAGTGTCAACAAACTCGCTGGTGACCCCAGGGATTGGGAATTATGCTGGCATTGGAACGGTACATTTTCCTCTGTCACTCTCAATTAATGGTCTTAACTGGGACTTTTAAAATGATCATATCCATGTTTGTTGAGTTTTTCTACCCCACAGGTTTCTACACTGCCTTGTTCCACACTGGGGTTTTCCCCACACTCCAGCACTTCCCTGCACTTTCCTCTGCTCAGAACATGAGGTGAGGGATTTGATTTTCTACCAGCTCAGCCCCCAGAGCAGTGACTCAGGTGCAGTCTCTCCATGATGTGAGGCAGCACTAATGTCACAGTGTAGGACAGTGCCACCACAGTGCCACCAGCTGGGGAGCCGGAGCAGCCCGGAGAGCAGAGAGGCTCAGAAAGCACACTGGGATGCTACAGAAAAACCCAGTGCTTTGCCTTCAGAAAGAAATCTGATTAATGCCCTTTTACAGCTCAGCCTCAGCAGCTGAAGAGCTTTAATGCTCCAACTGCTCATTGCTACAGTCACACTCAGAGTGTGGGAGAGGGAAAGGAGTCCCCACGTGTCTGGGGTGTTTATTCTCACCAAGAGTTGGTCACAGAAGTAGCACTGTCATTCCCAAACCAGCACCAGCAGCTGGAACAGGGAGCCACAGCACCCAGTTCCAGAGAAAAGCTTCTCTTCTCTTGCTATTTAATGAGGGATTGGGATGGACTCACTTCCCTGGGAGGGAGGAAAATGGCATTTACATAGTGAAGACTCCCTTATTCTGCTGATGAAGGATTCCCTCAGCCAAATTTAAAATAATCCAAGAGATTGTGGATGGGAGAATAACAAAGGACAAATCCTTACGAGTTGTTTTCATTCACTTCAGACTTAGAGAGAAACAAGAGCTTTGAAACACAGTTGCTAAGGCATTTTTCTGCAGCACATTCAGGTTCTGTAACTCAGGAAAAGCAGTACAATAAACCACTTTGTTCCTGATGATGAGGAGAGTTAAGGAACACATTTGAACAGGAAAAAAATTACTTCAGGTCTCACAGTACGAAACGATTTCCTCCCCTAACAGAGAGCAATTCCTGCTGAAAGCAGATCCCAATGCTGATGCAGCTGTATATAAGCACCAGCTCCACCTCCATCCACTACAGAGCTCTGCTCTCAGGTGAGTGGTTCTGACTTAGAATCTTCTCTTTCTTACCTGGCTTTTATTTGTCCTTGTTTTTGGCTGCACTACAGAAATACCTTCTCAGGGTAACACCTCCCCTACCATTCATTTAGAGCCTGTTCCTGCTGGGACAGGCAGACACAGCACAGTCAGACACACACATATTACATATGAACTGCTGTAAGCAAAAGGAAAACCAACTCTTAAAGCTCACAGTTGTAGTAAGAGGGACAAAATACTTCAGTGAATTTACCTTCTCTGGCACAGCTGAAGGGAAATGTTCAAATGGATAAGCAGCATGTTGTAGGATAGACAGATAGATAGGTAGATAGATAGATAGATAGACAGACAGACAGACAGATGATAGATAGATAGATAGATAGATAGATAGATAGATAGATAGAATGAGCAATGAGCACTTTCGGTTATAGGAAATTCAGCTAATTATTCAACATGAAAAGAACTCCTTATTTTCTGTATGACACCCATGAGTTAATGATTTTAGTCCTTTCCAGTTATCCCATCTCCCAGACAGATGCTCTGCTGCTCCCCCAGTTCAGCCCTTCCCTCCCACAGCAGGAGAACACATCAGGAAATCAGGTGGTCCTAAAGCCCATCCTTTGCAACTGAACCAAACTGAGCTCTCCTTCCCTGCAAACCCTGCAGCCATCTTCAGCTCCATGCAAGTATTCCTCCTTTTATTTCTTCTTTGGTTTAAGATCCATGAGCTGCTACCTCTGCCTCTTCCCAGACCCTGTTCCCCACAGAATCACACCTGTTGGGTGCTGGCTGGTGCTTCCCGTCCCTTCCTCCCCACCATAACCCACCAGACTCTGCCCTTTGTCTGTACTTGGGAACCAGAATATCAACAACAGTTACAAATAAAACATCAAACAGGAAGAAAAGAGCACACACCTCCCTCCCTCCTTTTTACAAATTCTCATTCCTGCAGGAGCACTTCCCTGGACACCGACATTGAACCAATTCCCTGTTCACAGGAGACTTCATTAAATCCATGCTGGGTTAGTGTCACACACACGTTATTTGGGACATTTCCCCACCATAATGGTATGTAGCATCTCCTGCCTACACTGCAATACCTACCAGAGCCACCCTCCCTCAAGTGGTCCCTTCCAGCCCAGGAGATCCTGGGATTCTCTGGCAGGTGCAAACAGGTGCGTTTGGGAATTTCCAGCTGCTGTGGCCACAGAGCATGTGGACACACCCTCCTGGTGGGAGCACTGCTGCCCTGGCACCTGGTGCTGCAGAGACTCCACCTCTGTTGCTCTTCCCTAACTCCCCATAGCTGTTTGTCCTTCCCAGGACAATGACTTGGAGGCAGTTCTGGGCCCCCCAGTTCAGGAAAGAGATTGAGGGGCTGGAGCGGGGCCAGAGAAGAGCAACAAGGCTGGAGAAGGGACTGGAGCACAAGTGCTGTGGGGAGAGGCTGAGGGAGCTGGGGGTGTTTAGCCTGGAGAAGAGGAGGCTCAGAGGTGACCTCAGCACTGTCTGGAACTGCCTGAAGGGAAGTTCTGGCCAGGTGGGGGTTGGTCTCTTCTCCCAGGCACTCAGCAATAGGACAAGGGGGCACGATGGGCTCAAGCTCTGCCAGGGGAAATTGAAGTTGGAGAGCAGGAAAAACTTCTTTGCAGAGAGAGTGCTCAGGCATTGGAATGGGCTGCCCAGAGAGGGGGTGGATTCCCCATCCCTGGAGGTTTTTCAACTGAGCTTGGCCGTGGCCCTGAGTGCCATGATCTGGTAACGGGACTGGAGTTGGACCAAGGGTTGGACTGGATGATCTCAGAGGGCTTTTCCAGCCCAATCCATTCTCTGATTCTATCCCCTGGAAGGCTGTACCAGCCCCAGGTTCTGCTCTGTGCCCACGTGGTGGGTGATGTGTCAGGACTGACAGGCTATTCTGCCCTGAGCTGTTTCATGCGAGCTCATCTGAACTGGCATTTCCAGTCCCACCCTCATGCCTGTTCCTGGGCTGGATCCGAACCAGGGGTGAGTTGTGGAGCTCAGGGTGAGTTCACTGGAGCTCAGCACTGACACCAAAGGGCCAGGACTTTACCTGATGCTTTAGGGGAATTCTGTGCCCAGGACAAAGACAGAAACACCCCACAGAACAAAAGACTTCCATTTCTCTCTTGACAGACACATTTAACCCCAAATAATATTCAGTCACTTTTTTACAAACAACCCCAGAAATAAAACAGATATGCTGTGAAATGAATCAGAGTTGTTTTCTTAGTAGTAACCACATGAGACATTCAGATCCTTCGACTGTACTCCTTGTTCCACAAACTTTATGGCATGATTAAGTTCCATTAAAACAGATCTATCATAAGTACAATTTTAAAGACATCTCTACTCAAATGGATGATATTTCTCCTCCATTCCCTACTCCAGAAGTCCCACTGTTATTGTTCCTCTAGACATGATACATGAAGCTAAAAACTATTTCAGACAGTTTAATAAAACCAAATAAATTTTTAAAAAATCCCTTACCTTTAAGAGAGCCAAGGCTACGTGGAAGATGATGTTCATACCCTGAAAAGAAGAAGAAAAATACCTCAGTCAGTCCCAGCACACCAATCTCTCCTCCCTAATGCCTATCATTATGTAGCACCACAGCCACATGGTGTAAGTGCCCAGGGAATGCCTCCCCCTGCCCTGCTCCACTTCAGAGTTCTCCTCTGAAGCCCCTGGCAGTTCTCAAACTCCATCTGGGGAGGATGAGGCTCCCTGGAGCTCTGGGAACCCTGCCTGAGGCAGGTGCTGGGCTGTGGCAGGGATCCCTCCAGCCCTGCAGTGCCTGTCAGGAACAGGGCAGGTGCTGGAATGGGCAGAGCACCCAGAGAATGTAATAAATACTCTGAGGACAGGATATTTGTCAAGGAACTGAGCTTAGCTGGGATTTATCATGCACAGTCCTTAATGCCCAAACTGTAAAAACCCTCAAAATAAAACAAAGATGACCCTACAAGGACACAACACACCTTTTCTTACTGCTGTTGGTCAAAATTCAAAACTATTTCAAAGCTAAACAAGCTGCTGTCTGTATCAAATAGAAGCTGCTGGTGTGCAAAAGTTGGAAATACAAACGTACAGAAATGCATTCAGTGAGAAATACAAAGACAATATGCATTCATTTCAATATTAAAGAAAGTCTGCAGCCTACACATCTTGATTATTTAGGATGATAAACAGCTTTGTCTTCATCCAAACAGGAAAAATACCAGATGTAGTTTTTGTGTAACGTGCACTTTGTGTTCAGACTGTTTTCCTCAGTTGTATTTCCCAAATCTTCCTGCCAGCTTCTTTAAGGGCAGGATGAATCTTTGCCTAGAATGGCTCTCAGAGCTGAGATCTGGAAACATCCCATGAGATCTGCACACAGGCACTACTGGCACTGCAACACATCCTGCTGTGGGAGAACAGCAGGGCTTTGGGTAAGAGAACCTTCTTCATGGAACTTCTGTTTCAAGCCTCTTCCTCAAAGCCTGAGACCACATGTCTATAAAAACCAGCTTTTATAAAAACCTGCTGAGAAGTTACAGAAACATTCTTGGGAATAAATGGTATCTTTTTACATAGCATGGTGCCTTGATGGGATTGTACCATCCCCGAGTCCTGGAAACGCTGTGCCATGAGAGATAACCAATATTGCAACACTGACTTACTCTGCACAATCACTGGGATAACAAGCTGGTTTCCCACTAGAGGTCACAATTGCAGCAGGACTGAATCCTGGCTCATCACTTGAAAACCCTTCTTCCAAATGGGATAACAATTATTTCAAGTTATTTTGCTTTTAGTACTTCTTTTTAATAGAAAAATGTCTGGTTGTGCCGTTCAGTCCCACTGCTGAGCTCCAGCACAGGACTCTCAGCTTTATTCCAAACAGCAGTTTGAAGTCAAGAGTTCATTCCACAGACACAACAGTCACTTCTACTTCCTGGCAGAAGGTTTGACATGAGCAGCATCTGTAAATCAGAGGAGTATGTACAAGCCATCACAAACCCCGGGTTTTCCTCTTAACAAGGTGACTGATCAGACTTTGTTATTTTATGAGCACAAATATTATGTCTAATTGTTGGATTACTGAGGAATTTCTGTCCTGTGAGTATTCTGGCACAACCACACAGAAAAGCAAACTAGTTCTCATTTATTTTCCAAGTATTTTTTTCCTGCTCTGCCTGAAACTCACACTATTCCTGAATTCAAGCCAATCCCACTCTCTCCTGGTGCTCCTCTGATATGCCCACTGTTCACATGGACAGTGAATGCAGCAGGAACAGGTTTGCACCTGCCTGGAGAACCCCCAGCTCTTTTTCACAGAATCACAGAATCAGTTGGGCTGGAAAAGACCTCCGAGATCATCAAGTCCAACCCTTGGTCCAACTCCAGTCCCTTTACCAGATCATGGCACTCAGTGCCACGGCCAAGCTCAGCTGAAAAACCTCCAGGGATGGGGAATCCACCCCCTCTCTGGGCAGCCCATTCCAATGCCTGAGCACTCTCTCTGCAAAGAAGTTTTTTCTGCTCTCCAACTTCAATTTCCCCTGGCAGAGCTTGAGCCCATCGTGCCCCCTTGTCCTATTGCTGAGTGCCTGGGAGAAGAGACCAACCCCCACCTGGCCAGAACTTCCCTTCAGGTTTCTAACCTGAGCTTGGCCGTGGCACTGAGTGCCATGATCTGGTAAAGGGACTGGAGTTGGACCAAGGGATGGACTTGATGATCTTGGAGGTCTCTTCCAACCCAGCTGACTCTGTGATTCTACGAACTGCATCCCAGGGTTATTTTTCCTAATTCATGGAAGATTGTTCTACCACAACCACATTTAACAATTACGATTATGAAAAAGAAGGCTCAGCTCATTCTTCCAATGTCTCTTATTTAAAATCCTGCTTCATTTACCACACAGTGATTTATAAGCCACAGATGAAACTTCTCCAGCTATTTTAGAAGGAGGACTGAAAATACCAATGTGCACCAGACATATAAATCATGGGTAGCAATATCCCTCCAGCAATTTTATAATGGAAACATGAAAGTACATACAAATCATCCGAAAGAGGAAAGAGAAGGGAGCCCACATGAAATGAGCTTTGGATAATTACTTTTTAAAACCAAAGGTCATATGTTTAACTAGGCATTTTGAAATAAATGCTATATCATCATGCAGATCTCATCTTGGTATTTAAAAGATGTGCACGTGTGGAAGTTGTTCGTAATTCCTCTAACACTTCTTTTAATATACAACACTCAAAAGTAAAAATGCAGACTTACAAACAAGAACAGTTTCCGGGGCAGCCTCAATTACCTGCCTAGTCAAGTACCTGCACAGCATCTTTTTTTTTCCAGCTGGTGTTAAAGGACCCTCTAAGCTCGTGTGGAGGTCTAGAGCCTCTTAAGAGATCTCAGAAGCTCAGGAGTTTTGGAGAAGGAAGAGGCCAAACACAAAGCAACCAGTACAGTAAGATAAGGGTCAGGAATGGCAAAATGTTGCAGCTTGTGCCATTTACAGCCTCCTCACAGTCCCTGCTGACTCATTTGCTGACTGGGCTCTGCTTTCCATAGGACAGCACTGACTACAGGAGAAAGAGCACCCTTTGCAGAAGAACTTTTCATACCCACTGGTGTTGGGATGAACTCTCAGCATGCAGAAAGTCCCCTTTGAATTCATGAAGATTGTGCCTCACAGAAGCATCTGCTGATGGCCAAGGGACCATCATTTCCAGCCACGACTGGAGGGAACATTTTCACAGGCAAACCAGTGAAATTCCCTCTCACAGGACTGTAAAAATGAAATTAAACCTGTGTCCTGAAATTAGGACTGGATTAAAATGAGTGCAATCTCATTGTGTTGCCTCTGGCGCAATGACAGCTCTTCCCAGCTCCTCAGCCCCCCCCTGCAGACAGAAGGCTCTTTGAGTGCTCCTCTCTTTGGGTCCCTCTGCACTCTGGAACAAGAGGAGTTTGAGAAGGGCCTGAAAGGGGGCTGGGAACAAAGAACAGAGAGTGGCAAAGATGCAATTCTGCAGGGCCCAGTTGGTATTCAGAGAGCCCTCTGTGGCAGAAAGGCTGCCTGTGGCTCCCTGGGAAGGGAGGGGGCACATCCATTCGTCCCGGCTGGCAGATCTGCCCTGGCACCGGAAAGAGGGAAGGGAAGGGGCAGCACAGCCAGCCCTTCCCAGGGCACAGCCAGCCCTGCCCCGGCACAGCCAGCCCTGCCCCAGCCCTGCCCAGCACAGCCAGCCCTGCCCAGCCCTGTCCCCACACAGCCAGCCCTGCCCCAGCCCTGCCCAGCACAGCCAGCCCTGCCCCAGCCCTGCCCAGCACAGCCAGCCCTGCCCCAGCACAGCCAGCCCTGCCCAGCCCTGTCCCCACACAGCCAGCCCTGCCCCAGCCCTGCCCCGGCACAGCCAGCCCTGTCCCCACACAGCCAGCCCTGCCCCAGCCCTGTCCCCACACAGCCAGCCCTGCCCCAGCCCTGCCCCGGCACAGCCAGCCCTGCCCCAGCCCTGCCCAGCACATCCAGCCCTGCCCCAGCCCTGCCCCGGCACAGCCAGCCCTGCCCCAGCCCTGCCCAGCACATCCAGCCCTGCCCCAGCCCTGCCCCGGCACAGCCAGCCCTGCCCCAGCCCTGCCCAGCACAGCCAGCCCTGCCCCAGCCCTGCCCCGGCACAGCCATTCCTGCCCCAGCCCTGCCCCGGCACAGCCATTCCTGCCCCAGCACAGCCAGCCCTGCCCCAGCCCTGCCCAGCACAGCCAGCCCTTCCCAGGGCACAGCCAGCCCTGCCCCACCCCTGCCCAGCACAGCCATTCCTGCCCCAGCACAGCCAGCCCTGCCCCAGCACAGCCAGCCCTGCCCCAACCCTGTCCCCACACAGCCAGCCCTGCCCCAGCCCTGCCCAGCACAGCCAGCCCTGCCCCAGCACAGCCAGCCCTGCCCCAACCCTGTCCCCACACAGCCAGCCCTGCCCCAGCCCTGCCCCAGCACAACAGTGGCACAGGGGGCAACTTTGGAATTCCTGTCCAATTTTAGAGCTTCTGTTCGATGGCAGAGCCTCGGGAGAAGGCAGGGAATATTCAACAGCAGCACCTCTGCCTCTCCCACCAGAGCCCCTGGCACACCTCCCTCTGCTTACACTACAACACCCTTTGCTTACACTGCAACACCTTCTGCACCACCTTCAACAACAAAAGGAAATAAATCTCTTAAAAATACACAGAAATTTAATTTATGGTTGTCCTTGTGTGTGGGGTTTTTCCCTATATATGCATGGCATGTAGAAGGAAGCAGTGAAGACACTGACACAATAATCTCTAAAGTTCAGCACCAGGTAAAAAGACAGATGAGAGTCAACTGAGCACCTGCTTAAGGGCTGAGGAGTCACAAGCTCCGTATGACATGAACCTCTTCCAGCTTTCTAATAACTGAATGTTCCTTTTTTTAAAGAGCAACCAGCTATTCAACTGAAGTTAATTTGACATTGTTTCGTAATTCAAAAGTGTTTCATAATTATGTGTTCAGTTGCACAGTCTTTCAGAGGAGCTACAGAGGGTAATTGGGGTTACAGACTCCAAAGGAGAATTGGAATTCTATTTATGTTTTGGATGGCTTCCAGCAAAACATTTATTTGGCAACTCTAATGTGTTGAGCACACACAATAAACTTTAGGAATGTCACAAATGTCTTTGTTTTGCTGACAAGATGAATGCATGGTCTGAAGCTCCAATTTCCCCTTGGAGCACAGTCTGCAGGGACGTGTGTTTAATTAACATCTTCCACGCAGGGTTTGTGGGGCTTGTGCATTTATTCTGGTTCAATGACAAGATGAGGAAAGGAATGGAAGGTTAAAATGCTTGTTCAAATAAGGCACAACATGAATTAGCAAGCTTTGTGTAAACAACAGATACAGCTTTCTTACTGAACAGTCATATTAGAGGGGGGGAAGGGAAAAAAAGGAATGCAAAGAGATCTCCTGCCTGAGGTGCAGTCCAGGGCTCAGACTGGGCTTCCCCAGTGCCCACATACAGTTATACCAGAACATGCTGCAACCCCAGAAAGAAGAAAACAGAGACATTTCCCTCCTGATCCTGTGATATGTGACAAAAACACAAACCCCATTAAATCCAGCTGATTGAACTACTGGAGGAGCAGGTACCAGGGAGATGGTAAAACAGCACCAGGGGATTCAGGCAGACCGTGTCACTTCTGTCCTTTGCAGGGTAGAAACGCACACAGTAAAAACTACCAGGCAACCAAGCACCTGTATTAGCAGGATTTTGCATGAAATTTCCTTTGGTTGGTTCCTTTTAACAGAAATTAATGGGATTTAGGGGTGATTATTCACATGTTTGGGGCATTTCCATGTCATTTGCTGCGGAGATGTTGCTGTGGCTGAAGGAAGGTAGGGGCTGCTGTGAGAGTAACACTTTTCTCCTTCCACATTCTGTGCCTGTTTGCAAATAATAGAAATTACAGCCACAGGATTTCAAGTCTTGTCCACATCTCAGACTGCTCCTTGCCATGGGGTATTCCTGCAGTGGCACAATCCTGATTCCCCAGCAGCTGGTCATGAGCTGGCAGCATTTGGGAAGCAAGCCCTACACTAACGTTACTTGTCTGCTTTGCAGAAGTCTGAATTACTGGGGGTTTAGACATTCCTGTTCCTCTTTCCAAACCTCAGTAATACAGGGAAAGAGGCCTGAATCCACACTGGGCACCAAGGGCCTTACCCCATACAAGGAGAGAGAGAGAGAGAGAGAGGTCTCCTGTCTCTGTAGGTAACCCAGGAGCTCCAGCTCTGCCATGGAAACAGGGAAGGGCTGTTGGACATGCCCAGAGGTGCAGGAATCTTCCAGATCCCAGTGCTCCTGAGAGGAGGAATCTTTCAGATCCCAGTGCTCCTGAGAGGAGGCAGGTGAGGGGCTCAGAGCATCCCGACAGAGAGCTGTGCCTCCTTCCCCCCCACGTGTGGGCACACACCCAGGAGAACACATGTCCATGGTAATCAGTGCCTGCTTCCCAGCACTGCGGCTGATCTCCCTCCCAGGGCTCCTGCCTCTCCCTCTCCTTCCCAGGGCTCCTGCCTCAGCCTCTCCCTCTCTTTCCCAGGGCTTCTCTCAGCCTCTCCCTCTCCCTGCCACAGCACAGCCCTGCCCTCTCCTCTCTGCACCCTGACACTTTCCCTTCCCAGCAATGACTCCAATGCAAAGCCCACATTTTGCTTTGCTTATTTAGAGAACTCCCAGCAGGCTGAGATTCCGACAGCAGGGGGTGTTTGGCACGGGCAGACAGCACTGCCCTCCTCTGAAACAGCCCCCAGTCAGCTCAGCTTCCTGCGCTTGTTCACAGATTATCACTCTCCTGTTTGTGATGCTTCCCTTCAGTCACTCCTGAAGTGTTTCTGAGGCCTGCCAAGACTGTTTAGGATATGCTGCTATTCCAGTACAGCAGATGGCACTGGTGTT
The DNA here is from genome assembly GCF_047495875.1 of Pithys albifrons albifrons. Classification (NCBI taxonomy): domain Eukaryota; kingdom Metazoa; phylum Chordata; class Aves; order Passeriformes; family Thamnophilidae; genus Pithys; species Pithys albifrons. Next base: position 5,338,999 of record NC_092467.1, on the reverse strand, counting down.
AAGTAAGCATTATGGAAATTTACTGTATTCCTAGAAAAACCAGCCAAATGAACAGCAACTAGTAGGTGGCTAAAATATTTCAGGAGCAATGGGGAAAGTAATTCAGAGACACAGCATGACATGGCATTAGATGTGCCATCCCTCTAAGGCACAACCTCAGTCATTCAAACAGGTCCCTCATCTTTGGTCCCTTTGTTACCTCAATCTTAGAACATTTTCTGAAATAGAAGCAGCCTCAACATTTTAGGACCACAAAATTTATCAACATCACCCAAAAGGTACTTTCTGTCCCCATAAGTTATCCTGAATTGCAGATTGTTGTGAGGCTGTTTTTGCTTTGCTCTTGCTGAGCATTCATCACCAGCCTTGTTATTTTGGGGACAAACAAGCTGCAGCCATGGATGGGAGATACATAAATTATGGATGCTCACAGGAACAGCCTGACTGCATCCTGGAAAGGGTTATGCTAAACCCTGGGGCTCTCCTAGAACCTCTCAGATGTTCTCCATTAAAATACTCCACTAAAATACTCTTCTCCTTGGTCCAGGCCTGAATTACCATAAATCCTGTGCAGCCTTAGAGCAGTTTGTGCCCCCTGTCCCAATACAGACCATGGTATTATGGTATTACAACCTCCAGTGTTTCTGCTGTTGGTTGTTTTACATCCAAACACCTTGTAGCCCTTATAACCCTCACTTTGAAAAGAATTTCAGCCTGTTTGCAATTATAACCTGAATGTTTTAAACACACATATCCAAAAGCTTTAAACAGTTCCCCATGCAGCAAACACATAAATTAAGTAATTCTGTCGCTCTTCATTTGAATTTCTGTTCTAGCCCTGAGAAGCCCCCACGGTGGATAGAGCTGCAGTCATCAGATGAATTAGGCTAAAATTACTTTCAGCATGGATTTAAATAACTCATCTCACTCCATAAAAGCCAAACACCTGGGGCTAGAAAGCCTGAGGTATCCCCACTGCAGACCCCCCGTTTCTGCACCAGATTACAAGGGCTGAGGTGCCAACAGATGCCTGAAGGCAGCAGGCCCTCAGCACACTCATGGCAAATTCCAGTCGCCCATCTGGAGCCTGAGAGAACCTATTCTCCTTCTTAAATTAACTACAAGCTAATTATAGCAGCCTGGGGAAGGACTCCTTCCCAGTGTCCTCCTAAGAACCAGCAGTGGCTGATGAGGACTCCAGCAAGGAGGCTGAGCTCTGCAGCAGGGCTGGTGCAGAGGGCACAGCAGCAGGACACACACACACACCAAATGCCAAAGGTTATTAGCCTGAACTGCTGAGGAGGAAAACAAACTCAACCCCCCAACCTTTTCCTACTCACTTGTATGACATTGGCTTTACCTCTGGAAATGGCACTGAAGTTTTATAGCCAAGATATAAAGGCAGGCAACTCCAGGGCAGATGTACCTACTTCAATTTTAAGCCCAGCTCTTAATATGCTGTTACTAAAAGAGATTTTACTTCTAGCAAGCCCAGACTGCTGTTTTGTAAGATTTCTTAAAACATTCGTAACTGGGAGGGTTAACAAATGCAGACAACATGTCAACAGCAAGTAATTCCAAATAGTTCAATTCTCTACAGATCTACAGGAGATAAACAACTGAGCACAACCTTTTATTTAATTCACGTTTCATCTGAGCACAGATTCACAGAGGAAGTGGGCTTGTTCCTGACTCAATTCCTGAGGAAGTTTAATAAATTGAAATGTTAATCTGTTCTTTCTCAACTCTGTTGAAGGCATCAGAGCAGGCTCTGACAGAGACAGATAAAAAATAGCAGGTTATTACGGTCTCTCCTCCTCAGTGGGCGCTCCCGCGGCGCCGGCCCCGGCACCAGACGGCGTTTCCTGGCACACCATCCCAGCCACACACACAGCAGGCACCACCACAGCCCCAGCACGGGCAACTCTGCTGGGATTTCAGTATTTCATTAGGAAGGAGTGCTCCCAGGAGCTCCTCTGCACAAGGTGCAGCCACTTCCACCACCAGCAGCTGCTCATTTACCTGCACCAACTCATCCACATCTACAAGACTTAAAAACACCCACCAACCTTCAGAGTCACAGATAGTTTCTCAAAACCGTGACGAAAGTTCTTTTACACAACATGCTGAAGCAAACACTGATAAATAAAGGCCAAGGAGTGATGGTGTCTACCTTTCAATTCCCACCTGTGCCACTGGTCCTGTGAAAGGCAATTTCCCTTCTTTGGTATCAGCTGTATTAGCAAACATTATTTCATACTCAAAGCTGACAGATAAGCAGTTGCACCTCTCTGTAGTCAGTCTTGAACACAGAATGGCAGCTTAGTAGTCCAGCTGCTAATTTAGTGGTCAGACTACCCAGCCAGACTGTGCATTCTGACATTAAAACACAGCCAGCTGTGCCAGCCCACACAGGGCAGGGGCAGGAGGGGACTTTACATACTCCCTAAAAAGAGAGAAGCACCACCCTTGGGTATTTCATATCCCAAAACTGCACACAAAAATAGCCAGACTGACTTAAAAAGGAGGATACCCAGAGCACCTCACGATTTTAAGTTGATAATGGAATGGCAGCTTGAGCCCTGCAACTCCTTTGGTTCTGGCAGCACTGCATGTATCACAAATGGTTATTTTCATTTTAAAGCAGAAAAAAAAACATGAAAATTTTTTAAAAATGCTTATGAATTGCCTGCCCACTGGTTTGGGTTGTTTTTCTCTTCTCAATGCCTACTGAAGGTCATTTGTTTAGTGCTTTTAAAAGGCGTATTTTCATTTCAAATGGACATTTTACAACGCCACACGAAGGGGAGTGTCAGCTGTTTGCTATTCTGCAGCATTCCCCAGGAGCAGCTGTTGCACTGGGCACAGCTCTGAGTGACAAGAGCTTTACCCCTGAGCTGCTATTTCTGAGCATGACTTTAAATAAATAATTTAGACTGGAACAAAAAGAGACAGCAGAGCAGAGGGGGCTCGCAGTGCGCTCGGTAACACCGTGTCATACTGATAGATAAGGCTGACAAGTCCAAAGACAACTCTTGGGTTTCATCAGCAAAGATGTTCTTCAGTGGACACAGAAACAGCAGAGGGGAAGAGCCAAGAGCAGCAGCTGAACAGGCAGCCCAGACAACGCTGTGAGAGGATCCCCAGGCTCAGACCCACACGGGTTGGGCTGTCACAACTTTCAGCCACATCAGCAGGCCTGGGGTTTATCACAGGCAGTCAGGGCTTGTGATCTGCTCCACAGCACTGGGGAGCTCCTGCCTGCAAGCCCAGATTCCCTCCCAGCTTCTCTCACAGGGAAGAAAAAAATTGTGTTCAGTTCTGGGCCCCTCAGTTGAGGAAAGACATTGAGGGGCTGGAGCGGGCCCAGAGAAGAGCAACGAGGCTGGAGAAGGGACTGGAGCACAAGTGCTGTGGGGAGAGGCTGAGGGAGCTGGGGGTGTTTAGCCTGGAGAAGAGGAGGCTCAGAGGTGACCTCAGCACTGTCTGGAACTGCCTGAAGGGAAGTTCTGGCCAGGTGGGGGTTGGTCTCTTCTCCCAGGCACTCAGCAATAGGACAAGGGGGCACGATGGGCTCAAGCTCTGCCAGGGGAAATTGGAAGTTGGAGAGCAGGAAAAACTTCTTTGCAGAGAGAGTGCTCAGGCATTGGAATGGGCTGCCCAGAGAGGGGGTGGATTCCCCATCCCTGGAGGTTTTTCAACTGAGCTTGGCTGTGGCACTGAGTGCCATGATCTGGTAAAGGGACTGGAGTTGGACCAAGGGCTGGACTTGATGATCTCAGAGGTCTTTTCCAACCCAATCCATTCTGTGATTAATTCCAGAATGTTCCATTTCTACATGAGGACGGGTGACAGACTCTGTCCCAGAGTTATTGAGCCCATATTCTGAGGCCACTGGAAATTCAGGTAATTTGGGGGTTCAATCACATCCTCAACAGCCTGAGGACAACCTTAAAAATAAAAATGCCCTAAGAAGACAATAATGCAGAATCACCCTGTCACACAGGGGCCATGGCAACCCCCAGGTTTGTGTGAATTTACACAGAACTGCTCTCAAGTGATACTTCATGTGAGAATGATGAGAACACTTGGCCTATAATGGCACTCACTTGGATGGGATTTCAAAAATTTCTCCATAAAACTGAATTCCCATCATAAATGTAGCTCCTTTTTCACCATTTGTGCCTCTGCCCAGGAGGTCCATGCCCAGCCTGTGCCACTGCTCCCCGTGCCAGGGAAGGGAAGGTGCCTCCTCCCTGCCCAGCTGTGCAACTACAGGACTTCAACAGGTATTTTCCTCTCTGCATTGAGAGATTAAGATATTAAGGAGTATCTTTAACAACCAATTTCTCCCTCCCAGCCACAATAAGGAACTCTAACCCCATACAAAAACTCTTGGTTGACATGGAATCAACACATGGCTGGGGCTGGAAGGGACCCTGGAGATCTCCTAGTCCAAGACAAATTGTTCATCCATAATTCAGGTATTTTCAGGGGGACCAGAGAAGCTCTCCTGGAATGATCAGTTGGCAGCATGTCTTCAGCAACAGTTTTAACTGGTTTTACTTCCCTTAACTTTGTCTTTCATCAAAGAGTTGTGTAGGATGTAAACATTTTGTAACGACAGACAGGCCAGAGATGTGGAGAAAGCACAGTCAGGAAGGAAGTTGAAGGGTATTTAAAATTCATCTGTTATCTATGACAAATAAAGGAGAAGGCTGGAAGCTTGTTTTTAAAAACTTGAGACCGTTCACTTCAAAGGCCTCTTGCTTTTTGAGGATGTTTTCTGCAGAAGAATATGTTCCTCTGTTAGCAGCTGCCACTGTTTTTAGTCCTTTCAGTTGCCAGAATTATCAGCACGCTGGTTCTTCAGAGATAAAGTAAAGAACAATATAATGCAGGAAAAAATTACTGTTTGATTTCCCCTTTGCTTCCAGAGGCTGACTGGACACAGAGCTGCAGTCCTCTGCCCAGGAACAGCTTCTTGTTCTGCCTCTGGCCATGCACCTCCAGATCTAGCTTTCCTTCTATGCTGAGGGCCAGCCAGAGTTGTGTTTTAGTGTGATTTTAATCTCCACTCCTGCCCCAATGCTCAGCAGTGCCTGTTCTGGAGCCTGGCAGCTCCTGGGTGTCAGGAGCAGGGTGCTGGCAGTCCCTGGTGCTCAGGACATGTCTCCTTGCTGCCCTGCTGCTCCTCAGGGTGTCTGTGTGCACCTTCTCACTGCAAATCCATGTTCCTGCCACTCCTGGTTTATTTTTAGCTGCAGCAAGGGATGCTCCCTTAGCTGGGTGTGATCCCCCCCACAACACCAACAAGAGTCCCCTTCCTTGCAGGCTCCAGCGCTGGGCTCTCACCTTCTCCCTGGATTCTCTCACCTTCTCTCCCAGCCCAGTTCCTTCAGGCAGACTGAGACAAGCACTGCCAGCATCACCCCACCCCCTTTGGTACCTGAGCACCAACATGCAGAACAGGAGACACTCTGAAGGAAACAAATACTGAGTTATGAGTGGTGGGCAATATTTGCTCAGTACTGAATCCTATCAAGGCACGTGCCCGAGCCTGACCACCCTCAAAGCAAATGCCTCACAGTAAATCCAACAGAAGGAACCAGAGCCAGCAGTGTTTCAAACTCAGAAGCCTTTAGAATTACAAAGTATTTTTTGTGTCTATTTACCTTCATGTTTGTGACCCATTTAAATCACAGAGGAAACCAGAGACAGGTTCACAGCCAGGTGGATGCCCTGAATTCCCACTCAGTGACCAAAGGAGATGTTACCAGAATAATCATTCCAGACTATCAATCTATTCCCCTGGTTTTGGCAAGGCAGTGCAGGTGTATCTATGGTACAGACACACACCAGTTTGCATCAGGGGTAGTGTGTTCCTGGGTGCAAGAGCAGGTTCAAAAGCAAAAGAAAGGAGCTCCACTCAGCTGTGCTTGGCACTGTCACTGTTTAGTGCCAGGCCACCACCCCTGCTTGCCTGGGGGCACTCTGAACCAGGCCACTCTCCCATGAGGTGCCTTCAAGAAATTACCATTTCTAACTCTGAAAAATCATTAAACAAATCAAATGAAGAACAGATGTGTGCATCAGATATTCTTCATCAGATCCCTCAGCAAAGAATGAGGCAATCCACAGCTCTAATTTTAAAACCAAACCAGCGTTTCCCTGAACACCTCTTCAATATAACCACAGTTTCTACAGAATTCAGTTACACACATTTGGAAATGAAACAGCAAATGTCTCCAACAAAATGAAATCAAACAAGGAGAAACATTTGTGGAGTGGAGGAAGGGCTTTCTGAGTACTTTTTTACCTCACAGAGTAGTAAGTCGATGATGTGGAAGACCATGCAGAGCGGGAACTTGGCGGTGAAGAGCGTGAGGAACCACTGGGACGCGTACATGTGAGCCTCCAGGCTGAGCTGGCAGAAGTGGCTGTGCAGCTCTGGCAGCTGCTCCTGCACAGGGCACAGAAGGAAGGCTGCAGTTACTGCTCATTAATCCCAGCTCTTCATCTACACCACCACTAAGTACCACACTGTCAAACACCAAAACACACAACCCAGTGAACTCCTGGCTGCCTCTGAGCAGGGGAAAGGTGTTTCCTGAGAAATTTCAGTTACAACTTTTAGTGAGAGACCCACAGTGGACTCTGTCACAGAATCAAATACTGAGGTTATCCTGAGGAATTACAGAATCTCCAGCAGTCAAAAAGCAGAGTGGGCTGTGAAATCTGTCACGGTGTGTGTTCAAGTTATTCCTTTGCTGTGTTTTGCTACAAATGCTTCTGCCAAAACAAATAACAGATACCATAGCCAGAGCACCTTGCTGAGCTTGAAAGCAACAGAGCACAATTCCTCTAACCAGGAGCATATACAAACACCACAAAACAAGCACTGAAAATCCTACTGTACAGTGAGGATGTATGAAGTTCACAAAGTATCTTTTTTAACAGTATATCTGTTTGGAGATCAAAAAAACTTCTTTACAGAGAGAGTGCTCAGGGATTGGAATGGGCTGCCCAGAGAGGGGGTGGATTCCCCATCCCTGCAGGTTTTTCAGCTGAGCTTGGCCGTGGCACTGAGTGCCATGATCTGGTAAAGGGACTGGAGTTGGACCAAGGGTTGGACTTGATGATCTCGAAGGTCTTTTCCAACCCAATCCATTTGGTCATTCTATGGATATGGCACTGAGTGAGAATCCACCATGTCTTGATCCAACCCTACTGTGATCACGGAGTGCCCTGGGCTGGTGGTCACAGTGGGGTTGGATCAAGGGTTGGACTTGATCTCTGAGGTCTTTTCCAACCCAATGGTTTGGTTTGAGTCTATCCCACAGAGTATCTGTGGTCACCTGTGAGAAGTGGCTCCACCAGCCTTCACTGGGACAACAAAAGGGCGGGGTTTAACCACCTGTTAGTAATTCCTTGTTAGTCAGAACAATGACGTGTAAACCTTGAGCACTTTTGTTATGTTAAACTGCTCGATGAAATAACCCCAGCTGAGGGAAGAGCAGTGTGTGGAGGGACAGTAAAACCTGCCAAGTGACCTCATTTGATTTGTGTTTCATAAGCATCAGGATGTCCTGATTTGCCTGACCTTTTAACCCCCAACACAACTCATGGCCAGCAGGACACTGATGGTGGCAGCCCAAAGGACACACCTGGGCCTCAACAGCACACACACATCATCTCTATGCAACATGGGGGAACAGGGAAGAGAGGGAGGAAGGAAGCAGAGAGAGGGAAAGAACACAGACACCTGCCCTGCGTGGTACAAAGATTAGCCCCGAGATTGGCTCTTGAAAGACAAAAGAAACCAGAAATAAATCTGCCTCATGATGTTTGAATGCAGCCAGTGAACTCCCGCTTCAAAATGACAGGGGGGTTATTGTCCTGCAGCTTTGGGAAGCAAAGCATTAATCTCTTCTTCATGTTATAAGAGCAGGAGAATTTGTTACTCTGGCCCCACCTGCATCAACTTCTCAAGCTGGAAAAATTTGCAATGGAGATCTTCAAAGTTATTTCTGTAGAGGTCCCTCAAGCCATAGTCGTACATGATCTTCACAAACACACAGAATGCCTGCTCCTCTGGCATCTGGTGGGGAAAACACACAGAAATAGGGTTAAACACAGAGCTGAGGCTGCAAGGGCCTTACACAGATACACACAAATACCTTGTGCACGACAAATTCAGAACCAGGGATATATTCAAATGTTCAGCAAAGCTCTGAGTGCAGAATGAAGAAACTACAATCTCAAGGGCACCATTCTCAATGAGCACCTGGATTTGGCTCTTTAAGGCCTTCTCTGAAGAAAATGTGGGACCATCTCATGGTTCCTGCAGGTGCAGGTCCCACAGCAGCCCAGCTGTCAGCAGCACTCCCTCTGCCAAACAGGTATGAGAACAACCAGCACACAACTCCCAGGTACAGCACAATTTAAAAACAAAAACAGAGAGAACAAAAATAAACTAAAGAGGCAACAACTCATGACAGTGATTTCTACTGAGAGAGATTTGGTTAAAAGGGGAAAAATCAGGAGAACTAAGGTACAACCAACTCTTAGTGAGAATAATGCTCATCTACTTTCATCCAAGCTCCAGGACACCAAACTCTGAAATCAGGTTTCCCACAATCCCATCTATTAACACCCTGGCTTCTTCAGGAGCCTTATTTCTATCATCTCTATTCCATTCTAGCCAAAATCTCTCACCCAGCAGAGTTTGGGAAGGTGGTACTAACACAAGCTGTATGGGCCACTCTAAACTTGTATTTTTTGGCTTGAGCCCTCTGAATGGTGAATTTGAGGGAAGGCTTGTGCCATAAACCCTCCCCATCATCCCCTCCCTCCTCCATGCCTTCAGGGAACACAATAACAGCACAGGCACAAGCAGAGACACTGCAGACCCCAAATCCAGCTTTAAACCACACTAAAAACATCCTTTCTTTTGGAGGCAAACAATTATTGAGAATCAAGAATGACAACTCTTGACCTTTTAGTGTATTCACTCATTGGGCCTCTTGCCAACACCTTATCAAATAGCAGGTGGAGATAAAAGCTGGGTATTTGCTTCAAAGGGAATTTTAGTCTCTTGATGTTTCCCCCCAGGGTTTCATGGCTGTGCTCAGCCCATGCTCAGGGCCTGTCTCCAGGGCAGACACTTGCATTTTCATTTTCAGGCATGATAAAGGAAAGGAACTGGTTAGCATGAGGCACTGGCAGCTCAGCTGCTGGCTCCCAGGATTGACCCTGCACGAGTTCTGAGCAACCCCAAAGCCCAATCACAGTTTTATCAGGATGGAATGAACCCCACTGACAGTGCATAAAAAAAAAGGGAGCCGATGATTTTAACCTGACCAAAAGGCTTCAATCTGCCCTGTGAGACCATGAATGCAAATTCCAGGGTTGTGGCAAAGCCCCAGCTGTTCCTGAGGAACCCACAGGTGCTCCTGGCCAAGCACATGTGCCCTCATGCTCAGTCAGTCAGTCACACACTCGTGCAGGGACAGGGAGAGGGAACTGAGGCCAAAGGTGCTCCAGTCCTGCTCTCAGTGCACAGAGGGGCTCCAACATCACCAACCCCAAGAATTCCAAATCATACATCTAGCTTTCATTTCTGATTTCATTTAAGCAGAACACAAACTTTGGGCATTGCCAGTCTGATTTTTAGCATTAAGATGACAAAGGGCAAATATTCTTTGAAACTTCAGGGTTTTTTCACAGAGCAACGGCTCTGAAAAGTAGGCAAAAAAATGTCAAATACTGTGAGACTTACAGGAAAATTATTAGAGTTGGTAACACTGTCCCCCTGTGATTAGGAGTTACCTGATCACCCTTGATGGGAGTTTATCACAAAAATCGAGGAGGGATGTTCAGGCTACCCAGCCATGCTGAAAGGTCTCTACACTGGAGAGAAAGGATACCCTGACCCAGGAAGAAAAGGGAAAGGAAGGGCTCTCGAAATCCACACAAAGATAGGAGAGTGAGAGAGGGTCTTATAGGCAACACAGCACACAGAGTGGTTGGAGAATTTGAGAAAAACAGGAGTTTGAGGACATCCTGAGAAGCTGCCAACTTACATGAACTCACTGGGACTGCTCCCCTTACCCCCTTTCTCTGAGAATTTCACTTTAATATCCTATTATGAAAGCAAATGTTATAAAGGGCGTATTAAAATGAGTGCAATTCCCATTTAGTATTCCCTGTGTCCAAGGCAATTCCAGCTCCAGGGACACTGCAAACAGAAGTGATTCTCTGTGGCAACAGCAGCCCAGAACTCAGGGAGAGGAGTGAGGGATCAGTCAAATGGTAAGAATGTGCCACCCACACATTTGCAAACAGCTCTGCTGTTGCAAAGGGCTTATTCCTCCTGTGGAACTTTGGCATCCTGCTTTGAGTAAAAGCTGATTGCAAACTAACTGAGAGGAGCTGACTGGCAATGTGTGTGGGACTGCAATAATGGGACTGATGCAGGTTCATCCTTACAGGATCCAAACCTTCCCTGCAACAGTCACTGTGCATCCTGCTCCTGGAGCCTCCAGCAGTCACTGCTCTCCAAGGAATTACAGCTCACATGAACCAGAATCTGAGTTCTCAGTGCCTTAGGAAGGGTGTGTGTAACAGCTCACCCAAACCCACAGTCCACCATGTATTTTGACCATGATTAATAATTTACTAATTAAAACCTGACAGAAAAAAACAGACAAGAGCCTGAGTAAGAGTTGTGGTTGGGGTCTGGGGTGGTTTATTCTCATATACTTTATCTGAATAAACACTTGAATAAATACACTGCTTGAATCTGCAGCTTTTCCACTGAGACATCAAAGGTAAAGCACCTTGAAGCTGTAAAATTGTGTATTTATTTATCTATCTCTAGACATACATGCAGCACGTGTTTATTCAGGAAGCAACAGATCAAATTTTGTGCAGTTTTTGGTTACAGGCTAAAATATCGAGGTTGAAATTCAGCTCTCACTCACAAGGTGTTATAAAATGTCCCTGGGAGAAAGAGTCTCACTAAAAATTAATGAGGCTGCTTGCTCTGCTGAGCTCCTCCCAGAGTTAAATCCCCTCTAAACACAAAGGGAGCTCACCTAGGTGACAACTAAATTAAAAGAAAATATTAATATGTAACAAATCAGTTGAAGGTTTTGACACAGAAGTACTTGACAATTTAATGGATTTCTCCCAGATAAAGGAAATCCACATTCATAAAGACAGAAGCCATTAGTCACTATTGCCAAAAAGCAACAAGAGGAAAATGAATCCAGGCAAATAAACAACACTAAATGTCTGTCAGACAGCAGCACTGATTTTCCAGCTGCTTTGTTTGCTTTCATTTTGCAGGAACTCACATGAAGCAGCAGCACAGCTGCGAGGAAGGACTGGCCCTGGCAGTAGCCGATGTCCTCATCGTACACCGAGTAGGCCTGGGGAAAGAAACAGAAAATTAAATGGATTTAAAATGCACACAGGCACTACCAAGGTGTCCCCTCACCAGTGAGCTGTTCAGGGTGTTTCAGGATGGATCCTCCCAGTGTCTGAGGGGCCCACATGGAAGCTGGGGGACAGGACAGGGGGATGGGCTCAGATGGGCAGAGAGCAGGGTTAGATTGGATACTGGGAGGTTGGGAAGGAAATCTTGGCCCAGGCCCTGGCACAGGTTGCCCAGAGAAGCTGTGGCTGCCCCATCCCTGGGAGTGCCCAAGGCCAGGTTGGACAGGGCTTGGAGCAACCTGGGCTGGTGGGAGGTGTCCCTGCCCATGGCAGGGGGTGGCACTGGGTGGGCTTTAAAGTCAGACTCACAGAATCACAGACTATTCTGAGTTGGAAGGGCCCCACAAGGATCATCGAGTCCAACTCTTAAGTCAATGGCCCACACAGGGGTTTGAACCCATGACCTTGGCATTATTACAACCAAGTTTTAACCAACTGAGCTAAAGGTCCCTCCAATCCAGACCATCCCATGACTCTCCATGTAGTGTTACTCAGGCTGAAATAATAAATGGGGTGAAACCATAACCCCTCTTGCACACACTTCCAGGGCTCTTCAGGAACATCCACAGGCCACTCTCAACCCTCCAGAGATGCTGCATTTGTAAATTTTTATTTTTCAAACAGCATGGAAAGCACTGGATCAACTGCCCTCCATGGAAATGAAGGGTAACTCTGCTCAGGTGAGTAATGACAGAACTTCACCCATATAACAAATAAGACATAAAAAACAGGGTAGGCTGTGCTGTGGGGAGAGTGGTCAGTCGTTTTGCAAAAACAAGTTCTGGCATCATGAAAGTGCAGGACCTGAGGTCAGAAAATGCCAAGAACTACAGCAGCCTGAACATCTCATCACAAACAGTCTTTCTGTGCCCTTGTTATGCTGAAGAACAAACAAGACTCATTTTCCCATCATCACAATGACATGCTTTTTCTTACTCTTAAAAAACCCAAATAACTAACCTTTCCTTCCCTGTTAGTTTTCCAAGCCAAGAAGACAAATCCTGTTTTTAAAGACATGTCAGAGGATGTCAAGGATTCTGGGAAACTTGAGAAAGTTTTAAGCAGCAGCAGGACTGACACTGGAGGGAGAGACAGTCCTGAGAGGGTAAGGGAGGTCCTGAGGCCGCAGCCAGGGAAAACAAGCCAAGGGCAGAGCCACAGGGAGGAACAAAACCCAGCAACCAGAGGATCCACTTTGCCTACACCACCATGTTTATCTTCCTTTTCTAAGTCCTGAATGAAAGCAAGATTGCAAACAGTAGCAGCTCAGAGCCACTGGGACCGATCAGTGGGCAGTGCTGGGGAGCCAAACCCACCAGGGTATCCAAAATATTCCAAAGGGTGGTAACTGGGACTCAGAAAGAGATGTGGCTGCTCTCTCCCAGGGCAGTGACCCTTCCCCTGGACTCTGCCTTGGGGAGGCCACACCTTGAGTGTTGTGTTCAGTTCTGGGCCCCTCAGTTCAGGAAAGAGATTGAGGGGCTGGAGCGGGGCCAGAGAAGAGCAAGGAGGCTGGAGAAGGGACTGGAGCACAAGTGCTGTGGGGAGAGGCTGAGGGAGCTGGGGGTGTTTAGCCTGGAGAAGAGGAGGCTCAGAGGTGACCTCAGCACTGTCTGGAACTGCCTGAAGGGAAGTTCTGGCCAGGTGGGGGTTGGTCTCTTCTCCCAGGCACTCAGCAATAGGACAAGGGGGCACGATGGGCTCAAGCTCTGCCAGGGGAGATTGAAGTTGGAGAGCAGAAAGAAATTCTTTGCAGAGAGAGTGCTCAGGCATTGGAATGGGCTGCCCAGAGAGGGGGTGGATTCCCCATCCCTGGAGGTTTTTCAGCTGAGATTGGCCGTGGCACTGAGTGCCATGATCTGGTAAAGGGACTGGAGTTGGACCAAGGGTTGGACTTGATGATCTCGGAGATCTTTTCCAACCCAGCTGATTCTGTGATTCAGCTCCACTGGCCCTGCAGAGTCCAGACACCAGTCACAGAAATAACTGAGCAAAGTTTAATTAGCCTTTGCAATCTGCTCGTTAGATTGAACCAGCTCTGGCCACTGAAGTCAGACAAAGTCACTCCAGAACTGCACAACACCAGATTTGAATTGGGGGGAAAAGGATGTTAATTGAAAATTACTCTGTAGCTACAAAGCACTAAATTAAGAGAAATTCCTTTAAATGCTTAATGTGGCATATGACTAATTAGAAGCTTCCACTGATTAATCACCATTATGAGCCTTTATGTATTTGTTCCCCAAATCTCTCAGTTTATTTTATCTCTGTAGCACTCCTGAGAGATGCATTGTTCCTGCTTTTGAAAGGCCAGCTCCACCTAAAACAGATGTGCAGAATCACAAATGAGAAATCTGATTTATGATTTCTTCATACCATCTAACAATATTTTTAATTTGCTTTGAAAAAATCCAGGCTGCAAAATTAACAGCAAACCATCAGTGCCTGGGGGTTCTCTGTTGTGAGAAGCATCAGAGAGAATAATTTGCTGAAAATAGCAATAAATTAATCCAAACAAGTTATTTTTAAGTAAGTATTGAGAAACCAACACACTGGAACTGCTTCCAAAGCTGACAGAGACTGAAAAGGACAGGAATTTATCAGAAATACACACATATCTCTTTTGGGATTGTGACTGAAGCCACAGCAAGAGAATTATGGCAAAAGGGGGAAATGAGGAGGGTGAAGGAAATCCTCACTCTGCACATTAAATACAAAAATATGAAGGAACACCAGCAAATATTCTAATAATCAACTTCCTGAACACATCTGAACTCATAATAAATCCATTTCAAGCACATCCAGGGCAGGAAGGCAAAGTCTGTGCTTGGAAAATAAATGTTCAAGGTAAGAAAGTTGTATTTAAACTGCAGGAACTTTGTGTTATTCCAGAAGAATCCCAGGGGGTGTCATCCTGCTGGAACCATTTCTAGCAGGGGATGTGTTGAAGGATCTGTGTCCAACTCAGTATCAGAAGAGACGATAAATTAAGGGGAATAAAACCACTGAAAATTTATTAAGAACAGATGGTATTCACCAAAAATTCTGGGGGGAGAAGGGGAGATAAACTGTCTTTAATGGCCTGGAAAAATCAGAATAATAGATGAAAAAACTGAGATTTTCTAGAAAGGTTGATCCACAGAACTACAAATCAGCAAGTAGTGGATATTTTGAGTTAAATAAAAATAATTAGATGAACCTGAGAAAGACTCTGCAGCACCATAATCCTGGCAATTAAAGATTTGTTTGTTAATGAAGTCTCGAAGATCTCCATGATTTCATTGCATCCACCCAATGCAAAGAGATCTCTGAAGCTTTATGCATATTACACTTCCAATTATGCTCTTTTATTTTTAAGCAACCTCTGGGACTTGACATTGCTGAGCTGTGATGTAATTAACCGAAATAGCCTCGGAAATAGGGATGCTGCCCACAGATACCACCGTAATACCGTGTTAGTAACAAAGAGCTGAGATTTATTTTGAAAGATTTATGCTTTTAAGGAACTGAGGAGCATTAACTTTCCCTCTCTGAAACAAAGGAAAATCCCCAATCCCCCACTGGCACTGCAGCCATTGTGACTCTGTCACTTCCACAGAATGGGATTCTTCCCCTGACAACCTGGGACAATGTCACAGTGTTTTAACTGATTATCTCCTTAAGCTCTTGGGGAACTTCCATCCCAACTCCCCAGTTAACTGAGATTTTAAATATTCTCTGTCTCATAAATGGGACTTAATGAAGGTTCTGACTTGAAGCCTATTTTGCTTCATTTTAACTAAATCAGGATCTCCCCCAGAGAATGAAAACATCTCTTTAGGAGGTATCTGTCTTCTGAGGAGAGGAACTGCCACACAGGTATTAGCACAGCATCCTCAGGAGTGAATTCCTTGGAGGCACCAGGGGCTCCTAAAATAAAGTCCATGACAGGGAAAGTGAATGAAGAGCCCAGAGATGGACAGAAACGATTCTCTAAAATAATGAAGGGAGGGAAATCTCCCAAGGTCAGACTTCTCCAGACACAAAGCTGCCAAGAAGCAGCATGTCAAGATGAATGGAAAGGAGGCTGATATGAACCCAGACCCTCAGATTTGGGGTTTCTGTGGCTGCTGTCTGGGAGTCCCAGCAGATTTAAAGAAGGCAGAGGAAGGAGTACATCTCAAATTGCACGGTGAAATGGTTTTCACCTTTTTGCATGCTCCTAAGGAATGGTTACACCTGCTGAAGGTTCCCTAACTAGCACAGACCAGCCCTTACCACAGGGACTCAGTAACAGTTAGAGCAGAAAGCCAAGAGAGTTCAGGAAAACATTCCTGTGGTGTCTGTCCCACACAAAGCACTCACATTCCAGAGCTTTCAGTTCCCCCTCAGGATTCACAGGGATGGAAAAGGCCTGTGGAGGCTCTTCAGTGTCTGGCACAGACAGAGCTCTGTGCTAAGCCTGGTTCAGGGGAGTTAAAACACTTACATGGTGCTGCCAGGGAAACATCCACCTTGTGCAGACAAGGTATTTTCTGAGTCATTTTAGTGCAATTTCAAACCCCATACCTGAATTTGGTATAAGGGCCAACAGTCTGAAAGGAATTATTTCCTATGACTGCAGCACTGAGATGTATCACCCTGTACAAGGAATCCCTGTGCTCACTGAGAACTGTATTTTCAGCTGTTAGTTACTCATTTATTAGCAGGAGAGGCACGTGGATGTTACACAACGTGCCTCCCCAGGGCTGGGAGGGCTCAAGGAGGGAAGAAATCCTCAATATTATCCAGGCAGGCCCCTGACCAGGCTCTTCCCAGGATGCCAGTGCTGACCTTCCACCAGCGCAGGCTCAGCACAGCCCCCAGTGCAGGCTCTGCCTCCTTGCTGAGCACAGATGCAGCAGAAGGAGCCTTATTAATATGGAAATGGGAGAAAGTCAAGATAACATTAAAAATCCCTCACATGAAACAAGGCAACAATATTTACCTGAATTGCTCTTCAACCCAGGAGCAAAGAAAATAAACAACTAAAAATAGATGAAGCACAATTCCTAACTGATTGTGTTTATGCTGCTGGGTTTATCCTAAAATTGGCAAATAAGCTCCTCTGTGACAAATAATAACACCAAAGTGGACAAACACTGCAACATCCCATTTGTCAGTGTGAGGAGATGCCGAGGACTGAGCAATGTGGAAGAGCAAGTGCATGGTGAGAAGAGGTGACCATCTGAAAAGAGCTGCTGCAATGAAATGGAGATGAAAATGTAAAAAAAGGGTGAAAATTAGACTTTCAGCTTCCAGGCCAGCCCTGAGCAGCAGCTCTGCCACAGAGCAATCCATCACTCACAGCTTATCACGGGCACAGGAGCCACTGCCCACAGAGAGCAACTCAAAGACATTTGCACATTGCAATAAACAGCAAAGAAAGCCAAAAAACCCACCCCACACAAGAGTCCACTGAAACACAGAATCATAGAATGGATTGGGTTGGAAGAGACCTCCAAAATCATCAAGTCCAACCCTTGGTCCAACTCCCGCCCCTTTACCAGATCATGGCACTCAGTGCCACGGCCAAGCTCAGCTGAAAAACCTCCAGGGATGGGGAATCCACCCCCTCTCTGGGCAGCCCATTCCAATCCCTGAGCACTCTCTCTGCAAAGAAGTTTTTTCTGCTCTCCAACTTCAATTTCCCCTGGCAGAGCTTGAGCCCATCGTGCCCCCTTGTCCTATTGCTGAGTGCCCTTCCCTGTGCTGTGCTCCCTTTTCCTATGAAACTCACACAGTTGTTTGTGGAATGGGAGTTCCTGTGATCAGAAAATCAGGGGGAACACGTCCCGTTAACTCTGCACCACAAACAGCCAAGAGATTCCCAGTGCCAGGAGCTGCATTCCCAGCCAGGGAGCTGGGAGTGCATGTGCAGTGATACAGATTTATAGATTTTAGAGGTACTTGTAACTGTAGTAAAATGCAGATTTAGGGTGCTGATATTTCTAGCAGCTTAAGTTCAATGTTTATACATGCCAACCTATGCCACAGATCAGGAGATCAAATTTCTTTTAGTTGCTTAGACTCTTTTCAAGGCAGAATACTGAAGACTATCTAAAGGCCTGCAGAATGAGACACAAACATGAGCCAACAACTTTGGGTCTGAGAACACTGGAAAAGCTCCAAGAGCCCTGTGTGTGCTGAGGAAGACAAAAATGAAGAACAGAGGGTCCCACTGACCCCAGCCTCAAATCCTGAGGGGTGAAACAAGGGTGGGACCAGGGGCAGGACGGGGCTGGACTGAGAGATGTGTAAAGTAATGATTGGTTAGACCATACTATAAAAACCAGAGAAACCAGTGTTTGGAGCATGAGCATGTCATCCTGTATGCCTGTAGGCCCCAGGCCTGATATTAAAGGGCTTCCACTTCTTATCTTATCCCACACTAACTTGGCTCAGAGTCCTGCTTTGCTGGGGTCTCTCACAGCACTGCAACCACACTGAGCTCTCCAAGCACACCTGGAACTCACAGAGGGCTCAACAAAGTGTGCAGGAACAGCCATTTCCCCAAAGCCTCCCCAGAACTCGCCCTGTGCAGAGTCCTCAAGTGAAATCTCCAGTCTGGAGTCTGCAACTCTTTTCATTCCTTATCACCACTGTCAGCCCTAAACTTTATTTTTAGGTACTTTGTCACATAAATGTTCTGCAACAGAAAAAGTTTCCATCTTTCCTGATTTCCTACTGTTCTGAAGATGAGATTAAGAGATGGAATGAAAACTGACAGACCTGTTAAAATGAGGCAGGGAGCTTTTAATGGTTTTCCTTTTTATCTGACAGCTCAGATCATCTCTCATTTCAGTGGGGAATGAAGAAAATGCTCTTCAGCTTCTTACCCTCCCACTTGAGGACAGACCTTTTCCAGCCTTATTCAACAATCCCATTCTTCAAACCTCTTGTTTTCATTTTAGAAGAAGGGCATGACTGCCCAGCACTCTGGTAAAAGTTATTCTAGTAACACAAAGCTGCCACAACATCAGTTTCAGCACAGATTATTACTTTTTATCCTCAATGGAATGACAAGCCTATAAACAAATTAATTAGCTTTACACAGTGTTTCTCTAAAATTTGCCAGATCAATCATAAACCCAAGGTCCAGTCAGACCCAACATGTCACAGCCAGAGTCATTTAAGGAAACTACATGAGGATGGAGGAGAAGGTACTGCCTGGAAACCTCCACAGCAGTTGTGTCTGATCTTAATACTGGCAAGGAGGCAGAAACCATCAAGTCTAAAACCATCAAACTCATGAATAATTCCACACTCCCGACTGGTTATCACTGTTCTAGCAGGAAGCAATGATTCCCAAATCCTTCTCTGAGCCAATGAGCACATAAAAGACTGAGGCAGTAGGTGAGTCTACCAGGGCTGTGCAAAGCCTTCAACAACATCCCTTCCAGAGGCTTTTTAGGGGAGAAAGCTGCTACACAGGGTCCTCTTCCAAACTGAAATGGTTGATCAGAGGATAGAAAGCAAAAGGTAGGAATTAGCAGCCAGTTGTCACCCCAAGAGTGGAGGTGAGGTCACACAGAGCCCTGCAGAAAGGGCTAATAATGCTGCAGACCTTCACAAACCCTGAGGAGCACAAGGTAACAGCCCAGTGCCAAAGGCTGCTGATGGGACAGAGCTGCTGGGAGGGGGGATTGAACCTGCTGCAAAGCTGCTGTACAGAACATGCTCCACCAGGAGCAGGGGCCAAGGGGCAGGGGTGGTTCACGTGTAGGGAAACACAAAATGCTCCACAGGAGAAGCTGCACTCGACTTGATGGACACACTGACAGGGCTCTGACCCAGATCAGATTCCCACAATGGCTGGGGTTGGAAGGGACCTTAAAGATCACCCAGTTCCATCTGCCTTCACCATCCTCATGGAACTTCTTTTTTCCAGTGCAGAAATAGTTATCTTTAATCCTGGACACAGAAACCCAAAGCAGCTGCAGCAGCTGCAAAACACTGAATTTCTCAAGTCTCTCTATTTTTACACAGGGTTCATCTGCCTGTACATCCTTTACACCTCATTATTTACCACTCCCTTCTTCCCTGTGTCATTGAGGTACCTTCATGAGAAATGACTTTCTGGTTTCTTCCAGGGGACTAATCAGAGTCTCTGGAATGAAAAGGGATCTCCTCCATGATGCCTGGGCTGAAATCCATCTGTTCAGTGCTGATGTTTAGGAACCTGAGAGCCAGTTTTAAATTCTTTAATGTGTATCTTGTCCATGCTCTAATTTTTGAGCATCTATTTGTTCCTTCCACATCAGGTACATGATCTACAGAATTTCAGCAGAAACTCCTCCATCAATGAAACATGTACTTCCATTTTCTGTGTTAGCTTGTCAAGATCTATTTTCAGTAAACTCACAGCCCTTCATTATAACATACTTCTCACATTTAATTCTTGAGAAGATGAATATTATTCCATCATTTTTCACTTAACTCATATCGAAGTGACAAACCCACAATTACCTGCATTGTCCTGGTTATTCTTTTCACAGCTTGGCACAGGAACTGTTTTCCTGCAGCCCTCTAGAGCCTTCCAAGATTATTGAGAAATCAATACCATTGGTTCAAAGTTCTCTCTGTTCCTTTATTTTGTACTTTTTTTCCAATGTCAATTACTCACAGCAATGAACTTCAATGCCTAAGCAGCTACATTTAACAATCATCCAAATTACTGTGTGAATAGGAGTCTGTATCCCCACAGAATTTATCTGGAGAACAGGAGTGTGTGTAATTACCCACCAAAGGCAGGACATTCTTTTCTGCTTGTTATGACAATATCATCATTTCCATTAATCAGCAGGTGGAAACAGTAACAAGGAAGAGGAAGGGAAGGGGAAGTGGCTTTCTCCAAGGCAATCCATTATTTCACATGAATAGAATGAATTCTGCATTATAGAATATTCTGCAGAATATTCTACATGAATCTCATGAATTTTAGAAAGAAATGTACAACAAAAACTGACTGCCAAACCCACAACTAAACCCAGAAGTGCCAGGCAGAGAACTCCCCACCAAGCTGCAACATTCCACCTTCTGCATCTCTCCTGAGCAACACAAGTCTGGAAGAATCTGTTCATTTAGTACCTCCACTTCCCCATGTGCAAATGGGAAAATAATATCAAAGGGTTTCCCATCAGCAGTGAGTGAAAAGCTCAGTGAACTCAATCCCTGGGCAATGACCTCCAGGCATTTCTGTTTAACCTCCCAGCTGAGCCTGCTCGGGGGGTTTCTGTTCCTCTGCAAACCCCTCAGCCTCAGAGAAGCAGGGTCTGCTCCCCCACACCCACTGGGGAGTGTCCCTGACCCCAAGGTGAGCCTCTCTCTGCTCACCTGCAGCTCAGAAGGGACCAAACACAAGGGCACGGAAGGCACTGCAGGAACACCACACTCTCCACATGCAAGCTAAATAAAGCTTGCAAGTCTTACTGATTAAAGGCCTGGACCAGAACAGGGTCAGCAGAGCAAAATACAGTCACAGCAAAACATGGAGCAGCTTCACAATGCCCAGCACTGACTGTACCTTGCAGATTTTGTACAGAGACTCCTGCCCGTCTCCTTCGGTGTCTTTGAAATAATCGTGGGCGGGGTATGTGCGGTGGATATCTCGTTTGATGACACTCTCCTGAGCAGAATCCTGCAAAAAAGAGACAAAAATCTGCCTGTATTAACCCAGTAACAGTGTCACTGAACATAACAATGGAAGATTCCATGTGTGATCAACAGGGACACACCAGGTAACTGCTTTGCTGACTCAGCCCCCAGAAAGGCTCTGAGAAGAAGCTGAAAATCCTTTACAGTCTCACAGGCAGCAATAACTTGAGTTTAGCAAGAGCACTGTGATGTGATTTCTGGCCTTCAGGTTCATCCTTAAAACTCCAAGGAAATCACAGTTATTCAGCTGTTGGGGCATTTTTACCATAGACCACATGCTCTGGCAGTGAAACAAAGAGATTTAGACTGTCCCTCTCTTGCGGGCTCAAAGGTGATGATTTGAAATGTGCATCCATCTGCCATAAGAATGTTAAATAAAATTCCTATAGAATTTCTCCAAAAGGGTGGGCATCACTGCAAACAGACCTGAGAAACACCACTGTGTGCATGAGGGACTGGTACCAAAACATCAGAGCTGGAACTGCAACAGTTAATCAATTATCTTCAGGTTCCTGTTCCCCTCAGTGGGAAACGTAGTTTAGGATGGTAAATATCAAATGGTGCTTTTCTCCATTACCTCTGTAATCCTTAAGGAAAACCCAACAAAATCCTCACTTGCAACTTGGAAAGTAAATCCTTTATATACACTTTTACCTTGAGAACAAAATATCTGTTACACAAAAGCTGCTAAACCCTCAGACTGTAAGCAGTAATCCAGGCTTTCCACAGAAAAAGTCCTTTTTACCCCTGCTGGAGTCAGTAACCAGGTAATCTGCTGAGCTGAGGTGGGGCCAGGCCTCTGAAACACCAGGCATATTGTCCTGTGCTGTGGAAGGGAAAGCTTGCAAAGAAAGGTGATGTTTTTATTATGCCAGCTGGTGCTGCTGGAGAAAATAAACCACAATTTTGTGCTTTCACCGTGTTATTGTGACGATTCTCAGGACATCAAAGCACCCTGCAACTATGAACAACCAAAACTAACCCCACAGTGGGAGTACCAAGCAGCAAAGCACAGACTAATAAACAAAATTTAATAACCAAGAGTCCTCTAATCAGACTTCTTTAATGAGTGTTTCCATTTACGTGGATTCCAAACACCAGAGAGGCTGGAAAGCTGCAGTTGGATCCCAGACCCACCTGGGAGGAAATGCCTCACACAGCATTTGAGACCTGCCAGCACTGCCACAGAAGCTGTTGTGTGAATTCTCCAGCACACACGGGTAGGATCAGAGTTACAGGAAGGGCACCACGTCCCTTTCTGTCAAGCTGGGACATTGTGCTTGACTTCCCTGTGCTTCTCTCTCTTCACTGAGGAGCCCAATGTGCACCTGAGCACACAGAGCTTGACAAGGACATGGCCATGGCAGGGCCAGCTGCACACTCACTGTTACTGAGCAAAAGGAGCCTGAGGCAGCCTGCAGTTTATTAACAAAAGGTGCTGCTGCAAAACTAGAGAAAAATAATTCAATGGACCCTCAAAAATTCACTACAAGAGACTGGAGAATTAACTCCTTCTCAAAAGACAATATCCCTTCAAAGTACATGTCCCAGTTAAGCAGGTGGGACCAGTTTATCACTGTGTGGGAGTGACAAAAGCTGGGCATTCTAAACCCTCTGAGCCATTTCCCAGGAACTGTTCCCAGTGGCCCATTGGCAGCAGCTGCCCAGGGCACACCTGAGCCCTCAGGCTGGGAGCTGGCTGGGAAAGAAGCCTGGCAGAGGAGCTGGGAGAACTCCCCTGCAGGGAATCCTTGGCACCTTCACACCCACCTCAGGGCTCAGCTCTGCTCATGGGCCAGCAACAATTCCAAAATCCCCCCTGACTCCCAGAGTCAGATCCCCCAGTGTGGAACTCCCTGCCCTGGGGGAGGCACTGGGGGCTCCCACCTGCACCTGAGGGGAGACAATCTGGGGGTTTGAAGACCTTGGGGAACCACTCATTGGATCCAGAGGAGGAGCAGCCCCTGGACAGGAGGAGCCCCCCACTCTCCACCAGACTGTGCCATCATCTGCACCAACAGGTTTGTCCCTTCCTTTTCCTTTGGACTCAAAGGAACCACGTGGGGCTCAGCACAGGGGCCACCAAACCCCACTGTGTTTGTGCCCCAGGGGGTGGGTTACACTGCTGGGGTTGGGGGTTAAACCCAATTTCTCTTTGTGCCATTGCATTTATTGTAATATTGTTATTAAATTGTAACTCTGATTTATAATCGCTTTTGTGTTGGGTTTGTTTCTCCTGCCAGTTTACATTTAAATCAGCACAGTACAATAAACCCATAACTGGAGACAAGCAAGAAATGAGTCTAGAGTAAAGATTAGTGTAGAACTAGTTCTTACAATATATCAAAAATACTTTGGTTAAGTTTCTGCCTTTTCCCAGGCAGAGTCTGTTGATAGCACTGCTCTCAGGAGAGCCACAGTTTACAGTTACCTTAATTTAGGTTTTCTGAGAATTTTTATTCTTCTGAAAGCCATGATTACTTAAGTTATTATGAAAAAAAGCTAAGGTGAGGTGGCTGTCAAAGCATTCAGAGTTCTAATGATCCTTCTCACTTCTGATAATCATTCTGGTGCTGCCAACTCAGAGAAACAATACTCTGCTGAGGAGGAATTCTCTTCACACGGCAAGGCTGAGCAAGTCATCCCCTTCTGAAACAGCTCAGCTTGTGCAATGGAGCAACTGCCCTGTACACTGACCCCTGACTGTTGCCACTCCAGCCCTCAGGATGTCTCTCAATGTGGGCACTGGATGCCACAAGGCAGATCAGCATGAAAATAATGAAAACTGTTTATATTAAATAAATGTTATAATGGAATTAAGGGGATGTGGGCTCTCAAGAATTACAGGGCAATCTTTGTGCATCTACGTCAGGAGTTGTTTATTCATTCAGAAGACCTCACACACACTCCAATTCATTTGTTGTCACATTCTGGTGGTGAATTACAGTCAGGGAGCAGAACAGACTCCCAGAGGCAGAGCCCTCCTTCCTTTGTTCCAAGTAAGTGTTGGATCCACCAGAAGAACTTATTAAGAAAGAAAAATCTCTTGGAGCATAATATGGGGGTACTGATTGACAGGAAGCTCAACAGGAGCCAAGAGTGTGCCCAGGTGGCCAAGAAGGCCAATGGGATCCTGGCCTGGATCCAAACTAGCGTGGCCAGCAGGCCCAGGGCAGTGACCCTTCCCCTGGACTCTGCCTTGGGGAGGCCACACCTTGAGTGTTGTGTTCAGTTCTGGGCCCCTCAGTTGAGGCAAGAGATTGAGGGGCTGGAGCGGGGCCAGAGAAGAGCAACAAGGCTGGAGAAGGGACTGGGGCACAAGTGCTGTGGGGAGAGGCTGAGGGAGCTGGGGGTGTTCAGCCTGGAGAAGAGGAGGCTCAGAGGTGACCTCAGCACTGTCTATAACTACCTGAAGGGAAGTTCTG
This sequence comes from Pithys albifrons albifrons, assembly GCF_047495875.1. NCBI lineage: Eukaryota > Metazoa > Chordata > Aves > Passeriformes > Thamnophilidae > Pithys > Pithys albifrons. Next base: position 5,314,397 of record NC_092467.1, on the reverse strand, counting down.
GCCAGGTGGGGGTTGGTCTCTTCTCCCAGGCACTCAGCAATAGGACAAGGGGGCACGATGGGCTCAAGCTCTGCCAGGGGAGATTGAAGTTGGAGATCAGAAAAACTTCTTTGCAGAGAGAGTGCTCAGGCATTGGAATGGGGTGCCCAGAGAGGGGGTGGATTCCCCATCCCTGGAGGTTTTTCAGCTGAGCTTGGCCGTGGCACTGAGTGCCATGATCTGGTAAAGGGACTGGAGTTGGACCAAGGGTTGGACTTGATGATCTCTGAGGTCTTTTCTAACCCAATCCATTCTATGATTCTATGTCAATGCTGTGTTGAGACTCAGATTCCTTGGCCACTTCTGCCCAAAATCCCTTCAGTGAAACCAGACTCCTTATGCACAAGAATTCCAGGAGGGTCACCTGAGTTTTCCTGACATCTTCTGCATCACAGCTGCTGACTCAGGATGGAGAGATGCAGAATTAAAGGAAAATTTAAGGGTTTAATATGATATTAAAGAAATAAGCAGGTCACAGGTGCCTCAAACCTGGCATTCAAACTGAGCAGCACTTCTGACCTCAATCTCCTTGTGCTCCATTTCCCTGGTTAATAATAATTCCCCATCTCAGTAGGGTGTTATGAAAATCAATTACCATCTGAGGCACTGCAATACTGTGGTGATGAGTCCTGCAGAAATGCTGAAGAGGCAAATAATAACTGCAGCCTCCAAACCTGATCCGAATGATGCCTAGTAAGGCACAGGGTTACACAGGCAAAAACAGTGAGGGGGAAGAGAAAAACATCAAAGCAGCTCATCAGAGAAGCACTTTGTGCACAATGGGAGGAAAACAACCCCAAACCACGGCCCTGGCTGGCATCAGGAATGTCACTACGTACAGGAGCAGGCAATTCTCAAACTGTACTTAACTTCCAAAGGCTTCTCTCTAATCCCAAACTCCTTCAATTTGGGTTTACCACCTATGCTTACCTATGAAAACAGGATCTGCATCTTCCAGTGGAGGTGTCACTGCCCGTGGCAGGGTTGGAATGGTCCCTCTCTCCCCAAACCATTCTGGATTCTCAGTGCAAGTTCACCTTTGTGGCCCATCTGAAAGGTCTGAATCTCTGGTGAGGCTCTACCAGCAGATTGTGTATCACCTGAACTTTATCAGCTAAAACCAGCCAAAACCCAGAAAAGAAAAGGGAAAAAAAAATCAGAATGGGCTTTAAGCAACTAAAATTGCCATGCCCTGGAAATCTGGTGTGATGTTCCTTCAGGATTAGATACTGAAACTTTGCTGCATGTTGCATGGAAAGCAAAAGCCCCCAGGCTGCCACAAGGATTCATCTCTTTTGTTCAGCCAAATCCACACCTCCTGCTGGGATCAGGAGTTGGAGGAACCTTCAATAAACCTGTCTCAGTGCTGAAAAGCTGTCAGTTTAAACACTGACTACGACATGCACATTCCTGACACTATGACATTGTTTCAGTACCCAAGTGCTTGCTGAAGGAACAGAACTTTTGCAGATTGCTTATTTTCTTCCTTCAAGTCCTCTGTGGTTCCACACAGGCACACATGGGAATATGAATAATGACTTTAAACCCTCTAAAACATAATCACAAGCAGGCAGAAAATACAAAATACACAGAAGAGATGAGGTGAGTCAGTCAGGGTTTGAAATTACCGTGCCCTCAATATTACTGATGTCCCACCTGACAGCACGTTGTGCCAGCACCTACACAGGCATCATCAATCCCTTCCCTCTCCTCCTTTCCACACACATTATAACCCCCCAAGCAGAATGTGTGATCCCACAAAACCTCAGGTTCCCTACTAATCAGTATTTGGGAAAAAAACCAAAATCAATAGGTCTTCCTTTTAAAAACATTGAATAAAAGATGTTTGGCTTCTGCTCAGTTCTTCTGTAGCATTTTTGTAATACATACCTTGTAGTTCAGCTCTTGCCTATAAATGGATTTTCTCTCAATCATCATCAGCTTTTATTCAGCTGAGAGCATCTAACACTCAGTACTAATTAACAGAGAAAAAAGCACGGGATTATTCTGTAGACTTTTTCTTTAGCAGTTACATATCAATATACTGAAAGGGAACACAATATTTAGGTTAATTCAGTAAACCCCCTGGTCAGCTGGATTTGCAGATTCTGGCTGACTCTCAGCTGCATTTCTGGCTGCTGGGGCCAAAGCCCTTTGCAGAGCAGGAGGAGCAGCAGCTCCCCTGGCAGGGCCAGACCAACAGTTCATCTCTGAGCAGCCCTGAGCTTCTGGCAGGTCACAGCTGCAGCTGAATTTAGTGCCAAGGTCTCTCCTCCCTCATCATTTTGGGTTACTAATATAACTCTGCCCAAAGGAAGGAAACATCTCCCTTTATCAAATTATCTCCTATTGCTCTCTGTGTCTTACAGGGTACTGGGCAAAATGAGAGAATTCTCATGACAGGAGCCTCAGAAATGATCTACAGGAAGCCACTTTTTAGACTGGGAATGCAAAATTACCAATCACTGCTAAAGAGCCAGTGCTCTAATTGTTAAAGAGCTTGTGGGATGAGACTGCCACTTCTAGATGCTTTACCCCTGGGACTGCACTGGCCAGGAGCTCGTTAGGAGCTGTCTGTTATTTCTGTCATCCCCCCTATGAGTGCCGAGGAAATGGGGATGATGCTCGTTTTGGAAGGCTGTCCATGTGCTTCACAGAATCTTTAAGACAGATCACCAACAACCCAGCACTGCCACACTCACCACTAAACAACCTCCTCAAGAGCCACATCCACACAGTTTGTGAGCTCCTCCAGGGATGGTGACTCCTCCACTGCCCCGGGCAGCCCAGTTTAATGCCTCATCACCCTTTCCTAATATCTCATCTAAACCGGCCCTGGCCAAACTGGAGGCCAAGGAACCACTGGAGCGAGTACAGAGAAGGTCAGAAACTCAGTAAGGGGACTGGAGCAGCTCCCACTGGAGACAGGCTGGGAGAGCTGGGGCTGCTCAGCCTGGAGAGGAGAAGGGTGTGTGGAGACCTCCAGCACCTTCCAGGGTCTGAAGGCACAGCCAGAGACGGAATCTGCACCAGGAATTGCGGTGACAGGACAAGGGAATGGGTTCAAACTCAAAGAGGGGAGATTTAGGTTAGATGTATGGAAGAAATCCTTCCCTGTGAGGGTGGGCAGGCCCTGGCACAGGTTGGGCAGAGAAGCTGTGGCTGCCCCATCCCTGGGAGTGTCCAAGGTTGGACAGGGCTTGGAGCAACCTGGGCAGGTAGGAGGTGTCCCTGCCCATGGCAGGGGTTGGAATGGGATCAGCTTTGGGGTCCCTCCCAACCCAAACCATTCCATGACTCTACACTGTGGCAGCCACAGAGGTAAGGCAGGAACAGCTCAGTCCTTAACAGGGCTGAGCCATCAATCAGATACAGATGAGATGACACTTTTCTGTAAAAAAACCACAGCAAAACTAAATCAGACACAAACCAATCAATTCTGCATAAACTCTCTTGTTCTGAAAAACAAACAATACTCATGACCTTTACCATGTTTGTGGTTTGTTTTCCTTCTCCCCCTCCCATTCTGTACATGCTCCCTCTCCCCCAGGCTGCTGATACATAATTTATTCCCCTTACTCTGCCATATCCAATCTGAGAGCTGTTGTCAGAAGGAAAACACTGTCTGTGCTACTGGGCAAGAGTTCAACTTGTGGAAGTTACCAGGCTGGTTTTTTAGTGGCCTGGGACACTGTGAATTCAGAGCTACCCTGGGCACACCCACCTTGGGCACTCCCTGAGCTCCCACCCAGGTGAGATGCTCTGCACACCTGAGGGGGGTTGGATGGGACTTTTCCCACAGGATTTACAGTTGGCAGGAAGGGCCGTGCACATCTGATTGTAGATCCCACAGTATTTCAATTTGTTTTATTATGTTTGGGGCTTTATTTGGGCCGTGCCATCTTTAGCAGATTCAATATCCAGCATTCCTCTGTCAGAGGCTGCAGGAACTGTTCAGGCAGGGGATTTTGTGGGAGTGTGGATCTGGTTTTTAATGGCCATCACTCAGGTTGTCTCTCTGGAGGACATGGAGGGAGATCAGCCCAAGTCAAAGCCAAATTACCCAGTTTCCTCATCACCATTTCACCTTTTCCTCCAAGACGTGCACAGGCACTGCCTCACAGTCAGACAAGTGAAAAAGGCAACCCCCAGACCTATCCCTGCAGCAAGTAATACTGTCCAAGTTCCCTCTGCTTTGCTAATTTTCAGATTAGCTCCTAATTGTGTCTGCTCTGTTAGAGACACAACTGCATTTGTAAAGATTGGGAAAAGTGTTCTTGCAATTGATCTGCAATTTGAAATTCAAGTATTTCTGACTCCACCACAAGTCATGGGATCATTTCCAGAAGGAAGAGGAGAGCTTAAGGGTTGTTTCTAACAAACTCCACTGCCCCAGTATCATGTGGTTGCCAAAAAATCATGGGAAACTGTTACAGGAAAAGGAAAAAGGGGTGTATTTGAATCCTCAACTCATATTTATCTACTTCAATTGATAGTGCTACAAAACTTCAATTTTAAACAAGTGCCTAGAAATCTTCACTATAAGAAGTATAAAAAAGAAAAATGTGGTTACTCTTTAAAAAACCCAAATCTTTAAAAAGCAAAGCCAAGGCCTTAGAAGATGAGTTTCCTGCAGCATCACTGCCCAAGCAGGTCTGTCTAGTCAGTGTTTCTTGCAACACATTTTTACAAATCCTGAAATTAAACCCACTTCTGGCCATCAAAGACAACATGATCAGTGTAGCTGGTCCATTTAAGATTTTAAAGGAAAGTTTGCTGCCCAGAGTTGCCTGACTTCTCCTTTACAAGCCAAGTGACTCCAGGTCTAAGGAAGAACCCCAAGAAAATGTGTAGCTACACAGGGCCCCCTGCCCCTGGGCACCTGTGCTGCTGCTGCTGCTGCTGGCAGAACATTAACAAAACCAGAAGATGCTGCAATACCAAGAAGTTCATCCAGCTCAGTGACACTGATTCTAACAGGGAGGAGGTGCCTTGCAGCACTGTGCAGGTAAAGGCTGGCCAGTACATTGATGTTAAAAAGCTTCCCAAGTCTGCAGTTGTTGAAGTGCCCGGACTTTCCTCAAAAAGGAAATGTCTGTCCCTCATTTCCTAAACAATGGGGTTCTTCCAATAATCCAGGCAGACACTTCAGCAACACCCAGGGCCAGTGGGATGTTTGCACAGCACTCAGTTCTCCTTCCCAGCCCCACTCTCTGACACCAGCTCTGTAATTCAGCAATCATTGGATATCCTGGACACTCATTTTAACACTTGCTCTGACAACACCACCTTTACATTTTCTTTACTATGAAAGGACCCTGTTATTTGGAAGTATGTCCTTTTTTGAACCACTCATCTTCCAGGACTGTAAGACCAAGAATTCCATTATAAATTACTCTCTTTCTCTAAGAAATCCAAAATCTGGTGAGTTTGCTGATCTGGGAGCCCTTTGCATCACTGAGCATTGACATGAGACCATCAGAGCAGCGACTCTGGCTCTTTGGGAGAAAAAAACATCAAAATCACTTTCCAGCAAGATCCAGGAGCCTTTCCTGGAGCCTGAGAAAACAGTGCCTGGCACAAGATGAAGGCCAGCCTGGCACTCAGGGAAAAGGAGAGAATACAAGCACATGGTTTTCATGCCTGCCTCTGTCAGAATGTGAAGGTAATGATGGAGATCCCTAACACAGCACTGAAAGCACAAGGGGGACAAGGTCGGTGTATCAGTGCCCAGAACACTCTATTCTACTTTATTGCTGGTTTTTACACCAATTTACTTTAAGGAGTCCTATTAATCTCCAGTTCCTTGCAGACCCCTGCAGAGTCAGCTGCTGAACTTGTGATGCAGGAAGGATTTTTGATTGTCACATTTTATAGATTTTAGGAACACAGGAGATGTAGCAAAGTAGATCCAGTGTGTTAACATTTCCAGCAGCTCGAGTTTAATGTCTTTCTATCGCTACCCCTGTCCCAGGACAGGGAGCTCAAACTCCTTAAGCTGTTATTTGTTCAAGGTAGAAGGTTGAAGAATATCAAAAGGAGACATAAAGAGGAGGACTGATGAAGAGGAGGTCTCACCCACCCCAGACTCAGTTCCTGAGGGGTGGAACAGGGGTGGGACCGGGGTGGGAAAAGGTTGACCTGGAGATGTACAAAGTGATGATTGGATGGATCATATCATAAAAGCCATGGAAATCAGAGCTTGCCCACACACGTGTCAATGTATTCCTGGGTGAGCCTGGGTGCTCATTAAAGTCACTACCCTCTTATCTCCTACCAAAAATTTGGCTTGGAGCCCTTTTTACAGACTTGTCAGGCATCACCTGCAGGTCACCCGGTGTGTGCTGAGGGTGATGTGCACTGAGAGCAGCTCTGGGGGGCCTCAGAGGGATCCTGGCACAGGCAGGGTGGAGATGCTGACACAAGGAGACTACAGACCTCCCTTAACCCTTTCCTCAGGTCTCCTCCCAGCTGCAAGGAGAGGGAATGCAGCACACAGACAGCTCAAAGGTTTAAGCAGATGCTGCCGAGGCTCACAACAAGCTCATTGCTACAAGTCTTTAACACAATTTTAGGTGAACTAACGAAGAAAAATACTGGAAGCACAAGAATCACGAATGGTTGGGGTGGGAAGGGACCTGTGGAGGTCATCTGGCCCAACCTGCCTGCTGAAGCAGGGCTGGCTGCCCAGGGCCACATGCAAGCAGGATTTGAATGTCTCTAACAGTGACAACTCCACAACCCCCATGACAATCCCCATAAACTGAGCTTGGCCGTGGCACTGAGTGCCATGATCTGGTAAAGGGACTGGGGTTGGACCAAGGGTTGGACTTGATGACCTCAGAGGTCTTTTCCAACCCAATCCATTCTATGATTCTATGACAAGCTGTCCCTGCTCACCCTCACAGCAAAGGAGCTCCTGCACATGTTCTGACAGAGCATCCTGTGTGCCACTGCTCTGCCCCTCTCACTGGGCACCACTAAGCACTGCCTGGTCTGCCTTCCTTACAATCTCCCTCCAGGTACTCACACACATCAGTAACATCCCCTTGAGCCTTTTCTGCTCCAGGCCAGCAATCCCACCTTTCCTGGCAGGAGGGATGTTCCAGTGCCTTCACCTTCCCACTGGCCCTTGCCTTGAGTTTCCAAGGGTGCTGCCAACTGCTGTGCCCCCAGTGCCCTCTGTGCCTCTCACTGAGGCAGAGCCAGCACGTTCAGGATGCAGAGATTGCTGAGTGCAGCTTTGCTGTGCCCTGTCCCAGCAGGGACAGCACCACGTGTGACACAGGAGGGACACACTGCAGAGCTCTGGGAACCATCACACAACAGCCATTTCTGCCTTGTCCACTGACCTGGTTCATCCCTGTGGCAGGAAAGCTGAAACTCCCCTTCGCTTCGGTGCCTCCTCAGGTGCAGATCAGTCCAGCCCTGGCATCAGACAGGGTTTGTCTGGGCACACAGGGGCACAGCCACAGGGACAGAGAGGGCAGAGGCAGCACAGCCCACAGAAATGAGCCTCACTGAGTTTCAGGGGTTACCAGTCCCCCACATGCTGCTTTTTATCTCAAGCCCTTTATACAGGTACTGTATGGAAAAAGCAGATTTTGGGGCTATGTCAGCTGTTCCCTCTCCTTGCCAGACACCACGGGAGCCCACACCCACCTCATCTAATGATTAAGTTTAGCTGTTCAGTCATTCTGACTGCAATGGGGAGGTTACCTGGGCCTGCAGATAATCCTGTTATTTCCCAGTGATCTCTGGCTGAATCCCTTCATTTTCAGAATAACACAGGGACAAATTTCTGTGTGTGTCTGAGCAAACACTCTCCATGACAAAACAGAAGAGAATCTGTTTAAATATGCTAATTCTCAGTGAACCAACACTGCCTTCTCAGCACCTCTGACATTTCTGCCAGTGAGCAAGACAAGAAGGAAAACTGATGATTTCCCATCCCACAAGAACCAAGGAACAACCATGAGACATATAAACCCAGCTACTTTCATCATCATAAGATGCAATTAACTCATTTCAGTATAGACCCTCAGGCATGGAAGAATAAAGCAAAATTATAATGATAGAATGAAAACAAACCACAAAGAGACACTAATCCCTTCATATTTCTGAAAAAATACAGTGAGACAGCACTTGTTTTTAATGCTACAGAAGCACCTTCCATGCATTTGCAGTCATAACATGGCTCTGTTATGTAACTCAGGGTGTTGAAGTCCACATCAAAGCCAGAAACCATGGACCTTTTAAGCAAAACTAAATATACTTTACTTTTCTTATTAAATTTACCCCCCAAGAAAAGCCCCACAGCTGGATTGATGTGTATTTTCCTACAATACTTTTCAAGGGTCACCATCAATTAACCACAATTTGACAATCTGGAAAGTTTGTTTACAGAATCCCAGACTGTTCTGAGTTGGGAGGGACCCACAAGGATCATCGAGTCCAGCTCTTGAGTCAATGGCCCACACAGGGGATTGAACCCATGACCTTGGCATTATTACAGCCAAGTTTTAACCAACTGAGCTGATTCCAGGGTCTTATTACCAGTTTCTAGATGATTAGACTCAAAAGAAAGAAAAGTCCTTCCCCATTTGTTAAATGAGGGTGTATCCACAGAAGGTTAATTCTCAAGCACCAGAATGGGGAAAGTTCTACTGGACTCTCACTGTGCAGAAGAGCCAGTGGGCAACAAGGAACAAGCAGGGACTGAAATACAGGACAGAGAAAAATCTACCCCAGGAGGAGGGGCAGAGAATTAAACAGAAGTGACAGAAGTGAAGACAAGCAGAGGTGGTGAAATGCAGGGCACCAAGAAGAAATAAAACAAGATAAAGGATGGGAGATGAGAGAAGTACCAGACAGATTACATTTAGTTCTCATTGACTCACAAAGGGAATCTAGAAATTAAACAGCTTATCTTAATTTAAACCCATGAAAATCAGTTTGAAGGGAAATTTGAAATAGTTTTATCCTATGCAAACTACAAACCTAATAAAATGTGGTCACAGCTATTAGAGAGGCAAAAAGGGGTTTTTTTTCCTTTTTGAGTATAACAAACACATACAAGATTCTTGAAACAATCCTACTGGTCCAAGAATCCTTCAATTCCTACAATTTCCAGCTGATGGAAATGAAAATTTAAACTTCTGTGTGGCCCTTACAGGGCTGTCACAGCCCACTGCCCATTCTTCTCACCATGGACAACTCTCAACTGGCAAATCCAAGGAAATATTAACCAAAAAGAGCCACTTAAATATGTATAAATGTGTATCAGAGAACACTGAAAGACAGCTTCTTATTGCCTCTGAGTCCCCATTTCTGTAACATTATACATCCATTTCCATGTATTTATATGTAACATCAGCAATGTTTATGACTTGCACAGAGCTTGTATTTTTTCTATTTTCAATAATAAACATGGCACATGTAGCCTTTAGGTACCTGTACATTTACAGTCTAACAGCCTGTATCACTTTGGGTCACTTGGCTTATCCAAATGAGACCCACCCACAGTTTAGAATGTTCACGATGGAAAGTTCAATCCAGAGCATAACAAGCAATTTATTATGTTCTATTTTTTTCTATAAACAGGTATTTAGTACTGTTTTAAAACTAGATACCTTCTAGGTTTGTAAGAACATGCATATCATCACTTTCAAGGAGCACACAGCATGGACAGAGTCCCAAAGAACATCAAATGATACCCAAATACATTCTTTTCCCAATGGCAAAGTAAGGGCTGAACAGTTAAGACAAAACTACTTCACCAAAGTTGTTCTTTTGGATGACATCTGCAAACAAGTTCATGCTGATAAAAGAAGTACCAGCAAGGAGAGCTGACACCCTTTCCTTAAATTGTGATGAGCACCTGAATGGAGACCCAAACAACCCTGTGCACCAAACTGGTGACACTGGGGCTCCCCTGCCCTGGCTCAGGGCAGAGTGGCCAGAGCTCCCGCTGGGAATGCCCTCATTTCCAGCCAGGACAAGCCTGCTGCCAGCTCAGTGCAGTGTGGGGAGACACCTCTGCTCACCCAAGGGGACTGCTGTGTAATACTGGCCCACTGAAGGTGTGTGTGCTGCTGAAACCTCAGCTCATGTACAAGAAACAGTGGAAAAAAATTCAAAATAGACCCATCAGAAAAAACAACAACAACCCAAAAAGCTAAAACTACAAAAAGTAGTGTGTGACTGTACAGACTGCAGCACAGCTACCCCATACACTGTTTGACAAACCCTGAGCTTTGGAGCAGGAGGATAAAGCTGCACACCCCACTGTGCCTGGATTCTCATTCTGCTGCCTTACACATTGGTGCTTTTGATGGTAAAACCAGCATTTGGACAATGACCCTCACAATATGCCCTAACTTTTGGTCAGCCCTGGAACATTTAGGTGGACAGAATGATTGTTGTGGGTCCCTTCATAGAATCACAGAATCATAGAATGGATTGGGTTGGAAAAGACCTCTGAGATCATCAAGTCCAACCCTTGGTCCAACTCCAGTCCCTTTACCAGATCATGGCACTCAGGGCCACGGCCAAGCTCAGCTGAAAAACCTCCAGGGATGGGGAATCCACCCCCTCTCTGGGCAGCCCATTCCAATGCCTGAGCACTCTCTCTGCAAACAAGTTTTTCCGATCTCCAACTTCAATCTCCCCTGGCAGAGCTTGAGCCCATCGTGCCCCCTTGTCCTATTGCTGAGTGCCTGGGAGAAGAGACCAACCCCCACCTGGCCACAACTTCCCTTCAGGCAGTTCCAGTCAGTGCTGAGGTCACCTCTGAGCTTCCTCTTCTCCAGGCTGAACACCCCCAGCTCCCTCAGCCTCTCCCCACAGCACTTGTGCTCCAGTCCCTTCTCCAGTCTCGTTGCTCTTCTCTGGCCCCGCTCCAGCCCCTCAATCTCTTGCCTCAACTGAGGGGCCCAGAACTGAACACAACACTCAAGGTGTGGCCTCCCCAAGGCAGAGTCCAGGGGAAGGGTCACTGCCCTGGGCCTGCTGGCCACGCTACTTTGGATCCAGGCCAGGATCCCCTTGGCCTTCTTGGCCACCTGGTCACACTGTTGGCTCCTGTTGAGCTTCCTGTCCCTCAGTCCCCCCAGGTCCCTCTGCCTGGCTGCTCTCCAGCCACTCTGTGCCCAGCCTGGAGCGCTGCAGGGGGTTGGGGTGGCCAAAGGGCAGGACCTGCACTTGGCCTTGTTGAACTTCCAACAGCACTATGTTATTCCATTTTATTCTAGAACTTCAGAGCCCCAGCCCTGCCCCTGCTGGCCCTGCAGCTCCTGCCTGATGCCTTTGGTGGAGCTTCCCGAGCACAAACCAGCCCTGAGGGCCCACAGTCCATCTGAACTCAGAGCACAGGGACTGCTCTGCCAGGTGAGTGCAACACAAACACAGCCCTGCTGTGGGACCATTCAATAAAACACACACATTTCCTCTGGGATATGCTCCAGCACCACAGTGTGCATTGTCCCTCAGTGTGCATTTGGGCACTGTAACCTCCCCAAGCCCTTTACAGCCATGGCCCAAAAGGCAGGTGGAGCTGGTCTGCAATCCATCTAAATGGCTTTGCTCCTGCACAAACCAGGCCCATTATCTCCAGACAGAAGAAACTCTGACCAGGGCACTGGCAACATCGAGCCTCACCAGCACCTTCACCTTCTCAAGAGCAAGCCAGAAAACTGAATTTACTGTTACAGAAAGTAGGTTACAGCCTCTCATGGAGATTAAGCAGAGGGGAAAGATTAATGTCCCATTATGTGTCTATCAAGATAGAATGTAAAAGATGGAAAACATCAGAAATAGATAAAACCAGATCTGAGTCTAAACAGAATACAGCACAAAGTTTTCCACGAAGTACCTGCAGCTTTTTCCTGCAAGGAATCACTAAGTGTAAATACAGATTTCTATTTATAGGCAAAGCAAAAAATGTGTGTCAAGGAAACACCTGGAGTGTCTCACCCTCCAGCTCTGCTCTCCTACATGACAGCTGCCATTTCCCCAAGGTTTGCTTTAATCAGAAAGTATTTTATCTCCAAAGTATTTTACTCAATGTGCAACTTCTTCCAAAGCTATCAGAAAACCACGGTGTGCTACTCATAGTGAGAATCTAAATAAACAAATTACAGTTTGTATCTCAGAGCAAGGTAGGGAGCTATTCATTTAACAGATCATTCTGGTTTTACCCAATTTTTTTTAACCCCATTAAATCCCCCTGCACATTGTTGGCCCCAAAACCCAATGCAGTGTGGCAGTGGCTCAATCAGCAGTTAACAGAGTTCACAGCCCATTGTTTTTAGTTCATGGGAAAACCAACAAAATACTGAAGTTCAGCCTCAAGACAGGTTTTCAAATTATCTCCATGGTTCTCCTGCAGCTGGATTTGCTGTCTCAAAGCAAGGGGTACAAAAATGCCCTGAAAGCTCTGCCCAACCTGAGCAGTTACACATCAAAAAAAGGGAAAACGAAGAGGTATGAAAGTTTGGAAGAAAAGGTGTGGGGTAGGCCAGATTCCAGGTTTGAAACTCCAGGGATCTACCACATCTCATATATGATGATTGCAATTTTCAGTCACCTTTTGTTACCTCACCCACTGTAGAGTTTAAAGAGCTTCTATGCCTTTTAACACACAAACCCTGATATATAAAATTCTAACTGAAGGATTTCTTTTTCCATTTGCAAATAACATAACTCCTATAATTCTTAGTCATCCTAAATATGCCAAATATTGTAACTTCATAGAAAAATATACACCTAATGCATAAAACTTCAAACAAAATAGCTTTTGCTTGGGATTGTTTTTCCCAGTGCACCATTCCAAGAAACCAACATAACACACTGCTCAAGGGCAATACATGAAATTTGCAGAGGGGTCTTGTATTTGTCTTTCAAATTATTCATTACAAACAAATGCTCCAAGAGCAGCCCTCATCAATAATGGACAGGATGAAAGGAGGAACCTCACAAGACAGAAATAAACAGCACTGGGAAACCTCTGAACCAAAATAGGGAAGGAAAACATGGAATAAACACTCACAAAACACAGTAGTGTGAGTTAAGATAACCCACATCCACACTGGCAGTGTGACCACCACGGGGTGAAGCAGCAAACAGGTGTTTGGGGTTGGCAGAGGCCTCTCTGAAATAAATCAACACTGATAACTGACACAAAAACATGACATTTAAAGTACCCGGAGCTCACTTTAAATACAGACCAAAGCACATTATTCTCACTGCAGGTGCAAAGCACAATCCATTTTTCAAAGGTATTTCTCACACCTATTTTCCTGCAGATAACCCAGAAACGGGCAGTGATGTGGCAGAGTTGTTTGCTGAGAGAACAAACATGTATTTGTGGATGTTCACACACCAAAAAACCCAAACCCACAACCCAAACCCCGAAGTATTTAACTGTTAATTTGTAGGCCAGTAACTCTTCATGCCTCGTTAGGTTTACTGCTCATTTCCCAGCTGGCTCCCAGAGAGGGGAGAGGAGCAGCTCCTATCAGGGCTGGCAGCAATTCCAGGAGGCTGCTCTGCAGTTCTACCCATCACTTCAAAGAGAAAGGGAGAAGGCCAAGACAGGGATTTATCCCAGCTACGCAAAATAAAGTTGCATCAAGGAGTTGCCTAAACCCCACATTTTAGGGAGCTTTTAACAGCAGAGAAAGCCCCAAGGCAGGAGTGAAGTCACTAAAGACACTGCTTGGGTTCTGTCGTTAACTTTTTGTCAGCAAAACTCCTGGAATTTTTCAAGAAATCTTTTAATTTCGGATGATAAAACTGCCATTATGGAAAAGTGTGCAGTGCCAACCTGCATGGCCCCTCTCAAAACTCAGATCAATAACTTGGAATCATAGAATGGACTGGGTTGGAAAAGACCTCCAAGATCATAAAGTCCAACCCTTGATCCAACCCCACTGTGATCACCAGCCTAGGGCACGGAGTGCCCTGGGCTGGTGATCACAGTGGGGTTGGATCAAGACATGGTGGATTCTCACTCAGTGCCACATGCATAGAATCACAGAATGGATTGGGCTGGAAAAGATCTCTGAGATCATCAAGTCCAACCCTTGGGCCAACTCCAGTCCCTTTACCAGATCATGGCACTCAGTGCCATGGCCAATCTCAGCTGAAAAACCTCCAGGGATGGGGAATCCACCCCCTCTCTGGGCAGCCCATTCCAATGCCTGAGCACTCTCTCTGCAAAGAATTTCCTTCTGATCTCCAACTTCAATTTCCCCTGGCAGAGCTTGAGCCCATCGTGCCCCCTTGTCCTATTGCTGAGTGTCTGGGAGAAGAGACCAACCCCCACCTGGCCACAACTTCCCTTCAGGTGGTTCTAGACAGTGCTGGGGTGTGTCCAGCCAGGGCTGGCAGCTCCTGGTGCTGCAATAAATACCTTTGCTGTTGAAAGATAAATTGTCTATAAGCAGTTCCTTATTCTGAGGTTTCTCAGCTTCACTGTAGCTCATTAACATCTCTTGGAGACTGAAGTGCATCCTGCCTTCCCCCAGTGCTCCCCATAACAGCAGTTCAAGTTGTCTGCATCTCTAGCAACCAACACTTCTATTTTCCTCCTTTAACCAGTTTTTAATGTATTTCAGTACTCTCCTGGCCAACAATAGTTCCAATGTATTTCTATATGTAGCAATAACATACTGCAGTATTTCTTCATTTTCAAATTGCATTGAAACCAACACACTTGAAGCTGTAAAAAATAAAATCTACATGGTAACCAGTCAGGCACAGAGGTTCAGAACTTGGCCCCAAGCCTCCCCTGCCAGGTAACTGAAGCCAAAAATAAAACGCTCAGCTACAAAGAAATGGAACCCAGCCAAGTTAATTTTGTACAAACCCACACCAAGAAAGAGGGCAATGCACCAGGAGAGAATTGGATTTGCAATCTCTCATCTTTTCTGTGCAAGACGCACGACACTGACAGCACAGATGGCACCGACTGTCCTAATCAAAACTAATGAAGTTGAACTTGACACACAACCCTTTAATGAGCAGAATGTATTTTTGTTTTCCCATCCACTTGAAAGCTATCCCACGGCAATCAAATCATTTAGACAGCACAATAAATGCACAATGTAGTATTTTGTGAACACCTGAGAAAGTCTGTAGCAAATGATGAAATACAGAGATATAATTGAGCTGTGGGTGACTTTCCTGTTGCAATATAAAGATCAATTGGTATCATATAACAGTCATTTTTAAAGGAAGGAATCTTGTTCAGTTTTGTTATTTTTAAAACAAATTTTACAAGGCAGCACACTTGAAAAACATCCCCTCATTAGCACTTAAATTCATATATTGAAGGTACATGGGGAAAATGATGGTAATGACTTAGATGACATTTCACTTTGCTGGCAGCTACAGCACTAAAATTTTCCTGCTTGAGGGTCAGAGAAAAACAAGGAAAACATGTGGAATAACTAAATAGAGTTACCCCATCTGTATCACTAGTCAGTGTTGCATCCAACTCAAAACAAAAACGCCTGTATTTTTATTGGGCTGTCTGTAATTCTTTTTAAAACAGAAATCTAAAATACTTTATAACAAACAACATCAACTACTCACAGGAAGACAGAATTAGTGCATGGCTTACAGACAAAAATGGTCATTAATACCCAAACCATCCAACAGCTTTAATTGTCAATAAGATGAAGCAAGACAATTCACCTGCAGCACAGATGAGGCAGAGGGCATTACACCTCCAGTGCAGGTTCCTGACAGCCCTGTGCTGTCCCATGGAACAGGCTGTGCTGCTCCAGGACACCTGCACAGCACCCACAGCCCTGTGCTGTCCCATGGAACAGGCTGTGCTGCTCCAGGACACCTGCACAGCACCCACAGCCCTGTGCTGTCCCATGGAACAGGCTGTGCTGCTCCAGGGGCTCTGCACAGCACCCACAGCCCTGTGTGTCCCATGGAACAGGCTGTGCTGCTCCAGGACACCTGCACAGCACCCACAGCCCTGTGTGTCCCATGGAACAGGCTGTGCTGCTCCAGGGGCTCTGCACAGCACCCACAGCCCTGTGCTGTCCCATGGAACAGGCTGTGCTGCTCCAGGACACCTGCACAGCACCCACAGCCCTGTGCTGTCCCATGGAACAGGCTGTGCTGCTCCAGGACACCTGCACAGCACCCACAGCCCTGTGCTGTCCCATGGAACAGGCTGTGCTGCTCCAGGACACCTGCACCGCACCCACAGCCCAGTGCTGTCCCAGGGAACAGGTTGTGCTGCTCCAGGGGCTCTGCACAGCACCCACAGCCCTGTGCTGTCCCATGGAACAGGCTGTGCTGCTCCAGGGGCTCTGCACAGCACCCACAGCCCTGTGCTGTCCCATGGAACAGGTTGTGCTGCTCCAGGGGCTCTGCACAGCACCCACAGCCCTGTGCTGTCCCATGGAACAGGCTGTGCTGCTCCAGGGGCTCTGCACAGCACCCACAGCCCTGTGCTGTCCCATGGAACAGGCTGTGCTGCTCCAGGGGCTCTGCACAGCACCCACAGCCCTGTGCTGTCCCATGGAACAGGCTGTGCTGCTCCAGGGGCTCTGCACAGCACCCACAGCCCTGTGCTGTCCCATGGAACAGGCTGTGCTGCTCCAGGACACCTGCACAGCACCCACAGCCCTGTGCTGTCCCATGGAACAGGCTGTGCTGCTCCAGGGGCTCTGCACAGCACCCACAGCCCTGTGCTGTCCCATGGAACAGGCTGTGCTGCTCCAGGACACCTGCACAGCACCCACAGCCCTGTGCTGTCCCATGTTTCATCTGATCAAAATAAAAAATAAAACAAACACCCCCCAAACTTCATGATGTATTGTCAAAATTGTAAATTTAATTTTAAAACTCTCTGTGCCTCGCTGAATTCCTGTTGTGCAAACAAACAAGAGTGAGGAGCACAGCACAAAGGATACAGCTGATGTAACAGAAACACCCTGTTAGCATTTTCATTAATTATTTTCATAAACATATATTGTGCCTTGCAATTAAAATTCCGTGTGCTTCAGTTGCCATGGCAGCACAACTTCCACAGCACAATAAATTCCTCCAGCTCAGCCAGGGCCAGGGCTACAAAGCTGGAGGCAGGAGAGGTTTGGGGGTGACTGGCACGACTGGCAGGGAGCAAGAGGCAAAAAGCAGCTTCCACTGGACAGAAAACTATCGACAGTGGATAGAGAAATCAACAGACAAATGGATCTAAGCGAGCCTTTGGCATTTCCAGGTTGGCTTCTGAGGGATGTAAATTCTGATTTCTTTCTTTCCCCCCATCTGAGATTGCATTCCCGGTGCCACAATAGGTGCAACCAGCGCTGGCAGCGCTCTGGGCAGAGCTCTGGGCAGCGCTCACCCCAGGCAGCTCGGCTGGCACTATAAATAGTGCTGCTCCATCTGCCGTGCCAGCCTGTGCCAGCCTGCAGCACCACACTGCAGCACAGGCACTGGGCAGCACAGAACGGGCCCTGCTGGCATTAACTGCTGCACAGGGAGCCTCTGCACAGAGAGGGCCGAGGGGACTGCACAAGGAGTAATTACCGGCAGCGTGTGCCGTCTGTGCCCTCAGACACCGCTCCGCACACGGCACCGCTCGCGCTTTCAGTTTCACAGAAATCAGTAATAGGCAAAAATACATCTCAGATACCAACTGCAGCAGCCAAAAATAATCCAGCTGGGGAGCCTAATCCAATGTTGTGGATGAGTCAGCACCAAGAATTCCGAGCGAGGGAAGAGACTGGGGCTTGCCCTCTGTCTCCAGCCCTCCGCTCTGTCCTCCACCCCCGTGCAGCTCAGACACCAGGGCACACCCTGACACTGCTGTTGTTCCAAGGCACAGTGACAAGGACGCATCTTTTCCCTTCCAGAGTCACCCAGAGAGCTCGGAATTTGGTGAGCAGACCCCTGTGCTGTTGGTATGTCCAACTGAACACCCTCCATGGCATGCCCACCCCGTGGAGCAGAGTGACCCCCATGAGCACACACCATCTCTGCAGAACAGACTGAGCTAACTACAAAATTGTTGTCTGGCACTGACAAACTGTATTGCTATTTTGGGAAAAAGATGATACTAGAAGTGTCCAAGGCCAGGCTAGACAGGGCCCTGAGCAAGCCAGTCTAGTGGAAGGTGTCCCTGCCCAGGGCAGGGGGTGGAACAAGACGAGCTTCAAGGGCCCTTCCAGCCCAAACCATTCTGTGGTTCCATGATATCTGAATGTGACTTAGCCACATGGCCACACTGCCCTCAAACGAAACCAACCTCTACATAAAAGAGCTTGACATTCTTATTCAGAAGTCAGTAAAATTCAGTAATAGATTACTTGTATTTATAAATCTACCCACGTAGAATCACAGAATCGACTGGGTTGGAAAAGACCTCCGAGATCATCAACTCCAACCCTTGGTCCAACTCCAGTCCCTTTACCAGATCATGGCACTCAGGGCCACAGCCAAGCTCAGCTGAAAAACCTCCAGGGATGGGGAATCCACCCCCTCTCTGGGCAGCCCATTCCAATCCCTGAGCACTCTCTCTGCAAAGAAGTTTTTCTGATCTCCAACTTCAATTTCCCCTGGCAGAGCTTGAGCCCATCGTGCCCCCTTGTCCTATTGCTGAGTGCCTGGGAGAAGAGACCAACCCCCACCTGGCCACAACTTCCCTTCAGGCAGTTCCAGACAGTGCTGAGCTCACCTCTGAGCCTCCTCTTCTCCAGGCTAAACACCCCCAGCTCCCTCAGCCTCTCCCCACAGCACTTGTGCTCCAGTCCCTTCTCCAGCCTCGTTGCTCTTCTCTGGCCCCGCTCCAGCCCCTCAATCTCTTGCCTCAACTGAAGGGCCCAGAACTGAACACAACACTCAAGGTGTGGCCTCCCCAAGGCAGAGTCCAGGGGAAGGGTCACTGCCCTGGCCCTGCTGGCCACGCTAGTTTGGATCCAGGCCAGGATCCCCTTGGCCTTCCTGGCCACCTGGGCACACTGTTGGCTCCTGTTGAGCTTCCTGTCCCTCAGGCCCCCCAGGTCCCTCTGCCTGGCTGCTCTCCAGCCACTCTGAAGCAGCTCAGACACACCAGGGTGGCTGCAGGCTGAGACCTCTGACATGGGGAAAGGCCAGGGCTGCTGCTCTGACTGGGAAAGAGAAGGCCAAAGTGCAACCCAATTGTACTCAGTCCAGAGGAAGATGTTTTTCTATGATTCTCTACGTTCCATACTCACAAAACCCCAAGCTGTTTATGTCAAGCACTTTTCTTCTGCAATCAGGACATGGGCTGTTTGGATTGGTACAGTGGTATTTTCTTTAATACAGGAGATTTTAATTTTCTATCATTTTGATATAAAAACTGCTTTGACATAAACCATAACTGCCCAAAGCCTTTTCAGTTAGAAAAAATAACAAAGTAATAACCTTTTGTTTACCATATCAAGATCTTTGCAGAGTTCAGTAATTTCACAGCCACAACAGAAATGTCTCCAGCATTGCTCCAATCTACTTTTTTAAGTAGTTTGTCTGGTCTCTGCATGTATTTAGGAACTTTGTTGTAAGGATTAGGGCTCTCCAAGAAGACTTGGAGAAGGGAAGAAGAAACTGATAAATGAAGATCCTACTTGGGAATCGTGCTACTAAATCTGGCTGAAAGTCACTTGCTGGGGTGAGAACATGTCCCAGCTCAGCTCTCTGACCCACAGAACCACAGACTGGATGGTGCAGGAAGGGGACCAGGAAGGTTATGCCACACCTCCCACCAGCCCAGGTTGCTCTAAATTTATCCAATCCAGCCTTGGACACTCCCAAGGCACCAGTATTTTTTCCCTGACAGCAGCCAAGAACTTCCAGAGCTTTCCCACTGTGAGAGCTTACCCCAAGCCTGCCTCCACACAGAGATTAGTTTGGGAGCAGAGTGAGTAGCAGCCACTGCAGTATCTACAGAGCAAGTCAGTAGGAGGAGACAGCAAATACTCACATTTACTTTTCACAAGGTAATCTCTCTGACGAGGTAATCTCTGATGTGCTCTAACCCACATACTGTTGACTTGCACACTCTTGACACTTTAAATACCCACTTTTGCTTCACATGGGAATTCGCCCCAGCAGCAGAGCCAGCGGAACAGGAACATTAATTCCCTCTTCCAGGCAGCTACAGAATTGTAGTTTCTCATACGTGACTCCATCAATGATTTTGTTTCAATTATATGTTCAGACTGCCAAATTGGATAAAACACATCCTTTGTGAAACTCGCAGCTCATCCCTGAAAAGATAAATTCACCTGCCTCAATCCACAAAAAAAGCACAGACGAGGTTTCTTCCAAGCACTGGGAAATGATAATTCATGGAAAACCTGACGTACAATCAACACAGCTTAGAAACCCCTCTTAACAGTACAGAAATAAACAGTGGAATTCATTTGCAATTTGAAGTTCTGGGACTGAGGCAGAGCCACAGAGCTGCTGAGGCTGGGAGGGAGGTCAGCTCAGCACCACACCCGGGCGGGGCTGGAGCACCTCCATGCACGGAGATTCAGCTGTACGTCCCAGTGCTCAGGGTAACAAGTTTTTTCTGATCATTAAACAGAATATCCTTTATTTCCTGTCACTGGGTGAAAACACTGCTACACAAACAGACACCACCATTCTCTGCATTTGTGCACCTCAGCCTTGTTAGGAGTTTATCTCTGTTGTAAATCACACATATCATCGTTCGCCGGCACATCGAGGGGTCACATTTGTTGGGGCCACCCTTTGCAGGGTTAATGACGGCCAGAGGAGCTCAGGCACAGCAGCATCAGAGGGCTCCATCAGAAGGCTTACAACCAAGAGTTTATTTTTAGTTGCAGCTTCACTTTTTATATACTCTTATATCCAACATGTCATCACACTCTTGGTTAGTCAGTTCACCCAACACACATGGAAGCATCCTACTGGTTACAAGGTATTCCACATTCTACAGGCAGCTCTCTGCTCCTTAAGGGTGCATTCATTAATTACCCCAAACATTAGGAGATACACACACACACTCTCATCCCTCCACACCCAGATGCCTCAGAAAAGTCTTTTCCTCTCTGAATTCAGGCAACACTGGCAGCAACTGGGACTACACTGGGAGTGGCTGGGAGTAGATTAGAGCAATTGGGATCCTGCTAGAAGCTGTTGGGAACTACCGGGAGTGAGTGGGACAATAGTGGGGGTAACTGGGACGGACCAGGAGTGACTGGGATCATACTGGAACTGACTGGGACCTGTGGAACACACAGAAGTTTCTGCAGTGGCTGTTTGAACTGAGCTCTGGAAACCTGTCCTGCCTGTGCAGGGCAGCAAACCCTGATGTTCTCCAGGAGGCCAGCTCTGCTCTCTGGCTCATGGTTTGCCTCGTGCTGGGCAGTTTGACCCCAGGGCTCTCCACACCAGCCCTGGGTAAGTCAAGCTGAGCCCAGCCTAGCCCTCCCTTGCCTTCTCCAGGCTGACTGACTCCAGCTCTCAGCCTCTCCTTGGGCAATGGATGCTCCAAGCCCTTCATCCCCTCCATGGCCTGTGCTGGGCTCAGCCAAAGGGCCCCTGATGTGCATTTGCCACTAATTTAAAACTACAAGAGCACTCCTGCACTAACTGTGCCAACACGTGGCTCACTCTGGGCACTGAGTCTGCCCAACATGCAGCAATGGGTAAGACACACAAGCCAATACCTTTCCCATCGGTGTATTTCTTTAATAACATCTGTATTTAGAGGAGACTAACATCAGTTTTTCCATTTCTGCAGCAGATGAGAAGTTCCCATCACAGTGAGGTTTCCAGGCCAGAAAACAGTGGTTTTGGTTGTAAAATACTAAGCCTGAAGCACTACAGGAGAGCAGCAGAACAAAAGGGTTTTATCATTACTCTTCATGCTTTAATTACCTTTATCAAACCTGAGACAAGCTATTTTTAAACCCTTCTACTCATTCTGATTTTATTCTCCCCTAAACAAAACTTAATATATTTGTGCAGAAAGTACCACAGGATATTTACACACCAATCAGTCTGAAAACAGCAACTCCCAGAATCAAGGTTAAAGTTGGCAGATAAACACACACAAATTACAGAAGGGAACCAGAGGATACACTGAAATAATTCAGCAGGACAAAGCACTTCAGTGGCAGGGAGGAGTGGTCATTAAAAGATCTGCCATTATGTGGTGGAAATATAATTTGTGATAATGTAAATACAAATTGACATGGTGTCATTTATTATTACTCATGTGGTATCATTTTTATGCATCCCTTGGGAAAACAAACAACCAAAACGCCCTTTTCTTTTTTATTTATCATCACTTTCTGTCCTTTGCATTGCAGAGTTAATGTCTGTCACTCAAATGGTAATTACTGCCAAAAAGAAATGGGAGGTGATTAAATACTTTCTTTAGATATAATGATTAATATCAAAAACTTTTACTTATGATCAGATCCTTAAGCAGGTTCTTTACCTCAGATAAATCTAAATTCTGAGGCCTTTCTAGAAACACTGAAACCACCCTCAGCACTGAACTGCTGCAAGAAATTTAGAAGAAAAAAGCCACAAACCCACAAAAAAGTCCTATGAGGAGCAGCTGGGGGGGCTCAGCTGGAGCAAAGGAGGCTCAGGGGGGACACACACCAGAAGAATTTTGACACACAAGAGTCAAAAGCTCTTTTCCCAACTTCCTTTTCCAGGAGAGGTCCTGACAAGGATTGGGAGGCACGTCTGGATGGGCTTTCCTGGCCAAACAACCCGTGGATGTTTTCAGTGCCTGATGGCAGAGAATGCCAAGCCAGGCAGAGCACACCCACCTCACACCTGCTGTGTGCCTCAAAGCTGGGACCTTGAGACAGGAGAAACATCCACTTAAATCCTTCCCACAGCAAGGACAGAAGTGAATCCAATTTGCCCACATCCTCCCCAGCGAGCGCTCAAAGGCCCCTCTCTGAGCTCCCTCTCAAACATTCAAAGCAGAGTGTCATCACAGGGGGGCAAATGATGGACAAAGGAGGGAGGGGAAAGAAAAAATCAATCTACTACCATGAAAAACTATTTGTAATAAATCCAAATCTTGGTAGAGAGTCTGTTAACACGAGTCTAAAAGGTGAAGAGCAGAAAGAAGGAGCCAAGATCCCAAAACATAAAAAGTTCATGCTGTTTGATTTGAAAGGCTTCTCTCTGTTACACACTTTGAGCTGGATCAAGAAGTGCTTTTCAGGAATATTCTTAGCATTGTGTAACTTGCACATATGTGCTAACTCAGGATACAATGCAACCCTCCATTGTTCTGGAGAGCTAAAGGAATGCCAAGTATAGCTCAAACCCTGACAATATTTTTTAAAAATACATAATTTGTTCATTCTATGTTCTTCTCCTTTGATAATTATTTCTTTTCAGCTCTCCCTGACTCACACACTGAGGAGACCAAAGGAGAATGAACAAATAGAGGTGGGAGGAGAGTTGAGAAGTGGCACGGACTTGAAAAGCTTTGAATGCCTTCAATCATCTGGAAAATCACAAGTACCAACCTTTTAACTTGTGTAATTAAAGACTTGTGACATGCAGCCCTGCACAGCTTTGGAGAGTTCACTACCTGGTACAGTTACATTTTAAAGCCTTTCCCTCCTTTTGATGCTGCTTTTAGTTGCTAACACAAGATTTAGACATCTGTGCTTTGAATTCCATACTGGAAAACAACTGAAGGGCACGAAAAAACTGGTGGGGAGGCACAGAGAGGGGCCAGAGCTCTGCCATTCCAACACATTCCAGCCCAGCTCCAGAGGGAAGGGCACACCTGCATCTGATGGCAGAGGGACATGGCAGGAACCACGTTGGAAGGTTCATTCAGCACATCCCTGGGACACTCCATGAGATGGAGACTCCACCACCTCCCTGGGCAGCTGCAATTTCTGGGTTTGTGTTCTAAGAATTAAATCTGAAAAAGAAAAGCCTAAAACCTCTGAGTGGGCACAGCCTTTTAAAACACTGGATATGAAATAGTAGCCAAGAGCAGACAGAACCTTAACAATGTGGGAAGGGAACAGGCACAATGGTGTCCACCAGGCTTTAGTTGATACCCATGGACAAATCTGTGCTGAGATTTCAAGTCCTTGCTTCAAGTATCTCCATCCTCTCAATTTTCTCCCTAATTTTGGCAGCTATTGTCAGCTGGTACTTCACAAGTACAATACATATTCCTGAAAAAGGAGATTGCATGTCACCACTTGCTGTGCCACATCCCTGCAAACCCACACCCACAAAGAATTCTATTAGATAATTGGTCACATTTGAAGAATAAGAACCTGATTTTGTAAGAACTAAAAATTGCTCAGCACTCCCTACAATTAAAAGACAATGGTATGTACAATATGCTGCATTTCAACCCTAAATTTAGATAAATCAGCATCTCCAAATCCAAGGCAGAAAGTTTTAAAGAAATTCTATGCATCAAACACACAAGTAATATTTTATATTTAAGAGAAAGAAGTGAAATACAAATAGAAAAAAAATGCATTTTAAATCAAGTTGAAGTGCATGAAAATAACATTGTGGGGACAAAACATGAGGCTGCAAAATAAGGAGCTTTTCCTCAAGGAGAAAGAACTCAGTGCTCAGGCCCAGGAGATGGGAATCAGCACAAAGGGAACGAGTGTGACAGGAATCCATGTCAGACCTGCCAACACCACAACATACATCTCTCTGACATTAACAGAGACCAACAGACACAAATGAAGTGCAGACAGGAGATAACCTGTTTATATTTCTACTCTGCTTTGTAGTTAAGGATGACTTTGTAAAATGAAAGGGTTTACTGAAAGCCACAGACAAAGTTCTGCGACTTTTCAGTAATTATTTAAGAATTGTTGCCATCAGAGACAGCAATCTCTGCTGAAGAACAGCACCCCTCTGGCTGTGCACTGCCCTCCATCACTGAATGTTCCATCCTGTTGAACAGGATCAAATAACTATTCATTTTTTACTTCCAAACACAAATTTCACCAAGGCCTAAATAAATGCTCAGACCTTGTGGATTCCAATTCCTACAGTTTTTAATAATATGATCAGATCCAGAATCAGTTTGGTGTGTAGATGTTGAAAAATTATCAGCTTTGTACCTAATGAAATGGTATGTGAATACATTGATGGGGTATTTCCCTCCAGTATCACAGAATGTATTTTTCAGCAGGGAGAATGCACCCAGGGCTGGAAAATAAAAAAAGAAAACAAAACCAAAACACCAAATGCTTTTAAGTATCTAAGAGCAGAACCAGCAAACAGCACCATCCACAGGGCTGTGGACATGAAATTAGCACTGGTAAATCCCACCAGGACAGATTTCCCCACTCCCACACCAGAGGTGGGGCTGGCAAAGGGGTTGAATTAATTCTTCACAAACATGAAGAGAAGAAAAAAGGTATTTTTAGAATAGCAAAGAGGCAAAACCAAAGTCAGGGATTTTTACTTAACTCTCACCTGAGACCTTCCCCTTCTGGAATTTCCACCAATAACTCCAATACACACCTACTGAATCCAAACCCCAAATGAAGGAACAGGAATAAGGCAAGAGCTGGGCTGGTAAGGAAATTGCACAAAGTAAATTAATTACATTGATTAGTACTTGTATAGTCTGGGAACCACAACATACACCCACCCAGGAAAGCCCAAGTATGCCCTGACTTGTACTGATGTAACTCCATTTATTCTTCACAAAACACGGGAAAAAGGATGAACAGAATCAGCCAAGTTTGAACAGCAAATGGCCTGTGCTGGGTAATGAACTGAGTAGAGCAGTGACCAACAAAACATGGGCCTTGCTCAGGAAGCTGAAAAACTACCTGGACTTTCTCAGAGCAGAAAATACTCCTCAACTCAACCACATTCACCACAGTTCAAAGGTTTGGTTTTGGCATACACTTCCACAGAGATTCCACATACCCCTTACTCCAAACAGCAGCCAAAGGAGCAGCTCCTGTCCCACTTTCCACATCCTGCAATGCCATCCTTGGTTCCTGTGCAACCACCAAATAACATTCCATGGGAGGGGTTTGTGACCCAACCCCAACTGCTCACCTGGGAAAGCTGTTCCTTGTCCACGGGCAGCCTCACTGGCACCTGCTGTGAGTCCCCTGCCTGTGAGTCCTCGAGGGCAGTAAGGAAAGAATTCCAACCTCCTGCAGAGGGGTTCCTGCCTCACT
Organism: Pithys albifrons albifrons; assembly: GCF_047495875.1. Classification (NCBI taxonomy): domain Eukaryota; kingdom Metazoa; phylum Chordata; class Aves; order Passeriformes; family Thamnophilidae; genus Pithys; species Pithys albifrons. The sequence continues at coordinate 5,288,166 of NC_092467.1, read as the reverse complement.
GTGCTCCCTGCGAGCAGCTCAGCCCAAACCCTGCTCTGACTTAAGCTCTGCCAGGGGAAATTGAAGTTGGAGAGCAGAAAAAACTTCTTTGCAGAGAGAGTGCTCAGGCATTGGAATGGGCTGCCCAGAGAGGGGGTGGATTCCCCATCCCTGGAGGTTTTTCAGCTGAGCTTGGCCGTGGCACTGAGTGCCATGATCTGGTAAAGGGACTGGAGTTGGACCAAGGGTTGGACTTGATGATCTCGGAGGTCTCTTCCTACCCAATCCATTCCATGATTCTGTGACTGACATGTTGCTGTCCATGTTCTCCTCAGTCAGGCTCAGCAGTGCTCCCAATCAGCACTACTCTTGGGTTTCAGTTTTTAGCACAAAACACAGTCACTTTGCTAAGATAAAATCCTGGGTTTCTGTGCATCCATCGGAAAATACTTCCCCAGCTTCGTGGCACAATGGGGAATCAGAAGCATAAAAACATCCACACATTACAGAACAAGATCAGCAGGAAACTGAATGTACCGAGAGAAGTTCTTACCATAAAGGGAAAATGTAACTGTAAGGATTTGTGCAAGAGTTGTAGCACTGCCTCGGGTTGAGCTGGCAAAACACCAACTGCCCCATACAAAGTCTCCGTTTCTCTGTCTGAGAAAAGGGAGAAAGGAAAAAAAAACTAGAAACCTGTTAAACTACCTATATGTATTTATACAGAAAAGAGAAAATTAAAAGAAAGCTACAATATAATACACTTACATAAGTTAGAAATAACAAATTTCACTATTCTAACTATAAATTACTTTGGAGAACTCAATTTTCTAGACAGACTTAAGCAGAGAGAAAGACTAAGAACAAATATTTTACTTTTCTAAGACACCAAGGTGGTGAGCTGGTGCTGGGCCTGGGCATCTTGTTTTTCTTGGGACAGCATGGTGGGTTTTGTGGGACTACAGCTATGTAGGAACTGACTAAGCTATTTTTATACTGGCTTTTATCCCTTGAGATGATGCTGGAATATGGTATGGAATACTATTGGCTACTGTTGGAATAGTAGTTAGCTAACAAGCACTTGATTTAAATTGTGTACTATATATAATGTGTCAGATACTAAAGGAAACTGAACAGCATAAAAATTAAAAAGCAAATTGTATTAACATTTGACTAGCAAGGAGAAAATGACTGACTGTAATTAAGACAAATGACTACACCACACACCCATTTAGCACACAGAACATTATACTGTCACAGGATTTGGAACATTTTATGCTAAAACCTTTCGTAGGGCAGACAGGTGTCATTTCCACTTACCCATGGCTGGATCTCTTGGCAGGGAGTACGGGCATTGAATCTGACCCATGCTCACGGGGAGGAGGGTTGGGGTTTTGGCAACAGCATTCACAAGTGACTGTCCCTAATGGCTCCTGCACTGCTGGGGTGGCAGAGGTGCTGCTGCCACCAGAGCACCAGGAGTGAGGACAGGGAACACTGAGAGCCTGCTGACACTCACAGTGTGAACTGCAAACCAGTTTCTGAGGAAAACACGACTGCCTTTAAATAGTTACTCATGTAGAGTCATAAAATTAAGTAAGGTAAATTGAAGTTGATACCTTTCATTTTCCTGCCCCTTCTTATGAAAATCAGCTCTATACTGAAAGGAAGCTCCTTGAGATGAGCTCAGATGGTTAGAACTTGGTTGTAATAATGCCAAGGTCATGGGTTCAATCCCCTGTGTGGGCCATTGACTTGAGAGCTAGACTCCATGCTCCTTGTGGGTCCCTTCCAGCTCAGAACAGTCTGTGATTCACATCCTCTAGTCTGTGATTCCTTGGTTTCACCAGGCACAGGGCCCTGTTCCCCTGAGAGCAGCCCCAGTGACCTGCTCTGCATCTTTCTCCTTCCACTCTCTTGGCCAAACCAAACCACCATCTCAGATAAATGACAACCACCTGCAGCCACCACCATCATCCTCCTCCCCAGCACAGCCTGGAGGCTCTGCCAGCTCCCCTTTGGGAACATGGACAAGGACATGACAAGGGACAAACTCTGAATCAGTGAAGAACAGAATTTAAACTTCTATAAACTGCTGCATCCAAGGCCCAGACAGCAGCGTCCAGAGGGCAAGGACTTCCCACACAGTGGCAGTGCCTCAGACAAAGGCACCTCCAGGGTATTTATTATCCCTTCTCTATATTCCCTCAAGTGTTTTGTTGTTGGATTGGCTGAGCAGGCTTTACCAAACCTTCCCTACCCCTGAAACGTGTTCTGTGTCGGTAACAGCAGTTGGCACAGACACCACTCACACACCATCTCCTTGTCCTCAGAAGTGGTCATGGCCATTGTTTCTGTTTCAAACCTGTTTGTAAAAGCTTCACCACCGCTCTGCCACCTCTTCTTCATCCTGTCAGTTCTCTGGTATTTGTTGCAGCAAATCCCAAGGCTGCTCTCAGTGCCCAATTACACAACAGCGTTATCCTCTAACTACACAAGACAGCTTTTCATTAAACTTGCTCTCACCAATACATCACTATTAGCGATGCATTAAAATGTATTTTTAGCCTCATTTCTTATGGAAATGAATCCTTCCCACCTCCTCCCTCGGTTCCACAGCTCTCCCTCGGTTTGTATCTCCATTCAACACCCAGGCCCAGGGGCATCAGCACAGGATTTGCTTTGGCACAGAAGGAAAAGCACTTGGCACTTTTAATTGCTGCCCCCTTTATTATGGTTAAACAAATTGTTTACGACCAGTAGGTCAGAAATAGAAAATAAATTACTTCAAAACTGGTGTTTTCACTAAATCATGTTCTTCCTTGCCTCTACCAATCTGCCCTGCCCAGCACTGACTGCAAAGGAAGTCCTTGTGTCTGGGAGTAAGTAGTTCCTTACCAAACCCCACCTTGGTACCCCTGCAAGGCTGGGACACCACACTTGGGTTGGGTTTTTTGGTTTTTGCAGGGGTGTGGAGAGGGTGGGGTGGTCCTGGGGGTTCAGTACAGGCAGCATGGGAGGATAAAATCCTTGATAAAATCGCTCATGTTTTAAAGTTTGGCCAAAACCACCCTCTGCACTGTTATACAGGTATTTCTCTTTACACTTGGGTAACTGAACAAGTTGCTCTCATATCAATTTCTTCATAGTTCACTTCTGTTGTTTTTCTAAGATGCAAATTACTCACACAGCACTAAATCACAATGTCTTTCACAGAGGACCACAATTACTCCCCTGTCCTTAGGTTGGGGTTTTTTTCACTTTTGGGGTCAACTGTGTTTTAACCATTTTTAAAGCAAATCCATTCTGCTTTTTCCTTGATAATTTGAAGGATTTAGCTGTTCTTTTAGGGAGGGCAGGAGGACTGAGACCTTTGCTTCTACACAAAGATCTATGCAAAGTAAAGGGGATGTGACACTGAACAGCAATCAGCACAATGTGCAGCACGAGGAGCCTGGGAATGTCCCTCCAGCTCTCACAGATACCCGTGCACAGCAAGAACAGCCTCTCTCAGCTCCCTGTTTCGAATAAAGCATCATGACTTACACTACAAACACTGCTCCAAAGCAGTCCCTTTAGTTACACTTAATAATTCACCCCAGCCCGTTCTCCATAAACACTCTACCAGCACAATTTACTGCTCGTATAACCCTCCCTTAAGCAATGCTACAACAATCCTATAAACCAGTGATTTAAAAGGCTCCACAGGCACATCCATGAGAGCACTGGAATCATCCTGCTGTTTTATTCAGGCTTTAGAAAGCCAAGTGTAGTGGAGAACCAGTACTGGCTGCACTAACAATGAGACCCTTCTGGAATGTTCCTGCCCTGTCCATGCAGTTTGGGTGCTGCTCACACCACCTTATCCACCTGGAAATGCCATAAACTTAAACTGTACTTGGAAGCACAGGAAGTGTGGCAAGGGTGGCACTAAGAACTTGATAATATGTTTTCTGTACAGTGGTCAGAGAATGGAACTCAGTGCAAACAGAGTGTCCAGTCACCTGTGCCAAAGGATTCTAAAATCTGGCAGATTTTAGAATACTGGCTGTAACAAAAGGAATTGCTGAACACTCTCCTCCTTTACACAAAAATTAGAGGCCCATTCTGAGGCATTCTGGCTCTCCACAACAGTTTTCTAAAATACTACACCACCCTCCTGATTCTTCACGTTATTTGTATGGGGACAAACTCACCACTAAAGCCAGTGTTAAGATTTTTCTAACTGTTTTTTTGTTGCAAGGCATGTTTGGGGTTGATCTCCAGAAAATGCAGTCTCATCAGAAGCAGAGGTTCAATCTGAACGTGCCCTGGTGCAGTTTGGGGCTGTGTCCTCTCGCCCTGCTCTGTATGGACTGGGAAAACAGCAACACCAACTCCAGCAAAGCCCTTCTTGCTTCACCCAGAGAAGCTTCCAAGAAAATTCTTATTTCTAACAAATCTGTTAAATTGGAAAAAAACACAGTGGAAGAATGGATGTTGTTTGCTTCTTGGCATTAAGAAGAAGTTAAAAAAATTCTCCACTGGATGATCCAAAGAAAGAGAGGGGAAAAAAAATCTGTTCCATGAGAGCAGAAATGTGATTTATTCTTGCCCACCTCCTATTTTATTTCTGATCTATGAGGTGAAGAGCAGTGCAAGTCACCCACACTGTCACTGTCCATCCTGGACACAGCACAAAGTGGCACTGCTGAGTTTAAGAGCACAGTCCACTCCAAAAATTAATGTAAGGGACACACAGCCCAGCAAGACCAAGTTCCCCAGGAAGGTGCAGTGGGGCCACTGGGGAAGGGACTGGAGCACAAGTGCTGTGGGGAGAGGCTGAGGGAGCTGGGGGTGTTTAGCCTGGAGAAGAGGAGGCTCAGAGGTGACCTCAGCACTGTCTGGAACTGCCTGAAGGGAAGTTCTGGCCAGGTGGGGGTTGGTCTCTTCTCCCAGGCACTCAGCAATAGGACAAGGGGGCACGATGGGCTCAAGCTCTGCCAGGGGAAATTGAAGTTGGAGAGCAGAAAAAACTTCTTTGCAGAGAGAGTGCTCAGGCATTGGAATGGGGTGCCCAGAGAGGGGGTGGATTCCCCATCCCTGAAGGTTTTTCAGCTGAGCTTGGCTGTGGCACTGAGTGCCATGATCTGGTAAAGGGACTGGAGTTGGACCAAGGGTTGGACTTGATGATCTCAGAGGTCTTTTCCAGCCCAGTCGATTTTATGATTCTAGGATTCACTGAACAGAAATGCTGAACCATTTGTTCCATTTATCCCCACATCGTTCAACCTTTCACCCCAAATTTCTACCCAGTTAAATCTCCCTTTTGGATTAGAAAGCTGAATCTTGGAAATAGGTTTCGATAAACAAAAACATACTTGGTTTGCAACTGCTTTCTGTTTTTTATTGACTTGTGGTTCTGAACTTAAACCAAAAAGCAGTAGCAGAAAACGTGCTATTTGACACCTCATTACGTGGAGGAACCACTTAAAAAACAGCTTTGAAAGAATTCAGACTTGCAGTTCGTTTCAGCCCCCTGTGCCAGCAGGGCCAGCAGCTCTTGCCCTGGTGCTCCACCCTCGGAGCCCTCGGGATAAGGTGGGTTGGGAACGCCTGGCAGGACTGCCTGACACCACAGGGAAAGGAGACTGGGAGGGAGAGGCAGGGCAAAACAGACAGAATAAAAACCGTATAAATGAATGAAAAATAGGAGGAAGGAAAACCATCCATTATGTTGATGGATCCATTAAATGTAATTGATAATAGTATGTCTGCAACCATCAGCTCCAGACAGAAACAAAGCAGATTTAGGCTAAATAATCACAAACACTAACTTGGCTAAAAAAAATTTTAAAAAATCATCAAATAATACGAGTTTGAAGAAAATTATGTAAGTCTACAGACTATTTGTGGAGATTATTTGCTTGTTTTAGTAAGAAATCCACAGTTGTTGCATTACCTGAATGAGATTCTGGGTTTCTCAGCAATCCTGAAAAATCAGGTCTATTTAGTAGCCTCAAATGAGTATTTGAGAACTGACCTTTAAATCCCCTGGTTGCCAAGGGCTGTTCTCTCTCTGCTGCACCTCAAAAAAGACCACAATATCCACAGCTCTGAAGTCCATGATGTGTAGGTTTTGTCTCCAGAAGTCCCAGCTATTCTTGGTTATTTATTGCCCCTCTCAGAGGCACTCAAAATGACCTTTACATTGAAAGACCTGACCCTCATAATGCTGAGCTTTGGAAGGGGAGCTGGAAAAGGCACCTCAGAGACACAAACAGGGACCATCAGGAGTGCAAATGACTGAGAAGCTCTTGGCCATCCCTTAGGAATCTGGGGGTTGGTTTTGCTTTAAACAGATATAGAGAATTTATACCTGATATATGAAAAAATATACCTGAAGTTTAAGTAATATGAACAGAACATAAACTTAGAGATTGAGAAGGCCCTAAACCTGCTGAAATCTGGATCATCAGGTACTTTTTTAAAGAAAAAAAAAATAATGATGTGTAACCAAAAGTGGCAGGCTAAAACCATTTTAAAAAAAGGAATTTAAAAAAAAGTTGGGCTTCTTTCTAAGTAATTTTTAGTAATGAAAATGTAGTAATTACTAAAAATTTAGTAATTAAAGAAGTTGAAAGCTTTTCTAAGTAATCCTCCTCTTCACAGGTCTAAGTAAATGATTTTCATAGCAAAAAAAAGAGAAAATTATAGAAATCCAGCTAGTAAAGGTGAGGATAACTAAGGTGCTTCTCTTCCCTTCCACGCTCTGCCCTACTGAGAGAAGTAACTTAACAAATCAGAAGTGCAAAAACCCCTGGCTCCAGAAGCCAATACTTGACAACAACTCAAGAAGAAACACCCTCACAAATAAGGTGGAAGGTTTCAGGTAAAACACTCTTGAGAATTAAAATTACTATAAATGAGTATGTATTTTTATTAGGGTTCAGAGCCAAGACTTTGCTACCAATTTTCTGAACCAGGCCTAAGAGGCTGGAATAGTTACCAAGCCAGGATGCAAATCCATGGCACGAAATACTGAATTGCCAGTTTAAATCTAACTCCAAGAAGAATGAAATCTAAATATAACACAATGTATGCTAATATTGCCCTAATTTTGAAAGAAAACTATTAATAAGAAAGCAGGTCAGCTCCAGCACTGCCAGAGATGCTGCTGCAAAGAACCAGAGAGAAGTGGAGAGACTGAACTGAGATAAATCATTTGGGCCAGTTCTAACAGCACAAGCCACAACCTGGACCTGATTTATAAGCATGAGGTTATTTTGTTGTGGACAATAAAGGCTTCAGAATAATAAACTGAAGTGTGACCAACGACCTTCTGTCATGCAGAAAGTTCTCAGCCAGTGAAAAAGGCTTCTTGTAGCAGCAGTCAGCAAAACAGCTCACAAAGTGCTGGACAACAGCAAACAGTTACTGAACAATTGGGGTTTTAAGATAATACAGACTCACATAGATAGAAAAGCACGTTTTTCATAAAAAAACCCACATGCTGCCTTACAGCATTTGAGATTCCAACCCTGATCTTCAAACAGCCCATCAGACAAACTGCAACAGATGACAGCAACAGAAGGTTGAATCAAGGGTAAATCTCAGTCTTTAATCTGGACATGGAACATTTATGTTCATATGCTCATACTTCAAGTAAAAATGGCCAATATGCTGTTAAATTAAAAAAAACCAAAGGAAATTAATTAGGGGGAAGGGAAGGCTCAGCAAAGAAACTCTAATAAAATTTAGCCCAAGTCTTTAGGGCTGAGATACAGAAGCTTCTAAAAAGCATAACTTAAGGACATCATTTGAGCTGCCCTGTGTTTACCACCACAATCTGTATTTAAATAGCACAATAATTCCAGAACTAGCACTTTTACATGCCTGGAAAACCATCCAGCTTTTAAATCCTGCCTGTCCCTTTGCCTGCTCAGAAAACAGACTGCACATGTGAAGTGCAGCAGAGCAGAGCTGAGTGTTGTCTCTGTTCCCTTTCGTGGTCTGTGATTTTTCAGCAGTGCTTTTCAGCAGAGATGGGGAGTTTTTTGGAACAGATGTTACCATATTGTGTCCAGCTGGGCACACAAACACTTGTTTCGTTAGCAGAGCTCCTGCTGCCCTCGGGGCTATGGCAGGGACATCATGGGTGCACTTGCTGAAAAATCGGGAATTCAGGACTTCCATAGGAATCTGAGTCAAGGTTCCTGACAGTTCCCAGATTCCCCTGAAGGCAGAGGGAATTTTCCTGCAGCAGGAATGAAGGGTGGGACTAAAATGTACATAATTACTAATACTAACGAGCCATCCTATTTTAAAGCTGCAAAAATGCTTTAGGATTAAAAATATTGCCAAGTTTTGATGATTTGTAGTCTGCAAACATTGTTAGAAGACATGTTATAAATGTCAGTGCCCACACACCTTCCTTTTTCAGTATTTTAAATTAAATAGCATTTCCAGTAAGGTAACAGAAGGAAAAAACCCCCAAACCCACGATATAAGCCACGTATCACCTGAAATGTCATGATTTTCTGTACAGCACATTGTTTTTCAAATTATAAGGAAGGAAAATACTCATGGTCTTGTTGCTGGACTCTGCAAGTTCACTTAAATTCTACTCTAAGAAAATGAGCAAGACAAACTCAGTCATCAAAGTAACTTCAACACTGAGACTCAAAGCTGCAATTCTGCCTGACATTTTCCCATCTTTTCCACAATGTGAAAATGGTTCTGGGGCAAACGGGTGTTAACTGATCTAATCTCCAAAGGAAAGGAGCAGGATGGAGCAGCTCTCTGGAGAAACTAATGAGGATATACAGTTTTGGAGATTTGCTGACAGGCAGAGCTGTTTCCAGCTCTGTAAATATATCAGCTCCCTAGAGATCTGGTTTGGATTCTGGTTTTATTTCTCTAAACATTATTTCAGGCAACATGCTGTGACTGGGAGTGGAACAAGGCTGGTCGGACCAGATCTTCACCATGGCTCATTAAGGTACCTGCCTTTGCTGTTGTTTTACTATTAATTTTGGGGGACTGCAGAAATACTTCAGAAAATACCAATGAGTTGTTGGGAACCACTAACCCTGAATCATCAGCCACAACAGGCTGTCAGCACAAGGAGATTTTATCAAGGATTTGGTTGTTCCTCTTTGGATGTATCATGGCAGTCCCTGCCCTTTCTTTTATCCTCTTACTTTGACACCACAAGTTTTGCAGAGGCAGATGAGGGAGAGGACCTGTTGGAGCTCTGCTGAACCAGCTGCAGCTTGGTGGGGTACCTGATTTACTGGAGGCATCCTTGACTTTGCAGCATCCCACTTTAAAAGTCCTGTTATTTAGACAGGGTTAAGAAGCTCTTTTTGCTGACACTGTCTATGAACAGCTTGGCTCTTCACAGATACAACTACTTTTTTACAAAGTTAAAATTTATGCCCAAATACTTTACATCAGAGCCAGCAATACAGCCCCTTTCACAGCTGCTTTGTTGGTGATTTTCCAGAAGGTGTTTTGCTTCCATGGTGAGAAAGGATGGAGCCAGTACATCACACTGACCCCTCTCTCACTGCCACCTTGCACACACAGAGCCACAGATGGTCATTTCTCACTCACTGTTTTATTCAGAAAAAGCAGCTGAAGTAACCTGGGCATTCTTTTCCTGACAGACCAAATATGCAAAGAGATATGCAGTTAGTACAGGGGAATCACAGAATGGATTGGGTTGGAAAAGACCTCTGAGATCATCAAGTCCAACCCTTGGGCCAACTCCAGTCCCTTTACCAGATCATGGCACTCAGTGCCACAGCCAAGCTCACTTTAAAAACCTCCAGGGATGGGGAATCCACCCCCTCTCTGGGCAGCCCATTCCAATGCCTGAGCACTCTCTCTGCAAAGAAGTTTTTTCTGCTCTCCAACTTCAATTTCCCCTGGCAGAGCTTGAGCCCATCGTGCCCCCTTGTCCTATTGCTGAGTGCCTGGGAGAAGAGACCAACCCCCACCTGGCCACAACTTCCCTTCAGGCAGTTCCAGACAGTGCTGAGGTCACCTCTGAGCCTCCTCTTCTCCAGGCTAAACACCCCCAGCTCCCTCAGCCTCTCCCCACAGCACTTGTGCTCCAGTCCCTTCTCCAGCCTCGTTGCTCTTCTCTGGCCCCGCTCCAGCCCCTCAATCTCTTGCCTCAACTGAGGGGCCCAGAACTGAACACAACACTCAAGGTGTGGCCTCCCCAAGGCAGAGTCCAGGGGAAGGGTCACTGCCCTGGGCCTGCTGGCCACGCTAGTTTGGATCCAGACCAGGATCCCCTTGGCCTTCTTGGCCACCTGGGCACACTGGTGGCTCCTGTTGAGCTTCCTGTCCCTCAGTCCCCTCAGGTCCCTTTCTGCCTGGCTGCTCTCCAGCTCACTGATCGTGGAGAGCACTTAAGCAATACCCCTCTTATTCTGCCATCAGAACCAGAGCAATAGGACAGACAGATATAGTATCTCCATAAACCCCATCCAAAATACTGATTTACTCCCAAACCAGAATAATATAAGTGGGAAATAGTAAATAAAATCAGTGGCAAATAATATTTCAGCCCAACAGAAGAGGGTGGAGAACTTGTCATCTGAGGCTCTTGCCAAGACTCCTGAAATCTGGTAAAAAAGGTACAGCAGCAGTTGCTTCAGATGCAGTGAAAAGCAGCCTGAACAGATGTGAGAGTGGATGTGGCTCCCATCGAGGACATGATCTCTCCAGGTTTTCACCTTTGTGAGGCAAGTGAAGGACAAAGCTACACAACAGCAAACCTGGACTGCAAATCCAAATTTAACACTCAACTTCAAAAAACCCAGCAGCCAGACACCAAGTCAAGCACAGCCAGCAAAGAAAATAATGAATTGGTTGTGAGTTCCAGAGATAAGAGATCAGAGAAAACATGGTCTCCAAAAGGCCTGAGTGGGAAAATCAAAAAGCTTCAATTTAATTACGGTAGCAAATGTAAGCAGAAGTACATGCTAATTTCTGGCTTTTCTGGGTAAGCCACGGTGAGATACTGCCTGGGCAATATCCAGTCTGACAGGGACAGCAGCTGTGGAGGGAGGGCTTGCATTTCCAGCCTGTGTCTGCTGTCCTGTCTCTGGCAGCCTCAGCACACACTCAGCACTTCTCCAACTCAGCCACAAAGTGGTCCCCAAAGCCCCTGAACTGCACAGAAGCTGCCATTGAAGCCTTGCCATTATGTGGCTGTTTACAACCCTCCTGTACAGGCAGTTGCACTAAAACTCCTTATAGAAACTGCAGTGTCCAAAATCCACCCGATTATAATGGAATTCTTACCAAGATCCCTTGGCCTGCTGAGGGCACAGATGAAAACCAGACTAATCTGTTCCTGACCCAGTAACAATTCATTACTTGTACCTTATACTCGTGGCACTGAGTGCCATGATCTGGTAATCAAAGTGGGGTTGGATTAAGGGTTGGACCTGATGATCTTGGAGGTCTCTTCCAACCCAACTGATTCTATATACAACTCTCTTTTTTAATTACAATGAGTTTCCTTGCCATTAAAAGCCCTAATCAACACAGCTCTAAAACCCTTGCTGAGGCAGTTTAAGGCATTGCTGCCCTCAGCTGTGTCTCACCCTCCTGCAGAGGATTAACCCCATGAGGAGGAGTTCAGCAGAGCATATCCCTCATCCTGCTACCCAAAATTGGTTTATGCTGAGCTGCAGTGACCCCAAACAGTCAAGCTAGGAGGAGGCTCTGCCAGTGCCTTTCCTGGGGCAGAACAAATTTGCCTGGTCACGGATTTGTCTGTTTACAATTCTAAATTTAAATGTCACACAATTCAATAATACCTGCAGCAGAAGCATAAATAACACTGGAGAGGTCACACAAGGACTGGAAACCCTCACCTGTCCAGGTGTTTGAGGACTTTCCTGCCCACAGTGTATGAAATTCAAAGTGCATGTTTCACTTCGTTCTCTCCCTCTGTTAAACTTGCCCAAACCACTGCCCTGTCCTTCATTTAAGTATCTCATAGTCATAGGATCATAGAATGGCCTGAGTTGGAAGGAACTTCTTCTGTGATGAGAAATATTCGTGTTTTTTCAAATAACTTATTGGAGAAGGCAAAAAAAAAGATATCTATTTTCACTTAAAGAAAACAAAGCAACAAAGAGCAGTTCTGTCAATATGCAGGAGTGCCCTCACATGATTGACACTGGCATCTCTGAGCTTCCCCTTCTCAAACCCCTGGAGTCTGTCCCTTCTTCTAACGCTGCCAGCTGCAGACCTGAGGCTGTGTCTTTGAGGAGGGATAAACATCACTCAGGAAAAGCACAACACTTTCCGCTGGTAATCACAGCACTTACAGAAGTGTCATCTTTGCTCTTTGTGCAGAGTCCCAGAGTGGTTAAAGCAAAGCCCTTCAGCACTGCTGCCACATCCTGCTGCAGAGGGTTAAACCTGCCAGCAGTCAGCACACGGCTGGGATAAAATCCCAAAGCTTTTACTGCCTGAAATCACTTGTCTTACCCACTTGTCAGTGCAGCTGAAAGCACTAAGGTTTCCTGGTATTCATCCTGCCTTTCATAGGAGGTGGACAAAGGAAGAGCCCACAGAAATTATGGAGATAAAAGTGAAGGGTTATCCCGTGTTTCCTGGGGCTGTGCTGGGACATGGAGCCAGTAACAGCTTCGTGTCCATTCACATCCCTCTCCTTTAGGACTTACAGCTCAGGGAGCCCAGAGGATCGTCCCAGTGTTATGACCAGGAAAGGAGTCATTTAGTTTCAGAATGAGCAGAAAAATCACAGGATATGCTGAGCTGGAAGGACCCAAAAGGATCATGGAGTCCAACACTCAGCCCTGCACAGGCCCATCCCCAGGAGTCACACCCTGTGCCCCAGAGCATCATCCAAACACTCCTGGAGCTCTGGCAGCCTTGGGGCTGTGCCCACTGCCCTGGGGAACCTGGTCAGTGCCCACCACCCTCTGGGGGAAGAGCCTTGTCCTGAGATCCCACCTGACCCTGCCCTGGCACAGCTCCAGCCATTCCCTGGGTGCTGTCCCTGTCCTGGCACAGCTCCAGCCATTCCCTGGGCGCTGACCCTGCCCTGGCACAGCTCCAGCCATTCCCTGGGTGCTGTCCCTGCCCTGGCACAGCTCCAGCCCTTCCCTGGGTGCTGACCCTGCCCTGGCACAGCTCCAGCCCTTCCCTGGGTGCTGACCCTGCCCTGGCACAGCTCCAGCCCTTCCCTGGGTGCTGACCCTGCCCTGGCACAGCTCCAGCCCTTCCCTGGGTGCTGTCCCTGGTCCCACACAGCAGAGCTCAGTATCTGTGTGTAGGAGGCTCCTCTTAAATACCATTCTACATCACTGTTACCCCATCAACTATAATGGTAAAGACTTCTGTTAACAATGAAAAATGACTGCAGAGACCCATGTATAAATTCAGTACACACTTTAAAAAATTGAAACATGTCTGTGTAAAAGAGGCGGGGGAAAAATAATCAGGTATTACTTGAACTCCGTTTGGTTTAGCAGAAATATCATAATCTTTGGAAAATGCCACCTTTGAGCAACGTTGCAGGCAGGAAAACTGAGGACAGGAAGTCCTCAGTGGTGCTGCCACTTCTGGAAAGGCCTAAAAATTAATCAGCATCCAGTTAACAAATTCATGTCTGGTTTGGACATTTGAATGACATACATGAAATATTTCCACAAACCCCCCAAGAAAATCAGTCTCATTCAGTTCTTCAGGAGAGCAATGCACCACTCCATCCACAAAACAAACAAAAAAGTCAGAGGGAACAGGGGGCAGGGATGAAGTCAAAGGCTTGAACTTCTCCTTTGGGTGACAGTGACAGTGAAACTGAAAGATCTGCAAATCAGATGCTCCTGTGGCTGGCTGGTGAGGCCACTGTCCCCTCCAGTGACATCCTCCCCTGGGCAGCACGGGCTGCTGAGCCCCTGGCACTGCCCCTGGCACACTCAGCTCCAGCACCAGCCTGTTCCAGTTGAGCTGGAGAGCTGGCAGAGGGATAATAGAATCATAGAATGGATTGGGTTGGAAAAGACCTCCAAGATCATCAAGTCCAACCCCTGGTCCAACTCCAGTCCCTTTACCAGATCATGGCACTCAGTGCCACGGCCAAGCTCACTTTAAAAACCTCCAGGGATGGGGAATCCACCCCCTCTCTAGGCACCCCATTCCAATGCCTGAGCACTCTCTCTGCAAAGAATTGTTTTCTGCTCTCCAACTTCAATTTCCCCTGGCAGAGCTTGAGCCCATCGTGCCCCCTTGTCCTATTGCTGAGTGCCTGGGAGAAGAGACCAACCCTCACCTGGCCAGAACTTCCCTTCAGGCAGTTCCAGACAGTGCTGAGGTCACCTCTGAGCCTCCTCTTCTCCAGGCTGAACACCCCCAGCTCCCTCAGCCTCTCCCCACAGCACTTGTGCTCCAGTCCCTTCTCCAGCCTCGTTGCTCTTCTCTGGCCCTGCTCCAGCCCCTCAATCTCTTGCCTCAACTGAGGGGCCCAGAACTGAACACAACACTCAAGGTGTGGCCTCCCCAAGGCAGAGTCCAGGGGAAGGGTCACTGCCCTGGGCCTGCTGGCCACGCTACTTTGGATCCAGACCAGGATCCCCTTGGCCTTCTTGGCCACCTGGGCACACTGGTGGCTCCTGTTGAGCTTCCTGTCCCTCAGTCCCCCCAGGTCCCTCTGCCTGGCTGCTCTCCAGCCACTCTGTGCCCAGCCCGGAGCGCTGTCCAGCCCGAACAGCAGCACTGGGGCTCAGACAAACAGACCCCCAGCAGTGCAACACCAGCGTTAAAAACCAAAAATCAGTACATTTATGAATTTAGCTACAGCTGTCACGTGGGATCAGAAGGTATTTCCACGCAGAGATGAAATCAATAATGGCATAACTCATCATTATGTGTCACTCCAATACTGACCACTGAGCTAATTTCCCCAAAAAAGGGCATTTTATTGCTCTTGTTGAGTGTAAAAACTAAGCGTGCTTATGGATATTCCACTGTCAAACACTAATGAATTAAAATTAATCATAAAACCAATGCAGGTACTACTTTTAGAAGGTAAAACTGTACCTGTGAAAGGAGGCTCAATAAGGCAACTTTTCCCAACTTTTCAGCAGAGGAAGCACAAAAATAACTCTCACACGACACCTCGTGCTTTACCAAGCACAGCTACAAAATGGATCCTGAAGCAAAAACAGGGCGAAAAACACCTCACTGCAGGACAGTAAATAAACTTGTAAAAGACATCCATGTGCTTTCCATCACTGCAATTCCCCTTCCTTCTAAAGAACAGTATTTTAAGAAGAACTTCCCTTAGCCATTCCAGACAATAAGGAAGCACAATGAATTAGGTGAAGGAAAGATTACTTGTCTCGTAGTGCTTTTGCTGCCATCACACCAATTTTTAGGACTTTTCCTTAGGCTGAAGACATGAGGTTCCAAAAATGGTGAGCCAATCGACCTTGACATTGCCTCTGGTGCACTGCAAACAGCAGAGAAATGTGAGAGCACAAAATAAACTACCTGCAAAAGGCATTTTTCATATATATATGTTTGACTTATCTACCAGGCCTCTCTCTTCATTTTTTCATTGAAGGGCTTACATATGTTTTTTCTCATGGCTACTTTTTATCACTTCTTTGGTCACCTATTTACCAGGTATTTCAAAAGTCAGAAAGATCTTCAGGCACATAGAGTGGGATTTGTACTCCAGATGCCAGCATTAAAGTCTCATTCTTTAATCAGATTTTCACACAAGAACATGAGAATTTATATAATGACAGAATGAAAATCAAAAGTGACAGATTGGGGGACTGGAATTTCTGTGACTTTTTTACTCCACTAAAATGCTCAGCCTTATAATTTTGGAAGAGAATTTAGCACCAGCTGGAATCCTCAGACAGCATTAGTAAAACAATAACAAACCTCCCTCAAATAAAAATTTTAAATCATGAGTTTAGAAAACACTTCCAAAAAATGAAACACACTTACTAAATTTAAAGATTCATGTGACTGAGCACCAGGTCAAACCCTGTCACCTGGGAAACAGCAAGAAGAAAAGCAATATTTAACTCTGCTGAGGATGTCTCATTTGACAGATGCCTGGAGATTTACAGAGAATCGGCTGAAATGTGACTTTGCTGCAGCTGAAATTCAGAGTCCAGGTAAGAGAATAAGTGTTCTTGCAGCAAGAATATGAAACGGAAAAAAATGAAAAAAGGGGAGATGAAGAACCTTGGAATCTACAAGTTGTTTGCAGAGCACTGGATTTCTGGTATATTCTCTTCCTCTGAGAACAGCCTGAGGACAACGCCCCAAGCTGCACAGGATGGTGGAGAGGAAGGTGTTGCTAACTCTGCCCTCCAGGGTGAGCAAACCTTGTGCTGAGGCTCAATAAACCCTCTCTGAGACCTCCCATTCCCAGGCAATAAAGCATCAGGTTGTTGTGCATCCCCTGCATGGCTGAGGGCACACACACAGACAGGGCTCAGCTAAGGCACGACCACACAGAGTCACCTGGGTGTTCCTGCACACCTGCAGGGACAGGGACAGCCCCTCGCTCACTGCACACCTGCAGGGACAGGGACAGCACCTCACTCAATGCACACCTGCAGGGACAGAGACAGCACCTCACTCAATGCACACCTGCAGGGATAGGGACAGGGACAGGGACAGCCCCTCGCTCACAGCACACCTGCAGGGACAAGGACAGGGACAGCCCCTCGCTCACTGCACACCTGCAGGGACAGGGACAGAGACAGCTCCTCGCTCACAGCACACCTGCAGGGACAGGGACAGAGACAGCCCCTCGCTCACTGCACACCTACAGGGACAGAGACAGCTCCTCGCTCACAGCACACCTGCAGGGACAGGGACAGAGACAGCCCCTCGCTCACAGCACACCTGCAGGGACAAGGACAGGGACAGCCCCTCGCTCACTGCACACCTGCAGGGACAAGGACAGGGACAGCCCCTCGCTCACTGCACACCTGCAGGGACAAGGACAGGGACAGCCCTTCGCTCACTGCACACCTGCAGGGACAGGGACAGCCCCTCGCTCACTGCACACCTGCAGGGACAGGGACAGCCCCTCGCTCACAGCACACCTGCAGGGACAGGGACAGCCCCTCGCTCACAGCACACCTGCAGGGACAAGGACAGGGACAGCCCCTCGCTCACAGCACACCTGCAGGGACAAGGACAGGGACAGCCCCTCGCTCACAGCACACCTGCAGGGACAAGGACAGGGACAGCCCCTCGCTCACTGCACACCTGCAGGGACAAGGACAGGGACAGCCCCTCGCTCACTGCACACCTGCAGGGACAAGGACAGGGACAGCCCTTCGCTCACTGCACACCTGCAGGGACAAGGACGGGGACAGCCCCTCGCTCACAGCACACCTGCAGGGACAGGGACAGCCCCTCACTCACAGCACACCTGCTACCTGCAGGCTGCCTCCAACAATGTGAACTCAAGTACAGGCACTTCCAAGAACTTCTCCTGAATTTCAGGAGGTCCCACAGTAACTCACCACCAGAAATGCCAAGGGAAAGCAGAAGCATTAAGTGGCCAGCTCTGGAGCACAGGTATAAAATGACTTAACTGGTATGAAACCACCCCTAGGAGTGTCAGAAATGAGGTATTTCATTGCTCTTCACCTAAGCCTTGCACACCGAGGGCCTCCTGAGCAGGAAATGACAAAATAATGACAAAGCGAAGGGAACCCAAGCTGTGTCTGTAAGAAGAGCTGGGGTTACACAACCTTAGACAGCAGCAGTCAGCCAAAAAGAGCCCTCTGAAATCAACAGCAGCTTGTCAAAGGAAGGCAGCAGACACACTCCTGTGGACATGAAGCACTATGAGATCCATGCAAAGCACATGACTGATTTTTCCCCAGGATCTACCAGAGCTGGTTGACAGCAACAGCTCAGCTCAGCTCGAGGAAAGTCTGAAGTCACGTCTGAACCTGCTCTGAAGACTCTGCACTCCCAGAAACCAGTACCTGAAAGCTTTAGACAGCAAGTGAGCAGCTCTGACGTCTGGATTTGAAATCCTTCACCCCAGTCCTAACCCAAAAGGATTTTCACAGAGAACAGAGTGTAAAACAGCAGGGAACTAAAGCCAAGGGTGGGTTTGATAGACATAATACTACTTTATTCCATTGTTTCAACTTTCTTACAGGTTTAAAAAAAACGTACAGGGGTTCAGAACCACCTCAACAGAACAAAGAGTACAGAATTAAGGGAGCTCTAGAGGCAAACCACAAGTGTGCACACGCGTGGTCAGCTTCCATTACAAAAAGTCATAGGCACAATCTTCACATATGCATTTTGGTGAAAGGAGGAATAATAGTGCAGTATTAAAAGGCACCAATAAATCAATAATTGGGCCCTTTTTAGAAGCCAATAACCATCTAAGAAAAAGACATTTGGCTCAAACTTATAATTGAAATATTGTATTGACTGGCATGCATCTGAACCCCTGGCAATTTGTTACACAAACCTAATGTGCACCCTTGCAAAATCAAGAAGATTTCATCAGTGGACCTGGAAGTCAGTTCAGTACAAAAGGAAATGCCAAAGCTCCTGGCCTGTGATTAACACTAAACTGCCTTGTTCACCTCCTCTGTCTAACAAACAGCTACTCAACAACGGCACAGAAGTGTTTCTCTTAAAGCAAGTGTAATTTTTTTAATCCTGTAGCATTGCCCTATTCCATGTGCTATGAAAACATTAGGCACGGACCACAATTTACACTTTCTCTTAAAAAAAAATACAGTATGTGCAAGCAAGGTTCACACAACAGCTTGACAGCTATGACAGTAAAGCAATTCAGACTTCCCCAAGACAGGGGTTGGTGAGTTTGGATTTTCTGAGCAGTGCTGCTCACTGCTCTGTGCCAGTTTCATCTCTGCATTAGGAGCATCTGTGGAGCCAGGAAGGAAAAGCTTCAGTACACTCTAAAGGGCACTGCCCCGACACCATGTGCTGCTTTAAGGGGCTCGAGAGAGCGACTGAGGAGTCACTGAGCACCGGCAGCTGCAGCGCTCACCAGGCAGGAAGGGCTGTGCTTTCTGCAGGAACAATGCCTGAAGCTCAGTTTACCTGCCCTCAGACCAGCCCTCCCGGATGGATGGAATCTAGGGATGCAAGCGTGGAGAAAGAGGGGGAATGACAGGGAGAGTTCCTGGGAAGGCTGCACCAAAACGTGCCAGGTTATCCCACAGCGTTGTGCCCAGGGCAGGGTTTATGCGTGGAGGGTTGTTTGTACAACTGAGTATTGTACAAGATGTGAGCAGAGACAGAGCTGATTATTAACCTGCAATATCTACTACAGTCCTCAGGTATATAATTTATGGATAGCTTACTGTGGTGTTGATTGCTTCCTCTTAAGTATATTGAGATTCAGAAGGCTACAGTATATTCTGACACAAAGAGAGTAGGACAGCTTGTCTACAAGGGGGGAAATATAAGGTAGTAACTAAGTTATTTATTTTATGAGGAACCTCCTCTGATAGTTACTTATGCCCTTTGGAAGATTTTTAGTTCTGACTTTCTTCATCCTCTCTGTGGAACTGCTCTCCTCACAATTCCTCCAGAGTTCAGTGACCCCTCCTTACAGCAGCATTTTCCTTTTCCACAATCCCTTTTAAACCCACTCTAACACCACGGCAAGCTGTTCAAGTAAACACTTCTCTCTGGCAAGTTTCCAGATACAGCAAATCGTACCAAAACCCGGTGTTTGATTACATGCACCAGTGTTCTTTAAATGGAGCAGGAATTGGCGCGTTTCCTCGGCTTAGGGTCCCGCACATCCCTGTCTTTTAAACACGTGCAGGATGAGCATATTGTCTCTGACAGTCTCCGCAGTCCCAGCCTGAACACGCTGTTGGACAGGCTGTAGATCACACAGTTGCAGAAACTATTGCTTATAGCAAGCCACGTCGTGAGGAAGGAGAGCGCTGGGTTTTCCAGCACCCTGGAGCTCTCCAGCAGGAAGTACATGATATAGGGGAGCCAGAGCACGTAGAAGACGCTGGTTATCCGGAACAGAACCATGGCATAGCGGCGGTCAGGGCTGTGCCCCGTCTCCCCAGCAGCATCCACCTCGTGGCTCGGGAAGCGAGCTCTGCGATCGTTTATCTCTTTGGTGTGCTGCCGGCAGATCTTAAAGATGTGGAAATAGGTGAAACAAATGACAAAGGCAGCGGGAGCGTAGAGTAAGCACACGATAAAGCCAGTGAAATAGGCATTAGTTAGCCAGGAGGTAGCACACCATTCAAAAATATCTCCATGGTAACCAGGTTTTCCCCAACCAAAGAAGGAAGGCAAGAAGATCAGACAAGAGTATATCCAGATGAGACTGATGCAGATTCTCAAGCGACAAGGTGTGACCAGTTGGTTATAGGAGAGAGGCTTGGTTATAGCGAGATAGCGATCCACACTGATGCAAGCAAGACAGGCCATAGAGACGCTTTTGAGCACAGAGATGATATATCCGAAAACTTGACAAGTCAAGGACTCGTGGACACCTGTCGGGTAGTGGAGCAGTGACAAAGTAGGAACCAAGCAGCTGACTCCAACAAAAAGATCAGCATAGGCCATGGTCTGAATAAAATAGCTGGTGGTGTAATGATGCAGGAGTGGAGCACAGTGGAAAACAAATATCACAGTTAAGTTACCCGCAATAATTAAAAACGTTAGCAAGACGATAACGACTGTCTCAAGGATACAGACGTCAACTGCATTGTAGTGACCAAATCCAAGAGGGCAGGAGAGGTGCTCAGATATGTTCATAAGACTACTGCTCATATTCAGAGTCCTCCATTCAATCCATCGGGACTGGTTCATGCTTTGTGCTCAGGGAACACTGCAATCTGAGCCTCAGCGAGCAGGTGACCTGCTGAACAGCAGCGAAACTCTGCTCCAGCTTCTCCCCATCTCTCTTTGCAGACACTGCCAGTGCTTACACGGGAGGGCATTACAGTCCCAGAGCTGTTGATGCCTCCTCAGCATCAGTGCATCACCTCTGGCACACCTTGGCTTTAAGGAAAGAAAGAAAGAAAAGAAAAACAAAAGCCAGAAAGAGAAAGGCCACTGATCAGCTCCTCCAGTGCTCTTGACCCATCTTTAGCAAACACAAGGCACTTCTAAAACAAACAGATACCAGAAATACAGGAATAAAAACCTCACAAAAGAGAGACATTCATTCAGGGAAGAAGGGGAGGGAAATATCTGACTGCTTATTTTCCTGAGAAAGTCCTTTACTTTGGAATATACTGGAGGGAGGGGGAGGAAGGGAAGGAGGAACCTCGGTACAGCTCAGGTTTCCTGGACCAGCAGTTACTGGAGATAATCTGTATAATGTCTCAGTTTAAATCACAGACTGACAGGAGACTAAAGGAAAAAGTTCATCCTCTAATGATGTCCTTTTTGGTTCCAGTCAGGAGATGGTACTCTGTCTCATCCATGCTATTCATTAGAAAGGTAAGGAAAACATTTTTGTCAAGGTTAATTCCAATAGACTCACCACTGTTTGGGTATGAATAATGAATTTTATTTGGAGGGAGACCGGCAGGGGTTGAGGCAGACTTGTCCTCTGACTCCCAAGAAAGAAAACATACATCTCACATACAATGAGGAAGATCATGTCTATTCATTTGAAAATTAAAATAATTTAAGGATAGAATTTGGAGATTTATGTCAATATTCACAGTTCCTTCAAACAGTTATAGTCCATTATTAATGCCAGAACCATAATTCAATGTCCCCACAGACAAAACAAATCCTCTTGAATTTAATTTCGGCAACAGCAATTTAAAATTATCATCTTTGGAAACGCTGCCATATCTGCTACAGTGGGTCAGTACCCAGGAGTTCATAGGTATAGCCATGATATTGCTCACCTCTGTAGCAAAACCTGAATCACTTCACAACCCCCCCCACAACGAGCTCAGAAACTTCCATCTGCATTCTGCTGGGAAGCTAATGAAATGCTGATTTGACTAGAAAAGCTGCCATTGTTTACTACTCCATTATTCTGTCATTCAGCTTCATCTTCTCAGGGGTTTAGGGTTTCTGTGTTTATTAGATGATCAACATAATAAATAGCTGCTCTAAAAGAAATGGTCTTCTAATTGCAGGACATTACCTTGTTCATTTTAGTCACAGTTACGGAGAGAGCAAATGTTAAAAGGAAGGATCTTCTGTGCTCAGTTCTAAGTAAATGCTTGATTAGTTCAGGAATCATTAGGCAGGTAATTAAACGTATACAATCTTGTTTTTTGAAAGGCCCCTAAAACGTTAAAACCATCTTTAATCCTAGAGTGCCTGAGACTAGAACACTGGCAGTGAAAATTAATGAATCCACACGAAATGATCTCCAAGGTCATTCAGATATTACGCTGGCATTTGCTTTAAGTCTCTTTAAAAGTACCGGCATCTCTTGTATATTTCTGATAGTCCTTGCCGTGTCTTCAGGAGGAATTTCAGACACCAGAAAAGCCCAGTGTTCAATCCTGTCGCAGCACTTTGAGAGAGAGCATTCTTTTCGGAGTTCATTTCCTGTCTGGCATCGCCACGCTGTAAAGTCCTTTTAGGTTTTACACCATCCCAGAATATTTCCGGCTATCCGCTCCCTTTGTCTATAAAATCAATGCTTGCTCCAGCTCCCTGCTATCGCGACAGAGCAGCGTTCTCACCTGGGCGCATCCCGTGCGGGGCACAGCTGTGTGTGTCGGTGTCGGTGTCAGCGCGGCGGGCGCTGCTGCCCGTGCGCTCCATCCGTCCATCCATCCGCGCCTGCACCTGGGCGCGCTGAGCTCCTCCTCCTGATGGTCCTCCTGCTCCTCCCGCCGCCGCAGCGGGGCTGCCGCTGCCCTCCTCCTGCTCGTCCTCCTCCTGCTCTTGCTCCCGCTCCTCCCGCACATCCAATGGCGCCTCCGCTGCCACCGGCGAGGAGGGACAGACAGACCCGACCGGCTCCGCTCCGTCTCCGGACAGCCCATCCCGGACAGCCACACCGACACACCGAATCATCCACATACAACCACTGACACCCCCGACTGAAACTGTTCACTCAAAGTTATTCCCTCGTTACCCAATTCTGTGCGCACCTTTTAAGCATCACCCACTTTCCAAAATACCTGCTGAGGCTCGACGGTAATTTTCTAGTCTTGCTTAAAAGACAAAATTACAGCCCCCCCTAATTACTTACTTCCCCTAATTAATTACTTCCATCCCTAACATAGATTATAAAACTCCTCTGCTCCTGGTATCAGCACTGTACCAGTCTCTAATTGCTTCACCATCAGTTTAAATACAACTACTTGTGAGTAACACATTATTTTCCAAACTTAACCCAATTAACTGAGCTCTCCACTCCTGCTAACAGATGCTGCTATTCCCTGATTAAAGACTCAGAACTTCTGTTTACTTCGTGCTTCCTAAAAATAAACCCAGTCACAGAAGTACAACCATCAAAGTTCTCTTACACAGACACGCTGTGCATCCTTAGACACTGAAACAGCAAATTTAGATACCAAAATACCAACCACAGAACAGCACTCTGGGCTATCGATCAGCAAAAGACGTGTCAGGCATGGGATTGGAGCCTTTAACCAACTAAGTCATTAGAAACCACAGTGATTTAAATTCTTTTAGTTCCAAGGCAAACCACAGGCAAAATTTTAATAAGCTGCTGCTGGGTTAACATCTTGTATTTCGAGTACTGCCTGGAGCGAATATTCAAGGCTGAATGACAAGTCTGTAGCACTGTGAGGCAGCACAAACTGCAGCAGTGTAAGAGTCGTTTGCAGTAAGGGCATGTGATCATTCCAAAGTCTCCTGTCAGAGGATTTAATAAAAATTAAACTTACTCCGATACCTCAAAATGGCAAATGGCTGAAACAACAGGCTTAATGACTAAATTTAGCCCCTGAGCACAGCTTTAAGCCCGAGCTATCCATACCAGGGGCAGAACAATAGGGAGCAATTTTTATTCCTCCTCTTCCCACTGCTGCTGTGGGGGAGGACAGAACAAACAATGGTGAGCACAGGCACGGCAGGAGCCAGCACTGCTCCCCCACCCTCCCTGGGCCGGCACCAGGGGCATGAAGCACCACAACACCTTCAAAGGGGCATCAGGAAGCCCCAAGGGCACGCCAGCCAAGCAAAGGTAAAGCCTGACACAAAGTGGACCACAGAACTACGTGCTCAGTGCATCCTGCTCCATCCATGCAGTTTGAGGGTTGGTAACTATAAAGCTCCCAATGTCACAGCGCCCACTGAGCCACCCTGTCCCCAGGTCAGCCCAGCTGGTGCCTGCTGTGTGTGCCCAGTGCCCAGCTCTGAGAACAAGCACCTGTGGCAGCCAAATACTTCAGGTCTGGCACAAGAAACCCAGGCTCTACAGAGCAGGTACAGGAAAACCAATGGCAACCTCTGCTGGCTGGTTCTAGACACAGGTAAAACACTTCCTTTGCAGAAATTACCACTGAAGGGCCCCAGTGACTCAAAGTGGGGAGGCTGGATCTCTCTGTGGGAACACAGGCAGGCGTCCTTCACCACCAAAAAGCCAGGCATGCTGCAAGCTGCCAGCGGCTTCATCACCTCAGCTACTCACTGCAAACTGCTCCAGGCTGACGGCACCAACTTGCACTGGCTTACGTAGACTGGGAGGCAAGTGAGAATTAAAGCACAAGTCAGCCAGTCCTGACGGAACTCTGCAATTACAGATGGAATTTTACAAGATGTGGCAATACCAGAATGTTGTATCGGAGGCGGCACGTTAAGAGCTCCATGGGAAAAGTTTAGATTTGTGTTTAGAGACACATTTGAGGCTCTGGAACAGTTTTAAACAAATGTGTTTCAGGATTTTTTTCATTTGCTTGTAAAGAGAAGGAAGTGAGAAAGCAAAAAGCTCTACTGAAGAATTTAATGGCTGTTGTGCATGGTGCACAAGTTCCATAGCTGGTTACGGCCAGCAGAAGGACTGAGCACTCCTCAAGCTGAGGAGAAGGAGCAATTCCACACCTTCTCTATAGATTACAACAGCTAGAAACAACACGAGTTGCCATCCAAAACAGAAGACTCACACCATCTGAGCCTGCTGAAAACAGAGGGGAAGTGGTAGGAGCATGAGCTTTGTGCATGTGAAGCGAGGCTGTGAAGGCAGCGGTGATGTGTGACCCTCAAAGGAAAGAGATAAAGCTCCTCTGACAGAAGAAGTCCATAGAGAGGGAGATTTAGAAGCTTCAAGCAAGAAAACAATCTATTAGTCATTCTATTTGGAAAGGAATAGCAATATTTGTTTCCTAAATCTTTTTTTGTAAGGCAACAGGACTGACGGAAGCACTCCCTGCAGAGCACAAAGCAGCATCTCAGTCACACCACTCATTCCTGGTCTGAAGCCTTTCTTTGTTACATTATTGCATGGTCACCTGGATTAAATGGACAACAACCATTTCTGTAAAACCTTTTTAAAAGCACTGATTATAGCAGGGAGGTGCAGCTGAGAGTGTGGGAGGAGAACACAGCAGTTATTTACTTAGATGCTGACCTGAATGACACGTTGATAAACATACCAGCTCCTCAGCTTCCTTTCTTCTGCCCAACTCTTTGTTTTCTTTCTTTAAGTATTACTTTCTTTTATCCACTTTCTTCTAAGCCTGTATAACAAAGGTGTTTCTTCAGTTTGCTTTATTTTTAATCTTAACTACCTCTGGCATTCACTTGTTCACGTATCTTATGGACAGCCTGGTTTTGCTCCTAATGCCTCCAGAATAATTCTGTCCTACAAAGCTTGCAGGTGTAGTGCAGCTGAAAGCAGGAGAGGAGGAAGAAAAATCAGCTGTTGCCTTAAAAATTGTGAGTGTGTACATGGCTGGGTTCTCTACACCAGATTAGTGTTTGAAGTTGCTCTATGAAGTCATACTGGTGCTGTATTTAAGAGAGAAATCGGTTCTATTTGTTCTCTGGAATATAAAGTCTCTTCCCCAAATCCACCCACTAGAGCTGTCAGTGTAACACCTGCCATGGAGAGCTCTGGCTTACACAGGGACTTTGACCTGAGTACAGGCAGATGATGAGATATATGAGAGGTGTATCTGTGTGTGTATATATATATATTTTTATATATATTTATATATACATACACACACACACATATACCCTTTATTTTTTTTCAGAACAATCTTAGCCTTCTCAAACCCTTTCTGTTGGAAGGCACCTCTGGGTATCACCTGGTCTAATGCCCTGCTCAAAGCAGGGCCACGTTCCAAGTCAGTCAATGCCAAATCCAGGCCCTGCTGCACTGGGTCCTGCCTCCAGCTGAGCTGTGGACAGCTCCAAGGATGGAGTTTGCCCAGCCTGCCTGAGCCCCTGTTCCCACAGCTGACCCCTCTCCCTGTGACTCCCACCATCAGCTCAGCATTTTCTTGGCTGTGCTTTGCCTTCATCCTCACCAACACCAAACACTTTTAGGCCAGTAATGAAAACCCACAAGTGTCAGTTCTGAAGGATACTACAGTCCGTTGTAGAAGTTTTCAAGCCATTAAGTATTTCTCCACCTGACAGTCTCATTGATCAGTTTAACTGATCAGTTTAACGATGGCAGATCAGCTCCCTTCCTTCTCCCTCCCACCCCATGACCCCGAGGAATGCCATGAACATTTGACAGTGCTCTGGCCCACGTACTCCTGAGCTGCAACCAAGATCAGGAGCTACCAGTGACTCTGCTGCATTTCTGAATTGCAGATGCTCTTGAGGAGCACTTGCCTCATGGATACAGGAAAGAATTCCCCCAAAGCTTGCACAGGTCTTTCCTGCATTAGGGCAAAACTGCATTTGGTGGCAGGAACAGAGCAGGTTGTGTAAGGTGGGGCTGAAGAAAGGGCTGGTGTAACTTGGAGTGGAGAGTGGGGGCAGCTCAGGAAAGAGACTGGAAGGGGACAGGAGCTTTCTAAAAGGGCAAGGGATGTGGAAGGGAGCTAATGAGCTCCTCTCCTTTTACCACTGCTCCAGCAGACTCAGGTTCAGCCTGTCCCTCCACTGGACTCCCCCCTCAGTCCTTTTCCCACACTGCCAAGATCAGTCAGTATCACAGAACTCTCAGGCAATTAGGATGCTGTGATGCAGAACAAGAAGAAATGGGCAAATAATATTTTTTTCATGTGGATCAGTAGAGAGATGGGCATTCACATCTGCAAATTTATTGTGCAGTCTTGTGTTGTTAAGCAACAATTACATTGAATACTTCTAAAGCTTGAAGCTTTTAAATTAGCTCCTAACATTATTCATGTATTTAATAAATATTAATCAAGGTTTTAGAGTAAATTGCTACTGTAATCCCCCTTTAAACATCACAGCCTGTGATCTCATGGACTGGATTTCACAGGATCACAGAATGGTTTGGGTTGGAAGGGACCTTAAAGACCATCCTGTTCCATCTCCCTGCCATAGGCAGGGATGCCACCCACAGATAAAGGCAAAGCAAAAAAAGCATGTTCTTTTCAGGAGGAGCTTCTCCCAAGATGATATTGATGCCCCTGTGACAAATGGCATCCACTTTATAAGCTCAATTCAGAGTGACAAATACCACCAAACTCCTGGGCCTCGAATCAATAGAAATAAAATTCGGTGCAATAAACTGTCAAGAAGTGAATTTACTTCAGGGAAATGCTGTGCAGCCTAATGAATGGTGATAATTACAATTTTTCAGGAACCAAACAGCATTTGCTTTAATCAAACAGCACTTAAGCCACAGAAGGACACTGTTCACTGCCTGCACAGGGTAAGAAATGCATCAGGAGCACAAGAGGAATGTCTGTGGATGGCATGAAAAGCAGAAAATTAAACATGTGCCCTCAGGCAGCCTCATGCATGTGCTACTGAAACCAAACCATCTGCTCTTACACTAGGAACAGGTTAAAAAGGAAAAGTGTACTGATAAAAGAACACAGACTTTACTACCCACCACTGCTCCCACCTCACAGGGGACAATTAGAATATTCACCTGTTAAATCACAGGACAAAAGACAGCAATTAAGAGAATGGTAAATGAAGAAACAGAGACAACAGTCCTCACAGGTCAGGTGGTATTATCCTTTTCTGAAGGAATCATTTCTCTATTTAAAAACTTAAAAGATTTTAGTACTGTTTTCATTACACTTTTTAGAGATATGTTTTGACATAGTGGTGCTTTTACTAATACTTTTGTCTATGTGAAGCCAGGAATTACATTTCATAGGTACTGGTATTCTACAAGTGTATCAAGTGGGCACCAAGGCAGTGCATGTTGCACAGGACTCCAGCTGGCTTGGCAGGAGCATAAGCTCAGTCTGTCTTAGCAGTAATTCCATTTCAGCAGGGCCAGAATAAGAAATTTTAAGGCCATTCAAAAAAAAGAACAACAATCCCAAACACTGTGATCACCTGCCTTGATTTTTCACACACTGAGAGCCAAAGAGTTCTCTGAAACTACAGCATGACCTTTTAAAAGGCAACCAATTTTGATTTAATGAGTTCAACTGATGAATAATTTATTGTAGCCTTAATTAGGAAGCCAACTGTAAGGGCTGTGCAAAAGCAACGACTCAGATACGAACACGAGGATCAAACCCACATACTCCTGTCTGTCTTCTGGGATCACAAGTTTGGATGCACCAAAGAATAAAGTTCCACTTCAAGCCAATTCTCCTTTCTAACTATTGTGACCCGGCAGCTGTTGTGTGCCACACTCAGGGACACAGGTCAGGACACGTCTGTAACTGTCTAGAACTCCCTGAAGGGAAGTTCTGGCCAGGTGGGGGTTGTTCTCTTCTCCCAGGCACTCAGCAATAGGACAAGGGGGCACGATGGGCTCAAGCTCTGCCAGGGGAAATTGAAGTTGGAGAGCAGAAAAAACTTCTTTATAGAGAGAGTGCTCAGGCATTGGAATGGGCTGCCCAGAGAGGGGGTGGATTCCCCATCCCTGGAGGTTTTTCAACTGGGCTTGGCCGTGGCACTGAGTGCCATGATCTGGTAAAGGGACTGGAGTTGGACCAAGGGTTGGACTCGATGATCTCAGAGGTCTTTTCCAACCCAATCCATTCTGTGATTCTGTGACAGACTGCAGAGCACTTCCCATGGCTGAGGCCCGTGTGAAACACTCACAGCACTCCCTGCACAGCTCCCAGCCCTGCCTGGATGGGCTGGCTGCAAACACGTGCCCAGTCACACCGACAGTTACTCTTTATTTGCGTACAGAACTGACACATTCCACCCTAAACTCTTCCTGGAATAGATGTTTAAAAATAGTGCTGCTTCCTCAGGGAGCCGGGAGGGGGCTCAGAAAGGCACTGAGCAGCCAGGGCCGGGCAGGAGATGCAGGCACAGCTCTCACTGCCGGGGGCAGATCCCTGCAGAGCTGAACTGTCAGCATTGTCTCCCTGCAGGACCCACTGGGGAGCAGGTGGGACCCACCCCAGTCGCAGCAAATCCAATTCCACTGTTCCTTGAGAACAATAAAGCTGAAAACAGCTGGCATTGATAGTGAACTTCAAAGACTATCTTTAAACCAAGTGTTACTCCGGATTACTATTCTACCACTTCGTGAAGAAATGGAGAAGAGGAACACAGAAGGGATATGGCAGGAAAACTATTTATAACCTGAAGGGTGGCACAATTTCTTTTTATGGATTTTAAGCTCAGCTTCATTTAGACCCAATCTTCCTCCCAGCTGGAAGTGCTGAAGAGGTACCACTTGTGTTCTCCTCCAGCATGGATCTGTGTCAGCACACACTCGCATCAATATCCATATACAAGGAAAGACAAGACAGGGAATGGCTCCCAATCAAGAGTGGTACAGAGGGAAATAACAGTGGAATGAGACTCCTGGCTAATTCACAGGCATGGAACCCACAGTGGGACATGTTTGGAAAAGGCCACTGAAAGCAAGAATTGCTGATTTTTCTTTCCCCCATCCCCACGTTAAAAACGGGCTAATTAAAATGTATAAAATCATCTCACATCTGATAACTGTGCTTCAATAACATTTAAATACATTCAACTTCCAATAACTAGCAAACTCTGTCTTAAATTACTTTGATTGTATTAGATAATGAGGACATTTATATTTATAGCTAGAAATTGGCACATGTAAAATGTTATGTGAGCCGAGAAATTATTTATTCTAGAAGAAATACCAAACCTGGCATTATTTGCCATCTCTTAGTAAAAAAGCTGAAATTAAACATCTACTTTATCAACACTAAAAATAGGTTCAATATAAAGACAGCATTTCTGAGATCTGCAAGTACTTTTGGAAAGGGCACCACTGGGGAATGGAGAAGTCAAGTCTACAGATGAAGTTCAAGTCCAACTTCTTTCACCAATATTAATGAACCTTTCCCCTCTAATCAAGTTTATGGCTTGTCAGCTAAATGTCAATCTCTCAATTCATGTATTTTAAAGACTATCACATAAAACTGCCCATAGCTCAGAGTATCAAGAGGCTGAACTCAACACTGCCTCTGACTCAGGGACCATACACTTTATTTATAGCCATTCCATATAATGAAATAAACACACTGGAAATTACCCTCTAACACTTAAGGGCTTTTAATACACCAACTACAACACATAAAAACAAAATCCCAACAGCAATTTCCTACAAAGGAAAGGCTTTACACAGTGATTTGCATTATTTTTCTGCCTAAGTTAAGAAAATAGTCAGTAGTCAAAAAAATGGCATAGAAATGGAATAAGGCTAGATTAAAAAAACCTTGTTTTTCAGCCCATGTTCTAACCCAAGTGCTCACAGGGAATGCACTTTGCTCTATTTCCTTCCCCCCCCCAAAGAAGGTTCTTCATAAAACAAAGCAAAAAAAAGTAGGGGAAAAATGGTTACATTCAAAAAGCTATATTTTATTGTTATGGCAACTGATGTGCTAAAAATATAGAAATAAAGTTGTTATGGCAACCAGAATTTTAAAGGCAGTCAGAAGTAGAATAATCAAACATTCTGCTGGCTTAAAATGTAATGTCTATGACTCAATTTTCAGAAAGAGCTTCAGAGACAAGTACAGGTTGGGGTTTTTTTGGATTCTGCTTGAGAGATCACAAATAGTACAATCCCAGAGAACTCTACAGAGCACTGGGGAGCAGAGCAAGGTGAGCAGAAAATCAGCCATTCCAAGGTCTCACGGCCAATAGGGAAGAAACATACACCTTATCCTACTTATCTGATCTCCTGGTGGCCTTACCCACATCCAGAAATGTATCAGCTCATTATTGAAACCACCAGCAAGAGGACACCATTTATGTCAGTCCCACAATGATCAAAAGACACCCTGGCACAGGTGCCCAGAGCAGCTGTGGCTGTCCCAGCCCTGGGAGTGCCCAAGGACAGGCTGGACAGGGCTTGGAGCACCCTGGGCTGGTGGGAGGTGTCCCTGCCCATGGCAGGGGTGGAATGGATGGCCTTTGAGGTCCCTCCCAACCCAAATCATTCTGTGATACTATAACTAAAATTAGGTACTGAAAAGCTAGGGAATACCAAGGTTCAGCTGCCTGAAGCAGCAGAGTTCTGCCCCTTGGTATGTATGGAATGACAAAGGTGACTGTATCTACAAGCTGATGGTATTTAAATCTCTGATACATTCCTGATGCTCATGACAAGGCTCCTGACTATGCAAGCACTTCCACGGCAGTCCCAGAGAACCTGCTGTCTCCCAGCACTTCTCAGATTGTCAAAATTGCCACTTCTATTAAAAATTACCACAAGTGTGTACACTGTGAAATGTTCCAAAGCCCATACTGAGACAAGCCTTAATTATTAGTAAGCAAAGTATTTAACAGATTCATCAGAGTTATGACTAGAAACAGTAGCTCAGCCTGGCAATATTTGCACTGGAACCTCCTCGGGAGCATGTGCTGGAATCCCTGTCAGGCTGAGATTTTAACACAGCACGTGCCTTGTGTTTTGGCTTCACTGCAGTGGAAATCGAGGCTCCCACCAGCATTGCTCACAGTCCTTCTCTGACCCACATGGGAAGTCTCCCAGCCCCCCAGAGCTTTCAGCATGCAGGGCTGGCATGGCCAAGATCACAGCTCAGAGTCAGGCTCTCAATCTACACTACAGGGCAAAGCAGCAGAGAAATTCCTCACTGACAAAAGTCAAAAGATGCACATGGGAAATTCAAACAACACACAAGGATGTGCAGCAAGCACAACACTGACAAGTTCAAGGACATTTCTGTAGTTTTGCTTCCCCAGCCTCAGTATTAATCCTTGAGGTGGATACACAGGTAACCCTTAACCACCATGTGAAGCCACAGGTACCTCTAGAAATGCAAATAATGTAGGTAAATAAGTTACCTTATGAATCTGTGGCCAGGTCAACAGCTTCTGCAAAGGGAACTCCATGCACAATACTCACTAGATTTGCATCAGTTGGATGAAACCTGGATATGGGAACATCAATACTTTCAATCAAAGTTTCAGAGGTATTTATATACACCTGAAGGGAAGTTGTGGCCAGGTGGGGGTTGGTCTCTTCTCCCAGGCACTCAGCAATAGGACAAGGGGGCACGATGGGCTCAAGCTCTGCCAGGGGAAATTGAAGCTGGAGAGCAGAAAAAACTTCTTTGCAGAGAGAGTGCTCAGGCATTGGAATGGGCTGCCCAGAGAGGGGGTGGATTCCCCATCCCTGGAGGTTTTTCAACTGAGATTGACCGTGGCACTGAGTGCCATGATCTGGTAAAGGGACTGGAGTTGGACCAAGGGTTGGACTTGATGATCTCAGAGGTCTTTTCCAACCCAATCCATTCTAGGATTCTATTTATTCTGCCCATGCCTGGGCTGAAGGAGCCACACTGAGTGTTTCCAAGGTTCACTGCTGACTCCACCAGGCACTGCAGACAGTCCAGAAGAGACACCCAGCCACTGCTGCTCTGAGCCTTCTATAAAATTAGTTTCCTCGTTGTGTAATACCCTTAAGTTAATCCAGTGCACGGCTGCCTGAAGTGAGTTCAAAACCAATGAGCAGCCACCCCAGTGTCCCTCCTGTGTGCAGCCACTGCTGGCCTTCACAGTAGCACTCCTGTCACATCAGGGCAGCCACTCTGCCCGAGCACACACACATATACAAAAGCATCCCAAAAGAATATTCATTCTAAAATTTGCAGGCACATTTTATCCCTAACAGGTGTTAATGTATCCTCAGCATTCCATTAAAGCAGGATTTGAGAGTCTTCACAGGAAGGCAAAGGAAATCCTGGACCAAAAAAGCCTTTCTGAAACTACCTTTACACATCCCAGAAGGAAAGGTGGCCTGGCTCCAAGAGGTTCCTCCCACTCCTTTGCCATGCAGGTGCCAAGGAGCACAAGCAGACTGCAGTGTTACACTGACCCCAGGCTGCCTCAGAACTGCCCTCACCTGCCCAGGCCCTGCTCCCACCTCACCCTCACAGGGAATATCTCCAAGAGGGAAATGGGGGGAAGGAAGTTCTCTAAACAAACCCCCACAAATTACTGTGATTGGCCCCAAAATTGCTAGGCAGGAGTATACAAAAGAGCTGCAACAGGCAGGAAAAGAATCCCCTTTAGGCAAGCCCACAGTCTGAAACCACAACTCCTGTTAAGGACAAGTGAGTTTTGCATTCAGGCTGTGTATTGTCCCTAAAAAAAAGGTTGTATTTTCAAACAGGATTGCTTTGCAGCCAAACCAGCCATAGGGAGACAGCTTTGTCATATTCAGGATATGATTAAAATACGGGAAGCTCCATATCATCAGTGTTCAGTTGTCAGCTTAAAAAACAACTGATGAAAACCCTCAACAAGTAAGAAATCTCAGCTGCCAAAATATTTGTGTGTGACCACAAAAACCAACATAAGTGATTATTAGAAAGAGTATAGATGCAGTAGCAGACTGCAATCCAGCTCTTTCTGGCTGGTTTACCTCAGCAGCTGCAAATTTGCTGGCAGATAAGAAGGAAAATTACTCTTAAATTGTATGAGCAGACTCATCGCTGCAAAGGGGAAAAAATCCTTAATGGATACAGGCTGTAAAGAAGCACTACAGGTGTCTCATCTCTTCTGAAGTGATTCCTCTAAAATCTACTTTAATCCTGGCTCAGCCCTTTGAAAGAATATCCTGAAGAGCACGTGGATAACCCTGTCATTTGGGGGGTTATCATAAAAGTCATGCAGAAAGGAAGGCAGCAAAAGGTACAAGAAATCACCTCTCTGTCAAACTGCAGTTTGGATTTAAGTGATGCACTCAGCACTTGTGTGTGATTGGGTTGTTCTTCCCAGGCAGCCCAAGCCCTGCTGGGTTTTGTTACTATTTCAGTTGTTCTGAACTGCTGCCCATTGCTGTGGTAAAAAGCACTTTAACCAAATGTAATCACCAGCACTGCATTTTAAGAGGCTTTGAACACCCATTCAAACTGGAACTCTCTGCAGAAATACAAGAAGCTGGATGTAAGGTATACTTTGGGATTCTTCATGTTTTAAGAAAAATGGAAACATTTTCAAGATGCCCCAGGACAGAGAACTGGGTTGTGAGCAGCTTTCATCTGGTGCAGCCTTCACTTCCTGCCCTGTGGGATAGAAGTGACAGCAGAAGTGACAAAGACTCAAATTCTGCAGAACAATTTAGTTCTTTCTGGAAAAAAATCTGGTTGTTCCCTGAAGTGGGACTGAGAGCTGGGTGTGACATGGGGTAAAGAAAGTTTCTGTGAATGTCTGTCACTTAATTAATATTAATACCACTGTAGCTTTTTATCTCTGCTTTACATAAAAGGACCCCGGGGCTCTCTGTCTAGTTCTCAGAGCATCAAACACTAACATAACCAACAATCAGAAAAAGGTGGTTTGCTCTCTCCAACACACATGTGAGAGCTCCAAACTCCAGCTCCAGCCCTGGAGTGCTGCAGCCTCCTGAGTAACAGTCCTGCAACCTGTGTCTGGGGGCAGAGCATGGTAAGGAAGAAGCAGGTTGGGAGGGAAGAGCAACACCAAGAGCAAGATGATTGTTTAAAATAGAATTATCCCTCAGGAGTCACAGCTAGGGCAGTGAGCACAGACAGAACCATTTGCTGCCAGGGACAGATCACACACACAGAATTCCATGAAGGCAACACACCCTGCAGAGAACTTCCAAAATGATCCTGTTTAACTCGGGGGTGTAGATACCATCATTTAAACCATTCTTACCAAGGCTGCTCTTCCAGCATCAGCACCATTATTGCTGCAGGGAAACTGAGCTCCTGTTAACACACCAACCTTCCAGTTACACTGGGATGCCTGTCCATGCCTTAGAATCACAGAATGGATTGGGCTGGAAAAGACCTCCAAGATCATGAAGTCCAACGCTTGATCCAACCCCACTGTGATCACCAGACCCTGGCACGGAGTGCCAGGGTCTGGTGATCACAGTGGGGTTGGATCAAGACATGGTGGATTCTCACTCAGTGCCACATCCATAGAATCAATTGGGTTGGAAAAGACCTCCGAGATCATCAAGTCCAACCCTTGGTCCAACTCCAGTCCATTTACCAGATCACAGCACCCAGTCCTCAGTTTAAAAACCACCAGGGATGGGGAATCCACCCCCTCTCTGGGCAGCCCATTCCAATGCCTGAGCACTCTCTCTGCAAAGAATTTGTTTCTGCTCTCCAACTTCAATTTCCCCTGGCAGAGCTTGAGCCCATCGTGCCCCCTTGTCCTATTGCTGAGTGCCTGGGAGAAGAGACCAACCCCCACCTGGCCAGAACTTCCCTCAAGGAATGTATCGTGGAATTTCAGAGGAGCTCTGAGTGCCACGAGCCAGCAGCTATTGCCACACTCCGAAGGAACAGCGAGGCACTGACACATCCCCACTGCTTCCCACTTAGCAAAACTCTTGTTATCTGCACCCATATTCTCACACCCCGAGTGTGGGAGACTGTTCTAACATCCTTCCTCCCAGTAACCACCATTTAAATCTACTCAGGCCATAGCACAGATCAGAGTTTGAAAGGATGGGCAGCTCTGCCCCCCTGTCTGCAGGGAACAGACCATAAATTCTCACAGACTCCAGAAGGGCACATGCAAACCTCACCTGCACTCCACCCTGCAGAATAAATATGTCAGTTTATGTGCCTTTCAGAGCAGGGAAGTCACACAGCACCCCAAGAGCCAGGAACTGTACTGAGAGTGTCATTTTGGTGTTATCCTAAGAGGTTATGGATGGAAAAGATACTGGAGGAAAACCCTTAACGCAGCAGAACTGTTTATAATTTTATGCAGGCCCTGAAAAACCAGTATAATTGGCATTATTTTCCACCTCAAATACCACACATAACATTAAAACTAAGGTAACATAAAAATAAAAATTACTAATGGATGTTCCTTTCCTTCCTTATGGAGCTGTCATTACATTGAAGAATTCCTTTGAAGATGAAGAGTGAGCATGAGATTTTCCCTAGAACTGAAACATTTTCTCCAGATGAGCTCTAAATGAATCAAAACTTGGCAAATTAAATTCACCTGAGGGACGTTTTATTCCTGAGTTTGTAAGAGTAATATTAACATTTAGTATGAAAGTAGGTACACCCTGGTACATTCATCATAAACTAAACCTTTTATCTGAAGTCTGAATTTAAATTAACCTATTTAAAGAATTAAAATTCTGTCAAATTCTGCTCTTCAGAGACAATAATTTTTCAGTGATTTCTAGAAAGTGTTCTCAGTTCACATACACTTCATTGTCCCACAGCATTGCAGCACCACTAAAATAATTCAAACAAGTAGGTGACTGGAACTGGCAGCACTAACAGCTCAGCTTATACCAAAAATGAGCCTCCCTACCATTCCAACCAACACAGGAACTGATTTTTCCCTGCAAACCACATTAAATTATAAAAATATCAATAATCCACTTGCCAGGAGTTGAATGAGCTCAGTTTAAGAGAAAGGTTAAGGAACAGTCATCCTATTCTTACCCTTTCAGAAAAGGTGGGGAGAAGTAAAACCTAAAAACTGCCTGTAGATACTGAATTTAAAAGAAACAGGTAACTGGGAAAGCTGCACATACATGTCTAAGTGATGATCTCCAGAATTATTATGCTTAATATCCAAGCATCTTATTCAAAAAGCAATAGAAGTTCTCTTTTCAGTCCACTGGAAAAAAAAATCCCATTTTTATTCCCATGATGATTGCTCCTTATGTAATAGGATCTTGCTAAGCAAACAGCTATGCCATCCTTGATATCCACTCTCTCTAAAAGGCAGGGGAGACCATTCCTAATCAGTAAAGAGAATAAATAAATTCTGCAAAGAAAGAAACCTCTCAGAAGGCTGAACTCGCCCATTTCCAGTGAGGACAAACAGATGCAACATTCTGAACACAAATATTTGCTACAAAAACACTCTAATGTTTCAGTCCATTAACCAGCCTGCTGTGGCAGCTGGTGAACAGTCATCTTTTTAATTAGACACCCTTACTGATTAATTAGTCTCAGAACAGTGAGCAGTGGAACCCTGCACGATGCCACTGGGACCAAAAATATTCCCCTTCCTTGTGCAAACTTATCATCCTTTAGTATTGCTGCAAGTAACAGGCTTGATCCATTTTCTGCTCAAATGAAAACAGCCCTCCTATGTAAGGAATTCTCTCAATCCACAGTTAGAATGTTTCAACCCAAATGCTTCACACAAACAAAATACACTGAACAAACAAAGCCACACAAAGGAGGCATCAAGGCACCAGTTTCAAAGTCAACTGCATTTTTGTATAGAAACAGTGGCTCCTTTGTAGGCTCCTCCACTTTCATTTACTAACCACGCAAGCAAACTGGCAACAGAAAATAAAAGCCAAGTAAATATTAAGTATGAAACAACAAAGCAAATACCTTTTCTCGTTTTAACAGCTTGGATAACGCCACAGTTTAAAAAGTGAATACATTTCTGCATTACTTTACATGAAAGCTGAGCTTCACTTCAGACCTTTGAGCTCAGGTTGCACAGGGATGTATCAAGAAACAGATAAAGGAGTTAATTCAGTGCATGGGAGATTGTGCCTCAGCACATGACACTCCAACAGCAGTACTTGCTATTTTCAGCTGTCCCATCTCTAACGTGTCATTCTGGACAAGAGAATTCCAGAAACCCAAAAGCTCAACCTCTGGGGTTTCTTTTTGCTTTGCAACAAGCATGTTTGCCTTGTAGGAATCAGAAACAATAACTCTGGTCCAAACTGAACAGATGAACCCCATCTATGAGCTCTAAACTGGTTTCATTTCATCCAGCTCAAACCCCAATCCATTTGCTCCCTCTCCTGCAGCATTGGAACATCATCCCTTCCTGTGACAGGTCCCTGCTGGGTGGGGATCCAACCCCTGGAGTGGTGATACCCCTGACTGGTGCCATCCTCAAACTGCTGCATCTCTGAGATCAATTATTTCCATGATAGGGCAATATTCAATTCCCAAATCAATGTCTCATATTTGCTTCAGACCTTTGAAGAATTCTCAGGATTTTCACTCCTCTGTGGAGTGGCTTGAAACAATATTGGCCCAGACACAAAATCCCATTATACACTCAGCAGACAAAGCTATTTTTTGGCCAGCTCTTCTGAAGCCTGACCCTTTAATTAGTTATTATCTCTGACTGTTCTGGGCACATGCTCATATTGCCAAAGGAAATTATGACTACAAACAAATAATCTTACTTTTGGTTCTCTTACAAGCAATTTGGAAGGACAGACATTGAGTCTTTCTGCAGACCTTCAACTCAGTGTCACCACCCAGCTCAAACATGAGCATTCACATTGCTGTGCAAACCTCCATTGCTTTGAGCAACCCAATACCACCAGCACCTAATTATCTGCCAGCAGGATTCTTTTTCTGGTGTTACTTTAGAAAGTAAGAATAAATTTAAAGCAAGTTTTGTTTTCTCAAACCAGAGCAGCAGTTCCAGCACTTAAAATTAGTCTATATATGCTGTTAGATGCCCTTTATACATAGAGCTCATAATTTGATTTCATAGAAATTTCTGAACTGAAGCATTTAGAAGAATCCCAGAATCCCAGACTGTTCTGAGTTGGAAGGGACCCACAGGGATCATCGAGTCCAACTCTCAAGTCAATGGCCCACACAGGGGATTGAACCCATGACCTTGGCATTATCACAGCCAAGTTTTAACCAACTGGAAGTAAATCACTTTTCTCCTGAAATCACCACATTTCTTCTGTAGTCTGACTGTCTGAACTGCTGGTGATCCCATCCTTTGGCAGGAAGGGATTCATGGAAAGAAAGGGACAGGAGAGAGCCTTCTATGAAGAGATGATGTTTCAGAACCCAACCCATATTAGCCCTTTGTTATCATAAGCTGATTTTCCTCACTCTGATTTTCTTTCCCTCTAAATGAATAAATAAACCCACACATTTCTCTGCACTGCAGTGCATTTATTTCCCTTCCCCACTCTGTGCCACGTGCAGCAGGGCGAGCAGCCCGTGGCACACACGGGCAAGGCAGCTCGGGCGCATTTCAGCTGTCACACAGAACAGATTTACAGACATGTCAGAAAAGCAGCTGCCAAAGCACAACTCCTACTCTCCAAAATGGTATGCAAGGCCTACTCTGATGCTCCAGTCAGAATTCCTGAGTGGCTCACAGCAATCACCACCGAGCTGGACTCAGGAGCAGACTGAGACAGTGCTTGTCAATACCAAGTGTTTGTGAGAGTCCAAGGATTTCCTTCTGCCTTCCCTCCTGGAACTCCAAACTCACCTAGAGATGGGAAATGTATCAGATGTGCCTGGGAATGCTCTGATGTGGGAAGGAAACACAGTCCACTGGATCATTCCTGGCTGAGCACTGACCTCCAGTGCACAGGACTAGAGGGCACGGAGGCTTTTTGGAGACTGGAAGTGCAGCACTGATTTTTCTAAATAAGCCATTTTATTTTGTTTTCTGTGCTGAACAGGCCCCAATTCACCCTCTGCTACAGCACACACTGAGCAAAGCAGTGCTGCAGCTGAAAGCCAGTGCAGCAGGCTCCAGAGCCCTGCACACGGATGGATGTGAATGGTATAAACACACCGGCAGATGGGTCAGGTGGTGGGAGCTGCAGCTCCCCAGCCCAACCCAGCACTGCACGTTGTTATTCACACACAAAAGGTAACACTACAACAAAGTCTTTAATAGTATATATACACTACTAAAATATATGTACCACTACTCTCTGCTTAATTAACGTTATCAACACAACAACATGGAACTGAACAGTTCTATTCACAGGCAGAGATCAGATAATAATTCACTGAAAAAGCCCAGCTGACCATTTTTTTCTGGAGCACCCCATATTAACTCTTCCCAAAGATGGGCCCAAGCTTTGGTTTGGCATAGGCTCTCTCCTGTCTCCTTCTTTCCACGAATCCCTTCCTGCCAAAGGATGGGATCACCAGCAGTTTAGACAGACTATAGAAGAAATGTGGTGATTTCAGGAGAAAAGTGATTCACTTTAGAAAAGAATTTGCATAAATGCTTCAGTTCAGAACAGGATTTGAATTTCCAATCTGGAACAGTATTTCATATTAAATACTATACAAAATACTTTCCCAAATACCTGTGACTGCAATATTTCTGTAGTGAAAAGGCCAACTGTAACAAGATATTTTTAAGGCATGAGGCCCCAGCACCGAGATAAACTTTGCATTTTAGAAGTTTTCCACTCCCTCCTCCTCTGCAAAACAAACATCTTCCCCACTTTTGGAAAGAAGGAGCAAAATAATGGAGGTGGCTTTGATGCAACATGCAGCTGACAGATGTCCTGTGAGTGGTTTCTACGGAAAATATAACCCAGCTACAACGTCAAAAAGAAACATTTACACTATCAAAACACCCTCCCTTGTTGGTAAAAGAAAAAGAAGCCACCAGGACAACCCTCACTCTGGGGATGCTTCTAAATTTCCCAAACACAGTGGATGGGTCAAATTAAGAGGACAAGCAGCAAAAAGACACACCATTATGAAAGGAAAGTTTTACTAACAACAACAACTCCAGAGTGTCTGTGTGGACAGATGATTCATAACCTGGAGAACAAACCCAACACTTGCTCTGAGCAACATCTAAACTGATCCCCATCCTGCTACTTAAACATGTTTTTAACATTCTTGTTTAAAATAAACAACAAAACAAGCAACATCTAACTTTGTGAGGTTTTGTTTGGGCTTGTTTGGGGCGAGAGGTATTTAAAACCCATAAAATGTAAGCACAGAGAGAACAAACTGTTGAAAAAACAAAGTGATGGATGTGAGCTTATAAAAAAAGCCACAAGCAACCACATGAACAACAGGCTGATGTTCTTATTACTATCACAGCAAGAGAAGAGAACGCTAAATGTCAAGCATTACTACAGATATAGGTCAGCAATTTCTGCTGTTAATGCCATTCAGCAGGTCCCCATGGCAGGGGCAAAGTCACCTCCTCACAACTGCGGTTGCTTCAAACAAGGCAGACATTTCCCTCTGCTGCAGCTGCACTGAGCAGAGCTGCTGCCCAGCAGAACCCACCTGCACCGAAGGAGAGCAGGAAGAACAGGAGGCAAACACAACCAGTAACTCCCTTACCATCGTGATGAGCAGCCTGTACCTCTCCAGCATGGCCTGGTTGTCGTGGCACCCCGCCAGCAGCTGCCAGATCTCTGCCCTCAGCGCCTCCGGAACGCCGCTCCTCACCAGGCTGGACAGCCCATTGGGCCTCACCACCAGGTTATTGTGCCTGAAACACAGATGGCCCCTTTGCCTCTTACACTGAACTACAGCAGTCAAAACAAAGATTAAAAACTTTAAATAAACTTCCCAAGGTTACTCTGAAAAGCAGAGTAAGCAACCGGCAACACAAATGTTCTTCCCAGTGGTTACAGTAATTAGCATGTGTCAGATGGAAGGCAAACATTCTGCAAGGATTTACAGTAAGAACCAGTGGCAAAATGTAGTGATATCCAAATTGGAATCACAGAATCAACTGGGTTGGAAAAGACATCCAAGATCATCAAGTCCAACCCTCGGTCCAACTCCAGTTCTCTAACTGAAGAGAAATTCACAAAAATTATCAACAGACTATTGCAGAAATTGAACTCAACTGGTTAATGAAGAACAATTTGAATTGAAAGAGAAAACTCTGCCATCTGTGCAGACAATTTGATTTAAATATTTGTTCAACATATATGTTTTAGCTTAGGTTAAGAAAACAAAATTAAAATTAACAAGACATATAGAGAAATAAAATTTTGGAAAACAAATAGAAGCCAATTTTAACAGTACTACCACGGAGACTGAAGCTGCAGTTCCACACTCCATGCAAAGGGTGTGTCCCAAGCCCCACCAGGCAGGAACCCTTAGAAAAACTCTACTGTTCCAAATCAGTTGGCCTGTTGGTCTGAGCTGGTCCTTCACCATCTGGCTGTACATACACCAGGAAAAGCAGGAACACAGAACTCACTGCACGTGCACAGTGTTGCAGAGCTCAGTCACAGATGTTGGAAACCCATTTTTGAGGTAACAGCGTTTGCTGGTCAAGATTACAACTCCTTGGGCTCAGGATGGCAATTTCCAGAGCAAGGCAGCAGGAAAACTGCCCAAATTGATTCCTTGTTCTTTCTGCTGCAGGAAGGGCTTTGCTCTCTTACTGTTTTGACCACTGCTGTGTTTTCCAGCTGTCCTGGTAGAACAGTGACAGTAGAGGTTTAGCCAAATGCCAGCAAGCTGTGATTAATTAAATAACCTGCAATTTGACCCTGGATTTTCACTAAATGTTTGGAGTACTCATCCTGTGAAGCAGCTCATTGGGACCTGAACAGTTTACCACTGCTGTTTAAATTTGAAAGATGTTCTAAGCGATTTCTTTCTCCTACACTTCATGATATCCCCATTTTTCCAAATGATATGAAAATTAAAGTGTGATTATATAATGCCCTTATTCTTTTAAACACAATTATTATTTTTAAATGCATAGTGCAATACAAGTAATTTCAAAGTTCATCACAGCCAAATTAAAACCAGGTAGTGTCTTTTCTCTTTCTCAGTCCATTTTGCAGCCAGTCACATGAACCCAATGGTCTTGTGATAACAAAAAGGTAGAAAGAAAAAACAGTATTCACAGGAACATTAAAAGGAGTAAAGACTTGACACTTGAAGGACTTGAATGGGTCTAGAGAAGGTCAAGGAAATGCTCTGAGTGCTGGAGCCTTTGATCTGCAGGCAGGCTGGGAGAGCTGGGGGTGCTCAGCCTGGGGAGGAGGCTCTGGGGAGACCTCAGAGCAGCCCCTCAGAACCTTAAAGGGGCTATAAAGGAGGGAGAGGAACTTGCTGTGGGCAGACAGTCACAGCACAAGAGGGAATGGTTTTAAACTGCCAGAGGGCAGGTTTGAATGAGATATTAAGAAGAAATCCTTCCCTGTGAGGGTGGGCAGGCCCTGGCACAGGTGCCCAGAGAAGCTGTAACTGCCCCATCCCTGGGAGTGTCCAAGGCCAGGCTGGACAGGGCTTGGAACAACCTGGGACAGTGGAAGGTGTCCCTGCCCATGGCAGGGGTGGCACTGGGTGGGCTTTGAGGTCCCTTCCAACCATTCTGTGATTCTATGACTGGACACTCTAAGCAGTTACAGAACTATGAAATGTACACTCAGGAATAAACAAAGGATAAATACATCAGAAAGTTAAAGCTCACGTTGTGGGTTAGTTTGTTTATTCCACGGATCTGGTTGCATGTTATGTGAGAAACACAGAAGGGCTGCTCTGAGGAGTGGGCAAGGTGACAAAATAAAATGAACAGCTAAAAAGGGACATCCCCATAGAAACAAAAACAGGGACATTTTCAGCAACACCAAGGAAACAATACAAGTCTCTTATGGCATCAACTACCAGAGATGCTGGAACACCACCCTGAACATCCTCCCAAGTGGGAATTCAGCAACCAGCCCTCACTGGCTCTGTGCTGCATTGAGGCAGCTCTAGGGCAGAAGGAACACTTCAGCAGAACTGGCTTTCACAGCCCCTTCCTGGATTCTGAATCTGGAAACAGCTCCAGCATCCCCAGTCC
This sequence comes from Pithys albifrons albifrons, assembly GCF_047495875.1. Classification (NCBI taxonomy): domain Eukaryota; kingdom Metazoa; phylum Chordata; class Aves; order Passeriformes; family Thamnophilidae; genus Pithys; species Pithys albifrons. The sequence goes on along the minus strand of NC_092467.1, from coordinate 5,244,111 downwards.
CTGCTCAGAACAATGGAAAGGAGCATAAAAGCTTGTCTGATTCTGGCCTTATCCTTTAGCACGTGGGGAAAGATGGGTCACCCAGGGATGGAGCATATTTAGTTTGCCAGGAAGTGCTGCCATTCTCCTGCACAGAACTCAAAGATGCAATAAAATAAATAGATATAGCATTACATTCCAACTGTTTAACTTCTTGGTAAATTGTCTTACTCTTAATTCCACTTTATGTATTTGAAAGAGACTCTTGGAGCAATGTTTCTTCTGAGTCCAATATGTTACAGTGACATTTAAATAAAATGATAAAAGCAATTAAAATGCAAGAAATTTTTAACCTAAGAGAAAAATACATCAGTTCCCTAAGTGCAAATGTTATTTTTTGTTTATTTACTTCTTTAACAAGTGCACAGATCTTCCACTAACATATGCTGCAGTTTTCAACACACTAGAAGGTTTGATTTCAATCTATTTTTAGTTTTCAAACAGTTACCATTTCTCATCTGTTACTCTAAGTTTTGTTCTTAAAATGTAACATCGGGCTATTCAAGAATTCAGGTATTTTAAAGACTTAATTTCTCTCAAGAGATAACATTGCTTGAACACTACAAGAGAAATGGTTGCTCCTGCTGGGCCTCAAACTGGCTTGGATCTCCCATTTCTCACTCCATTTTTAAGTCATTTTAAGTAAGGTGTTTCAACTACTAAATGTGTAAGTTATGTTAGGAATTCAAAACAGTTTATTTCAACACTTAAATCTCTTGTCTCACTCATTGGAGTGCTTGAGAAACCAGAAGAAATTGTTGGTTGCATGGAAGGTCAGAGGATGAGCTGTGGGTGTTTCTTTATTTCAGCACGTTCATCCACAGGAGCCCAGGCAGGTCTCAAGGGCAAAGGTTCAAACTAAAAGAATCAACTGCCAAATGAATTTAAAAAAGAAATAAAACTAAAGGTAGCACCTTCCAATGCAAATGCAACGGGGATGTCCCTTAGAACAGACCTTGGACAGTTCTAAGAGCCCCGGACTGTCACAGATGATGCCTCATCCAGAACCCCCTGCACGAGATCTCCATCACAGATGAAGCCAGCAGCAAGATGTGCTCCTCCAAAGCTACAAAGTGGCCAAGTAAAGGGAGAAACTCCCCAAATAAATCCTTAAAGCGTTTTTCAGCTCCCTTTTTGGAGTCAGGAAAAGGAACCTGCCAATCCCAGATTAAGGGCCCCTGATTATTTTTGTCTCCAGCAGCAGGAGCTGTTCCTGACAAAGGCAAAACCAAGTAAGTGGTTCTGGCACTTGCTCATAGTCCACGGTCTCTCACAGGCAGCAAACACACAGACTTTGCCTCTCTTGGCACAGGATCTGCTGCTACTGAAGTACTTAATTAGACACAGAAATAACACTGTTGAGAACATACTCTGGGCTTACAAACAGTATTCACTTTACTCACCAACAGAAACAGTTTCAGTGAGGATTCACAGCCTTCCTAGAATTCCTCCTCAACTGCTTACATACAGCATATTAAAAATATTTAAAAAGAAATTGCTTCTAAACAACCTGAATGTACAGCAGCTGGCACAGATGGCTTAGACAGGGTACACTGAAATTCTCAGTCCTGGCACCGAGTTCCAGGGAGGTTCCAGCCCCAGGGAACAGAGGGCTGTGCCTGTGGAGTGTCACCCCTGTGGGAGCACACAGGGACACACCCAAACACTGAACACAACCAGACTGGGCAGGCGCTGGGGGAGAGGTTTGTCAAATAACTGCACGTTATTTATACCAGTCCCCTTTAAACCAGATTTTAAAACATACCTCAGTATGTTTCATATTTTAGTTTTTGAACTGTGTAAGCTGAAGAATTTCAAAGCCCCTGCTCAGAGCATACAGTCTCATGGAACAAAGAAATGGTTAATATCTAAAATCTAAATGTAAGGAATTAAGCATTACCATCTCCCCAGCAGCTCTCCCCAGGAATCCAAAATCTTCTCAGGACAATCCTTTGATACATCACCAGTGCCACTGGAAAGCTCATTATCGCTCTCTGCAAAAATAAAAAAAGAGAAAACAAGAACATTAAAGCATGCACAGGTTTGCAAAAAGCACAGACATGAAAAATGTAAACACACAGGTCTCAAACAACTCTTTTTCTCATGCATCACTTTCAAAACCACAAAAAGATATCAAAAATTAAGTGGAATCATAAAGAATGTTGGGCAAATTTTAACAAAGCAAGAGTATTAATAAAGTTATCATACAATTTAGAAGAACATGAGTAGGGAATAATTCATAGCACATTACAGGAGAAAGAGCTGGGACCTGAAAAAGTATTATGTAAGGAAAGACTCAAGGCTGTCACCTCTCATTTAATGAAATGTCACAGTGTAGTATTATCTAAAAGTCACATCCACTCCAGACCTCCCCCAAAGAAAAGCCTCTCTAAAGCACAGCAGATAATGCTGCTCATGGCACTGCAGCCCTTTGGTTCCCCTCTGCCTCCCTGAGCTCAGGAAGCCTCCTCAGAGCCCCAGAACCATCCTTTGTACTGAACTCAGTTCCTGGATGAGCAGCAAAAACAACAGCGTGACATCAAAGGCTGCAGTGCATGGAGCAGAAGAGAAAGCTTAAAGTGACACCTGGTAATTTTTGGGAATGGAACACTCAGGGAGGGGTATGTGTCATTATGTGCCTAAACCCAGAAGGGATAACATGAGCCTGGGACAGTGTGCTCAAATCCAATCCAATCCACATCCCCATCTAATTCCCAGTGTTCTGTGGGCCTGTGCAGCTCCCACAGCTGGCTGGACAGTCCAACCTGCAGGGCAGCTCCTCTCATGAACATGGTCTTGCCATTATTTGGACTTTTTCCAGTTTTATCTGAATAAAATAGTGCTAGAAATTACATTAATAGTGTCAACATCACCAAACACTGACAGGGCTCCAACTCTCAGTGTCTTTAGTAGGGAAAACAATCCAAAAGAGACACAGCAGCAGCCCCACAGAATTCCAGACTGGTTTGGGTTGGAAGGGACTCTAAAGCCCATCCAGAGCCACCCCTGCCATGGGCAGGGACACCTCCCACCAGCCCAGGGTGCTCCAAGCCCTGTCCAACCTGGCCTTGGGCACTCCCAGGGCTGGGGCAGCCACACTGACCCTCAGGCTGCTACAGCCATGGACAGTTCAGGTGTCAGAGGGCTCCAAGGCTGCTCTTGCCTTAAACTGAACTGTCTCCAGAAGCTAAAATGAAAAGACAGAAGAAAAGTCAAAGCTCTATCTGCTCACCAGATCCCTCAGACCCTCTGCTCAACTCAGCTCAGTCACACCTGAGTGCTGCCGTAGCCCTGCACTCCTCTGGTACATCAAACACTGCACCTCCAGCTTTATGGAGGCAACAGGAGCAGCTCAGGGAGAGGAGGTATCCTGTTAACCCTTCATCCTTATCATTCTCACTTCAATTACGTGTTTCTAATTTATGTTCTTGGCAATTATCAAATACAAGTCACTGATAAAATCATCAGTGCTTGACTCTGACAGCGAACTGTGAGGACGAGGCATGTCACAGACTCACAGACTATTCTGAGTTGAAGGAACCCACAAGGATCATTGAGTCCAACTCTTCAGTCAATGGCCCACACAGGGGATTGAACCCATGACCTTGGCATTGTTACAGCCAAGTTTTGTATTTCAAGGACAATTAACAGCAAAAACACTGCCCTAGGAGAGAAGCATATCAGAAATCTCTGTATTTTAAAATGAACATTACATTAGTGAAAGCCTTTAGCCTGGAACCTGCTCTTACAGCTTTACAGGCCCCCAGGTACAAGACCAACCTCCACTTAACTACTTCTCCATTAGAAATAAAAATAACCCAAACAAAATAACCACCCACATCACAAATCTGGAGGAAACTTGATTTGAAGGTTTTGCAAACTTTTGCATTCATTCACTAGACCTAAAGATGGAAATACAAAAATCTAAATTCTTTGATATCACTATAAAAGCAGCCAAAGGAATCAATTGTGTTCCAGGGGAAGAAACATATTTAAAGACTCACCTTTCCTTTCATTTTAAAATTACCAAACAATAGTGTAAAGGCCAATCTCTTCACTTACCACCCAGGCCTAGTAATAACTAAAAACACCCTTAAGTTAAAGCAACTACATGCATTACTTTTTTTTAATTCTCTCCTCTCCTGATCTGCCTTTGGATCAAAGAGATAAATGATACATGCAGCCCTTCTACTTCACATGGAAACAAGGAAAAAAATTGAAAAAATCTCTGGATTGAGAATATTTGCCACTCAGAGACACGAGGAAAATGTTATTGACACTGGTACATATTAAGAATCTGAAGAAACCTGGCTCACACCAGGAATATCATAAGTCATAACTTCAGAAACGTTCCACAGCAAAGAAAAACAATTTGGCACAAAATTCTGAGAGACTAAAATTTCCTTGGAGAGACTGAAGAACTGCAGCAGAGCTTTATGGGAGTTACTGGTGGAAATTACACAAACCAACCATCAGTCTGGGATAAAGTCTGATAGAGACAACTGAAGTCCCCCAGCAAACCAAAAGGTTTCAAATGGAGCAAGTGCTGGTGAACGGAGCTGGTGAACAGAGCTCATCCAGCTGGGGCCGGTCACCAGTGGTGTCCCCAGGGGTCTGTGTTGGGTCCAGTCCTGTTTAACATCTTTAGTGATGATTTAGATGAGGGGATTGAGGCCATCACCAGCAAATTTGCTGATGACACCAAGTTGGGAGGGAGTGTTGACCTGCTGGAAGGCAGGAGGGCTCTGCAGAGGGATCTGGAGAGACTGGAGAGATGGGCTGATTGCAATGGGATGGAGTTCAACAAGGCCAAGTGCAGGTCCTGCCCTTTGGCCACACCAACCCCCTGCAGCGCTCCAGGCTGGGCACAGAGTGGCTGGAGAGCAGCCAGGCAGAGGGACCTGGGGGGACTGAGGGACAGGAAGCTCAACAGGAGCCACCAGTGTGCCCAGGTGGCCAAGAAGGCCAAGGGGATCCTGGCCTGGATCCAAAGTAGCGTGGCCAGCAGGCCCAGGGCAGTGACCCTTCCCCTGGACTCTGCCTTGGGGAGGCCACACCTTGAGTGTTGTGTTCAGTTCTGGGCCCCTCAGTTGAGGCAAGAGATTGAGGGGCTGGAGCGGGGCCAGAGAAGAGCAACGAGGCTGGAGAAGGGACTGGAGCACAAGTGCTGTGGGGAGAGGCTGAGGGAGCTGGGGGTGTTTAGCCTGGAGAAGAGGAGGCTCAGAGGTGACCTCAGCACTGTCTGGAACTGTCTGAAGGGAAGTTCTGGCCAGGTGGGGGTTGGTCTCTTCTCCCAGGCACTCAGCAATAGGACAAGGGGGCACGATGGGCTCAAGCTCTGCCAGGGGAAATTGAAGTTGGAGATGAGAAAAAAACTTCTTTGCAGAGAGAGTGCTCAGGCATTGGAATGGGCTGCCCAGAGAGGGGGTGGATTCCCCATCCCTGGAGGTTTTTCAGCTGAGATTGGCCGTGGCACTGAGTGCCATGATCTGGTAAAGGGACTGGACTTGGACCAAGGGTTGGACTTGATGATCTCGAAGGTCTTTTCCAGCCCAATCCATTCTATGACAAGCTCCACTGCCTCCTCTGAGGAACTGCCTGCAAAGCTGAGCCTGCCAAGGAGCACTGACATCGGAGCAGAGAACAAAGCCCTGGTCTCTCACTGTGCTGGTGTTGGTGCACAGTTCTTCGAAGTCCTTAAGGAGATCAGTGTTACACAGCACACACACTCCAGTGCTTCAGCCAACAAATCCTTTCATCTGGAAGCTCAGCAGAGTTTGGGATGCATTATTCAGTTACATGTCAGAAAATCACAGGCCTTAATTAGAAATGCCATATGCTCCCTTTCAAAAGACACTAACGTCAAACTTCAGAATAGCACAGGGCAAAGGGGAAGGGAACAAACAGCTTTAAAAATCTCTGCTTTGTTTCCACTCTAGGGACTATTTACATATTCTAACCTGAAAGCACTTAGGTATGAAATAAGGGGGGAAAAAAAAGATGCCAGGGAGGGATGATTAACTAGATGCTCATCTCTGAGTACTTTGATACATTTTTTCCCACATTCCAGAGCATCTGGACGTGGCACTCAGTGCCATGATCTAGTAATCAAAGTGGGGTTGGACTAAGGGTTGGACTTGATCTCAGAGGTCTCTTCCAACCCAACTGATTCTATGATTCTATGATCTATAAGCCAGAGCATTAGCCAGAGCATGACTTAATCCACCTTTATATTGCTGGGAAGGCTACAATTCCTTCCTCTAAGTGTCCTTTGTACTTCTCCCCTCCTCCTGTATCCACCCTGAGCTCCCAGAGCCATCAGCTGGGCAATAAAATTTGGGCTTTATCAGAGCAAGAGGAGGATGGGAGATGTCCTAAGGGAGCAAACATCAGGGTTTTAAGTGTGTGTACACACAAACTGCCTCGAAGAAGACTCACTCACAGGGAACAGTAAGCCTGGAAGCTTTTTGGTTTGCTTTACACTGCAACGTGAGTCACAAACCCCACAAAAAGGTCACGCCTCAGGAACCAATTCCCTGAGTTCAGAGGCTTTTTGAAGCAAGCCTGGAGGATCACAGTCCCACAGCAAACATGGAATAACACCCTGGGCTGCAAGAGACCTCTGGAGACCAGGCAGTCGGATCTCCAGCTCCAAGCCCTGCCTGGACTGGATCACTGGGCACAGAGCGGGAGGTGTCCTGGCTTGGGCTGGAGTTTGTTTCCCTCAGTGGCTGCCCTGGGGCTGTGTTTGGGTTTGAGCTGAGAACAGTGTGGGTAACAGTGGGATGTTTCAGCTGCTCACACAGTCAGGGCCTCTGCTGCTCCTCATCCCACCCTGCCAGGGACAGGGCTGAGGGGGCACAGAGGGTTGGAGGGCACACAGCCCGGACAGCCGATCCCAACTAACCCAAGGGATCTTCCAGACTGTATGGCTGTTCTGAGACTGATAGAGCACCCAGAATTGCCTTGTTGAGTTCACAAGCCTTGCCCCAGACCCCCCTCAGCAGGAGCCCTGCCCACAAACCTGCTGAGAGCACAGTGGGCCCTGCCCGTGGGTGAGAGAGACATCTAACAGCTCTCTCAGGGACAGCACTGCTTGCAGTGCCACCCACACCACTGACTGATCCTTCATCCCAGCAGTCCAGCCAACCTTCCAGACACATTCCCTGCCCCTTGTCCAGTCCCCACCTCACTGATTTAAGGATAAGGACACTATGGGACAGTGCTGGATGGAGCCCTTGCTCAGACCAAAAGCACCCACTGCCTGCCCCTTGCCCACAGCACTGGCCACCTTGGCACAACATTTGTCCTCCATACATCTATGCTGGCTGTTCCCAATGGCATTGCTGGACATTCCCACATTGAGAAACTACTGTCAGGAGTATTTGTTCCATAACCAGAGCCACAGACTGAGGTCACACTGACCTAGAACGTCCTTCTGGTCCTTGCCATTTGCATGAGGTGGATATGGAAGCTGCACAGATATCCCCTGGGGTGGGAGAGGGCCCCTGGGTGACAGATTTGGCATGCAGTCTGTTTTGTTAGCATACCTAGCAACAAACAGACCTGTAAAAAGTGGTGTCTCTCAAAAACATGCAGAGATATTCAAAAACAGGCTAGGAAAGAGTGAATCCCACTGAAAAGAAGCCTGGAGGTCTATGGATATACCAGTTCATTCCAGGGACTTCATTACCCTTCCTCTATGGACTGAATTTCTCAGCTCAAGTCTAATTCTTCCTAACCTGCAATTTATGACAATCACTTTTTTCCTCCAAAACAATTTTAGCACATCTCACTTTCAAAAAAATTATCTTGCCTTTACTGCTGCTTTTCTAGAGTACTCTGCTTGTCTCCTCAAAGGACACATTCTCCAGACTCATTTCCCATTTTCTCCTCTAACTGCTCTGTATTTTTTCTTGGTGAGAGGTTTTCAAACAAAATAGTGAGGCATGCAGTGTTCAAACCAGAAGAATTACACACACAGTAACTGGTATAAGCAAACAGCCCACAGAAGAAAACCCATCATACACAGAGAAACACAAAATCAAGGCCTGTTCTTCCACATCTCCTGTTTGCAGTGCAGAGTATCAAACAGGGTAACACCAGAACTCAGAGCAGCACCCACAAGTTGGGCAAAGACTGTAACAAAAACACTGTGAGAAACCAACCCAGAGCCCAGTCAGGCAGCACAGGAGTTCCTCTCTCCGATCAGGATTAACAGACAAAAGTAATCAATTTGTTTATTGCATTTCCCATTCTGGCTGGAGGAAATGGATTCCAGTGAGGAACTCACCCATGCCAACAAAACCTGAGGAATTAAATATGAATGCTTTTTATCTTCCTGTTTTTACAGTGAAAGAGGAGTTCTTTTGTTTACGGGTAGTCTTTTCTTAATGGGCCATTTTTTTTGCATCCTATTTTAAAAATTCACCTTCAGACAATATTCCACTCATCCATATTCTACATCAATTATACAGCTGCTATAGAGCAGCTTTTCCAATGGATTCAGCTCTCCAGGAAATCTTCTAGACCACTTGAAGTACGGCAATATTGGAAGTCAAACTCATTTGTCAGTCCACAAAAAGGCAAATAAGGTGGAAAACCAGTCACGGAGTTATTTCAGAGAGCTGGAGCATAAAGGTAAGTAAGTGAAGGACCTCCTAAAATGAGAAGCATGAACACAACAGCTCAAAAGGAACAGGTGGGATCTGAGCACTGATGTGGAGGTGAAGAAAGGATTTATCATGAGTTTTAATTGAGAAGCTGCTACACGTGAAATAAAGAGTAGGTGGGACTCAAAAATAATAGAGTTGGAGCAGCCTGAAGGAGAGGAAATCAGGTCAGGAAGATAGGTGGGAATAGAATGGGAATGCTTCAAATATGGACAGCCTGATTTTTATGTAGGAGAAGAACAAAATGAAGGGGGAGCTGAAGTTGGCAGCATATTATCAGGGCACAAGAGAGAGTGTTACTGACATGCAATCTTTCATACATACAGGAGAAAAGAGGATCGTGAAAAGGCCACAAAAAAAAGCAAGTTTCCATTTATAAGCTAACAGGAAATTACAGAGCATGAACTATCACTTTGCCAGGAAGAACAAGAGCGAAACAAGTTTAAGTCACAAGAGTCATCTGAGTGTTAAATGAGGCAGATTTTCAGAGAGGTCCAACTTCTGAGGGCATTACAAAATATTTTGATGAACACAAATGGATTTCTAAATGCCTTCCAAATAACAGATTTATGAAATGACAGTCCTCAGTATATTTGCTAATTCAGAGGAAAGAGGAATGATCAGGAGCAGAAAAATACAGATCTGTGAATCTGAACAAAGACAACTTGCACTGAATTCTGCTTATAAGAACTCTCTGCCTATATGTTAGTTACATATTTAACTTGAAGAGAAACTAATTTGGCAGCTACTGAAGTACAAGTAAAGAGAACAAAAAGCAAAGGTACAGAAATTCTTCACTAAAAGCAAACCAATATTTTGATTCTTACTCCTTTTTATGAATTATAAACCACACAATTTTCACTGAGAATAATTCAAGCAAAAGCTGACAAATCTCAATATTTTGATTACCTTGTAAACAGGGTGCAAATTTAATTGCTTCCCCATATAACCAGGGACCTGGGTCTCAAACCCAGTTTGATAAACACTGAAAGAAGGTTGCATGATCTCTGCCTTTTCCCCGCTGCAGACAATAATGCTTTTCACATGGTAAAGTCTGTGCAAAAGTCTTCCAAAGGCCCCACACCTGTCCTGCTGGTTGGGTGCAGTGTTCACCCTTTTTAATACAAAAAATTCTGCATTTATAACCTTGTCTTACCTCCTTATGTATCATTAAAACCATACCTTTGTTCATAGAATCACAGAACGGATTGGGTTGGAAAAGACCTCCGAGATCATTGAGGGACCACCCTTGGTCCAACCCCACTGTGATCACCAGCCCAGGGCACGGAGTGCCATGAGCTGGTGATCACAGTGGGGTTGGATCAAGACATGGTGGATTCTCACTCAGTGCCACATCCATAGAACCACAGAATGGATTGGGTTGCTAAAGACCTCCGAGATCATCAAGTCCAAACCTTGGTCCAACTCCAGTCCCTTTACCAGATCATGACACTCAGTGCCACGGCCAAGCTCAATTGAAATGTCCCAAAAATAACCCTGAATGGGCACCCCAGCCTGAGAGCAGCACCACATGGGGCTGGCCCTCCCCTTGGGGGGTGACACACAGGTCCTCCCTCCCTCTGATGTACCAATGTCTAAAGCTGAGTAAAACAGAGAGGAATGGTGGCTTCAGTTCTGCTCCCACACAGATGCCAAAGCCCCCGAAATGCTGCTCAGAGGAGGGATTTCTGTAAACACAAACATCTTCCACACACACAGCACTGTCTGAGCTGCCATCCTGGAGAACAGGCAAGAAAATCAAACTCGAGGGGGTGCCACAATCCTAAGGCAATGGATTAGTAATTTATGAGGGTTTTACTTTAGTATCTACTCCTAGCTTTGATACAGTCAAATAAAAAAACCCCAAATCAACATTACACACACATGAAAATTACCCATTGCCTGCCATTTACTTAAAGTGCCAAGGCAGAATGTAACACACTTGGATTATAAAGCACTTAGATTTACAAAAGACTGAAAAGGTGATGACCAAAACTGAGAAGAGAAGAATCTCACTTGGAGGTCAGCAATTATTAATAAAAAGTAAGGGGGAACTCTTAGTTGAGAGAAGTCTTCTTAATCACCTTTATATAAAAGTGGTTAAATATTTTTTAATTTATATGAAATTCTATGAATTTAATTTTATATCAATTTAATTTTTATGCCCAGAGAGGGGGTGGATTCCCCATCCCTGGAGGTTTTTAAACTGAGATTGGTCGTGGCACTGAGTGCCATGATCTGGTAAAGGAACTGGAGTTGGACCAAGGGTTGGACTTGATGATCTCGGAGGTCTTTCCAACCCAATTGATCCTGTGATTCTGTGAAATGTGGCACTGAGTGAGAATCCACCATGTCTTGATCCAACCCCACTGTGATCACCAGCCCATGGCACAGAGTGCCATGGGCTGGTGATCACAGTGGGGTTGGATCAAGGGTTGGACTTGATGATCTTGGAGGTCTTTTCCAACCCAATCCATTCTGTGATTCTATGAAATGTGGCAGCTTGAGGCCAAGCCATGGAACCCGCCACTGAAACCTGAGCAGACTCTCCAGCAATAGGAAGTTCAAACCCCTAACAAGCCAGCAGGATTGCAAATCCTTTTCCAAATCACGTTCATGCTGTTTACAGGTAGACAAGGAAAAGACAACTCCTGATGAATAAAGCAGCCAAACCACTCAAAACAGCCTGCAATTGCTCCCAGACAGGATGCAAACACCAATTTATGCTCATTTGGTGTTTGTTTCATGAAGTGATTTAAGTTATAAAAAATGAAAAAACTTGAAATCCAAGCAACAGATTTCACCTGTGTACCCAAGGAACTGAGAACTACCTTTATTTGAAAAGAGTTTGTTCAGTCATTCAGCAAAAATAAAGCAAAGGCATCCACAGATTTCCCTGGAGTGTTCATGGAACGCAGGCCAGAAATCAGGAATTGTTTTGCCCTGGACCTCACACAGTCAGCAGCAGGAACAAAGTTTATCAAGGCAGGAATCCCTGCCCACAAGTGCATTCCCATCACACCTGGCAGGAGTGTCAGGGCACACTGGGGAGGAAGAGGGGCACAAACCAGCTCAGGGTCAGTCACACTCACTTCTGGACTGTGTTCCACTTCCTGGAATGGAAACACTGCTAAAATCCCCCAAAAAATCCATTACATTTACAGCCCTGCAATTTCATTAAATACTTCTACAAGCCACAGAGGTGCTTCAGACTGAAAACATTTCAAATACTTGCCTTTAACACAAAGGCCACACTTGCAGGAGTAAATTTAAAAACAACTGTAACTAACAACTGCCACCAGGTTAGAACAATCAAGTCCTGTGCACTCAGCATTTTTTATATACTTAGGGAAGGATCATGCTCTTCCTGCCAAGAGCAGCTGCAAAGTCAATTCAGTGCATTTATTTTATGATTTTTAATAACAGAAGTGAACTTATAACGTGTGAAAATAACCCAGCACAAGAGAATGGACAGCAGAGTCCATGAAATGACAACAAGCTCACCAGAATTTTCATTTGGATGCCATTCTTTGGAGTGCCTGTATTTTATATCTCCTATGGAGCTGCACCAAAGGGTTCCTGTCTGGAGATGGCCCCTGGCAGAACAGTCTCAGGAATTCAGGATTTCTGAGGGTTTAGTTCATGTTTATGGAGATAGCAAAAAGACTCCAGGACAGAGTTAACTGATCTTGTTTCAGACCCACGAACTCTATTCTGTGTTGGATTAATATCATGAACAGTTCCTATGAAGCACATCAAGCTATTTTTAATTGGGATAAAAATGCAGAGTTGACTATTTTGACACTACTAATGTCATTCTTCTCACTCATCCTCATTTGTTCGTATCATAACCCCTGTTTCATCACTAAATACTCTCAATTGACTCCTCAAACATCACCTCCTCTCCTCCTCTGCCTTCCTGACTCCCAGAACAGCCTCCTCCACCCACAGCACCTGACAGGGCACCCACATTCAGCCTGGCTGATCCTCTCTGATCACTCAGCATTGCCCACTCCTTCCCTTTCTCTGTGGCCAACACGTCGCACTCACAGGTTTTTTCAGACTTCCCTGTCTGTGTTCAATGCCAAATCCCACCATCTCCACACTGAATTCCCACACCTCTTCAGTGCCTTTTGCTATTGTCTGCTATTTCTTTTGCCCTTAGGGAACATAAGTGTTACCTTCTCAAGTTTGTTATTTCTTCTCTGGGTAAACAAGCCACAAGCAGAACCAGCACTGCATTCCTGGAGGTCACCCGAGAGTGTTCCAGAGGCACCTACAGCTCATGGCAGGAGCTTCTCTTTGGTAGGCAAGTTACCTTTACATGAATTACCTTTCACATTAATTACCTGTTTCAGGGTCAGAGTTAGGGCTTACCCTGCAGGCAACAGAGATGGGAACAAGAGCTCGTAACCAGACACTTGGGACCATGGAAAACTTGAGAAAAAGTATCTTCAAATCAGTTACAATCAGCTTCAAGAATATAATCTGGTTTGAAACAGCACTGCTCCTGCTTGAAGTGATCCTTAAAACCTTCTAATATTATCCAGACTCCAGAAGAGACTCAAATGGAATTATGCAGTGTTCTCCTGAAATGTTCTAGTTTAAAAAATAATAATTCAAGTATTAGAGCCAGAGGAAGGTCATCATTTCATGTATGGTCTGAGCAAGCCCTGCTGCTAAAAGTAGCCAACCTGTTCTGCCCTGTTCTCTCCCTTTGTTATCTGCTCCCAGAACTACATCCCAGCAGTGAACTGCTTATTAATAAAAGTTGATACTTAACATCCACTTTGTTTGAAACCTTCCCAGAAAGTGTAAGGATTTCCTCATCATGTAGTTTAATCTTTTTAAAATTATATTTGGAATAGAAAACTTATTAAGGAGTGTACTTTACATACTAGGTTTTGACAAGATATCATTAATATTAATTATATTTTAAAAATTATTACCTCCAAAGCAAGGAACCTTAAATGAGTAGTTGCCAGAAATATCTATTACAATATTAATAATTAAAAAAACAAAAGTGAGGTTGACCCAAAATATCTCTAAGTAGCAATTGCACAATCTTTGCAGAGGTCTTAGTTTTTCTCTGTATCTGTTCACATGGAAAATCAAGCTAAAATGAGAAAAAAAATTAAAAGCTAGGAACGATATTTAGGGAGCACATGATCTCAATTTTCTACAGACGGTTGGTGTACACTGGAAAGGGAATAGGCCTTACACCAAGGTAGTGATTATTTTAAATCATTATTGGCAGGAATCATGGTTGGCCTATTATTAAAACAAACAAAGAAAACGAATATTGAAAAAATGGCTCTTTTTATGACCATCTTTATTGATATTCTCATGGCACAGGACGTCCCAGCGGGCTGTGGGCAGGCAGAGTACAGGGGAGTGGGCACTGCACACTCTCATACAAGGAAAATGCAACTGTGGTGCTTCTGGGATCAATTAAGGAATATTCTGTGGGCATGGAGGAGATATAGGTAAGGATAAAGCAAAAAAGAAATAAAAAAAGAGCCAAGTGAACCCCCCCTGTATGGCCAGGTAGCTACCACGCTTAGCATTAACAAAAAAGCCTTCTTCTAAGGCTAACACAACACACTGTAAACTCAAGGGGCTTTTTCCATCATCATAATTAGTACCCTGGAAAGAAAAAGAATGAAGAGATTTATTTAGCACAACTGCAAATGACTCACTGAACCTGCACATCCTCCAGGATAGAGAACTTGCCGGCACAGAACTCGGAATGCGTTTCCATGAGAACAGAGGCACACCATGGTATTTTAATGCCCTCTCTGAGGAAGGAATCTACATTTGAAATATGGAAACCAGCACTGGGGAGCTAAACCAAAGTTACACTTGGGTTCACACCCCAATGGAACACTTGTTCTCTGCAACAAAATAAAGTCAGTCTGTAGGAGCACCAAGAGGACAATACCCATGTTATTCCTAATCATGCTGCATCCATCACATACTGGAACAGAGGTTTTATTCCTCCCATTAAGATAAATATTAAAAAAAAGTATTCAAATAATTACTTAAACTCTACCCTATCAAACAAGCCCCAGAAGCCATCGTGGCTCAACAACTCACACATCCAGCAAGGAAAAGCACACCCACAGCTGAATGACACCACACTGATCCACTGATCCCAAAGGGCAGATCGGAACTAATTCTTGCTATGAACAGCAGGGCAATCCCAAATACCAATGAAATGCAGGAGTTCCTTTGGAGAAAATAATGTTTTTACTGTTCAGAAGTGGTACCTGATACAAAGCAGGGAATAACACTGCTAGTCCATGCCCACCCCACTCCTCCCCAGGAATGTGAGGAGGGTTCAGTGCCCCTGACTGTGTGTTTGGCAAGCCTGGTGTCACCTGGGACTGGGGACAACCACCCCTGTCTGCTCCTGCCTGGGCCAGGGATCTGATCCACTGCACAACCTCACAGCCAACACTTACCTTGAACTAAGAACCAAGGAAGAACTTCTCCAGAGCAGTAAGTGAGACTTTTCATAGTATTGACAGAACAGTGCCAGAAATCTGAAGAATAACTTGGTAAAACTAACTTTGTAGAATTTCTGGTAGGTGAGACATCCACACCAAAACAGGCACATAGAGAACCTATTCTGAGTGCTGTGGACTAATCATCAGTACAGAGAGACAAGAGTAAGCCAAGGGCCTTCAAAAAACCAAAACAAAACCAAAAATTCCTCCCTTCCCTCCCCAAACTCCCCCCCCAAAAAAAACCCCACCAGTGAGAAAGACATTGAGGTGCAAAGGGGCAGGCAGATACACTGGGTCCATCAACTGAACCAGGTGGTGTTTCCATAAACCCCAGATATTAGTGAGGAAAACCAAATCCCTGCTCAGCAGGCAGTTTGGGGATGGGGGAGTTCCCCACGTGAGTCTGTCTGGGATATCTTTTGTTTTCCTTTACAAACAGGCATTCAAAGCCTGCCCTTCCAAGGCCCAATTCCACAGTGTCCTCCAGGAGCACATGCAAGGCAATGGCTTCTGATCAGAAGAGAACACATCTAGGAAAGGTTTTCTGCCTTGCTGGCAGAGCACAAGTGCCTCAGCACCACCTTCTGAAGCACAGAAAGATGGACACACTGTCTGCTCCTGCCACTGGAAGATCTCCAAAGAGTGGCTTGGTAAAATGCCATTACTAAAGAAGTGTTGCTTGTATAAAATTACTGGTGCTCTTGTTGTCCAAAACAGTTTTATTAAGAATTAAGTGAGGAAATTAACAGCAGAAATATGATAGCACTATCTATGGAAACTGCCAGTGCTTGTTTCTCCTTACCTTCCTCTGCCTCATCCTCCTGGGATGACACAGGCCCTCCTCCACTTGTTGGGGTGAGTAATTCTTCCTCTCTGGCAGATTCCCTTTGCAGACTGACAACTTCATAAATTGCATCTCCAGCACTTGTGTGGCTTTTTCCTTCAGACTAAAACAAAACATGGGTATGTATCAGGTCCCCACAGTGGAAAATAAGGCTATCAAAGGCTACACAATAGTTTGGGCAGGACTCCCTCAGATTTCTCTGTCTTGGCACAAGGAGATGGCAACATCTGACAGTTCTGTTTCTCTCAGATTTACAGGTAGAAAATATAAATAAAACCACATTAAGCTGCCTCTTAACAACCATTTTCAGTGTTGTTCAGAATGATGATATAAAAAGCTTTCCAATTTAAGTAGCTATAATGAGATGAGGTCAAAGAAAAGAGGGGAGAACAAACAGGAAATATTGCAGTAAATGAAACAGGAGCTGAATGCCTGAGGGGGAAAAAGTTAATCAAGAAGAAACAAAATCTCATGCTTTGGAATAGCAGTAAATTGTGAAAAGCTCCTTTTGGTGCTTTATTCACTAAAAACCAGACAAATTCACCTTTCTTCCATGGATCATGACTTGAAATACCCTCCTTCCTATGGGGAAATGTAATGGATCCCCATGGCAGAGGGACTGGAACTGGATGGTGGTGAAGGGCCCTTCCAACCCAAACCATTCTTTGATTCTATGACTCCCTTATGGAAAATAGGTTAGTTAAATATACTTAAAGCAGTTGCAAGCTTTAAAATAAAAGGAGTATTAGTTTCTCCTCTGAGTTACAGTTCTGAACACAGTTATTTTTCAGTGACATGCAGTGATTAATACACTTGGAGAGAATTGTATAAAACTGCAAACTAATGATGGTATTAAATGAACCAGCCCAAAATGTGTTGTTTTGTTCCTTGTGCATCTTGCCTAATCAGTTAAAATAAGGTAATTTTTAGAACATATTAAAACCATCAAATTACCCATGAAAAAGAACACAATTTCCGTAAGAGAACATTCCATTTGTTTAGAAACAAAGTTCTGACACAGTTGGAAGACTCCATGACACCTGCAGTGAGATACACATGAACTGCTGACCAGCACTGGCAGGTTCAACAAGCTGGTGAAATTATGCAGATAAGCAGCTTAAACAGGGACTGCCTGGACTGACAAATATAAATTACTTTATACTGAGAAAGCTTTCCTACTGTATTTAATCACTCAGATCTGCTTCCTTTGAAGCAGAGGCCCCAGTTATCAGCCAGCCCTGCTGACTGAACTTCTCATGAAGTCAGGTTAATGAGCTTTGGGGTGTAGGCACAAACACCCTCCATTTTGTAACATTTAGCAGGAGGATCTTAGAGCCATTATCCTGTTTTAATCTCACAGAACACCATTATCAAGTAATTACAAAGAAGTTAGTTAAATCAATCAAGAATTGATGCCACTAATGTTATTAACGCTTGCTATCTATAGCTTTTATTTTTGAGAGGAAGGCTTGAGGTACTGGGGGTTTTGCTCTGTGTTACAAGGATTGCAAGGTTCCAGCTCCTCACACTCTGGGGAACAGCAAGACCCACCTGTATAAAATGTAAATAAATTGGTTTTCTCTGAAGCACTAATTGGTAATCTACAGGAACCCACCGTTACAAGGATCATGTCCTAACAATGAAAATGTGCATGAGCAACACAGGGGGACAGACAGAAAGAAGCACAGCCCTAAATTACACATCAACCTGCATTTCTGTCAGTCTTATCTGCCTGCACCTCACCAGGCTGGGTTCAGACTATTAAATGTGTCTGAATCCTTCCTCAGAACAGTCCTGATTTTTGTGCAATCCACTGCACTGCCATTCCCAAAGGCTTCCAAATGGCTGATCCCAGTGCCAAGCACAAAGCTCTTTCCCCAGAAGCAGGAGTGTCCTGGGGCACAGAACCCTGCAGGGGAACAGGCAGGAACAGCTCCCGCCATGCAAACTGTCCAACTGACAACTGGTGACATGAAGACTTCCTGCAAGCCCCCCAGAGAGATCCTGCCACCCACAGTCAGGACATTATCTTGGAGAAAGAATCCTAGGACTAAAAATACTCCTTTCCCCATGATCTCCAGAACAGCCTCTCTGGATTTTGCAGCAGGAAGAAAGACAAGAAGTGTTTCTTCAGGGAAGGGAGGCACGTGTGTGTTTGTCACATTATAAAGGGTGAGAAAAAGAAAGCATCCATATTACCCAATTAAACCCAGTACAGTTGCAAGTGATTTAAAAGGCAAGCTGAACTGATTAGAGATAAATATCAAACAGCTGAGAATGGAATACTTTCAAATGTATTTAATTTCAAAATACAGATATTCACATTTGCATGTAGCAGTTGGATTTCTCAGATTTTCTTAAATTCTAAGTTGCTATGCTAATCTCTTGAAGAAATACAGAAACAGCATCACAGGAGATTTATTTACTCAGTGTTAAACACAGCAGCACTTTTCCCATGCAATATCAACACAGCTTGTTCTCCAGACCCATTGCTGTGTCCCAAAAGAGATGGCAACTCAAACACTCTCATTAGGCTCAGTAAAATTAATTTGGTTTCATTAGTCAACGATGACAGACCACTATTCCAGTGCACACAGCACTGCTGGCCCCTGCTCTTCACTTCTGGAGCCAACACCACAGTGTAAGTCTTTGGAGACAGAAGGGAGAGGCTGCAGGAGGGGACACATCACCCTGCAGTGATGCTGGGCAGACACCCCCGTATGCACCTGAGCCAGTGCCAGAAACAGGACAGCCCTCAGCTGCAACCCCAACAGCCTCACTCTTTTAAACTCTGCATTGGGTTACACTCTTACAGCCACGTGCCTTCACACCGTGAATGTCAGCAGTAGCTCTTTGATCTTACAATGCACAATTAAAGAGTCATTTCCCAATTTTACCAGTCAAAGGGACTTGCTTTAGATGTCAGCACACAGGTCAGAGTGCATAAAATTACAGAGAATTCAACAGGGTAGGCTCTAAATAGTTTAAGGCCACAAAGCCAATAACTCACAACTCGTTATAATTGAGTTTACAAAGTGTGCTGGGTGTGTCTGGGGTGGGATTAGTTCTCCCCACAGTGGCTGTTCTGGGTCGGGTTTGTGCTGCAAACAGTGCTGGGAACACCAGGATGTTTCAGTTCCAGCTGGGCAGGATTCACACAGCCCAGAGCCTTTGGCCCAAAACCCCAGGGGGCTGGGGGAGCACCAGGGGCTGGGAGGGGACACAGCTGGGACAGCTGGTCCCACTGACCCAAGAGATCACAGACTATTCTGAGGTGGAAGGAACCCACAAGGATCATCCAGTCAGTGGCCCAAACAGGGGATTGGACCCATGAGCTTGGCATTATTACAGCCAAGTTCTAACCAACAGTTCCAGAGCACATGGCAGCATGCTTAGCATGCAAAGCATGGGAACAGGGAGGAAGGGAGGCCCTTCAGAGTGACACTGTGTCTTCCCAGGTCACTGTTACACACAGCAGAGCCCTGTGTTTCCAGGAGGTGGTTGAACACCTGCCTGCCCTGGGAAGCAGTGAATGAATTCCTTGTTTTGCCTTGCTTGAGCACACGGCTTTTGCTTTCCCTACTGAACTGTCTTCATCTCAGCCCACGAGTTTGCCACTTTTGCTCTGCTGATTCTCTCCCCCATCCCACTGCGGGGGAGTGAGCAAGTGGCTGTGTGGGCCTCACTTGCCAGCTGGGGTTAAACCCTGACACAAAGGGACTGAACCTTCACACATGCTACTTAATCACTATGCATTGGAGCACCCCTGAAATAAACAGCTCAAGGGAACAAACTGCTGAGAGGAAGGTGTCATGCTAACTTTTATGAAGGCCAAATTAAGACAGGCAAGACAAATGCTCCCACCATCAACTTTTCTTTAGAATCCCAACGTGCAGTACCTGTTTCAGCTTCATGTAAAAGGTTTCTGTGAAGGTTTTCCTGCTGAAGTACCAGAAGCGTTCATTGGCTGGATACACACGTACAACAGTCTCCAGCAGAAACCTGACTGGCTCTACCACCTCAGTAACCACCATATCCACGGCCACAGTCATGAACACACGCTTATCTGAAACACAGGGTGAGTCACAGACAGAAAAACCAGTCAAAGGGCAAATCTGTGAAGTGCTGCTCACATTGAAATCCCTGTCTGTGTAGTTTTAGATTCCAGTGCACCTGTTTTATTTAGCTGAGTTCTACCCCCTAATGCCTGTTGTTGCAAAGAATGAGAGTGTGCATTAACCAGTGTGCCAAGAACTCTGACAACTTTATAAACCAAAGACAGCATGGCCTGGTTTTAAAGATGGGGCAAGAAAACACCATTAAGACACATGATCCCCATCAGACAAAAGGATCATGCACAGGATAAGATCACATTTTGAAGTGTACACTACTAAAGAGTGTTGTTACATGCTACTAGAAATAACATGGTTTGAAAATCCATCATCAGGAACAGTGACACTGACTGTATATGCTTGGACGTGACTTCAAGCAATCCATGTGAGCTCTGCCCTGGGACAGGAAACAAACTCCAGATCTGCATTCAAAGCTTTTACATCCCATCTGAGAACACAAATTCCAACATTAAGAAGCTGTGCTGCATAAGCCAACACCTGACTGCATCCCTGCCCAGCTGCCCCAGGGTGCAGGGGATGAAATGCTTTTTGTAATCCTCTCACCTCACAACTAGAAGCAGCAGCAGCAATGCCTGCTGTTCATCCTGCTCTGCTGGGTACAGCAGCTGGGGAACAACCTGCATGTGCTTAGGGCAAAAGGTCCTGGTAGGCAGGGGCAGGCACATCAGCCCCAAGCACTCACCTGTGTCTCCCCATCAGCAACATGCTGTTCTATGCACATTGTTCACAGCTCTGTGTTGAACATGTTTGTACAGAAACATTTCCAGCCATGGACTGTTGGAACAGAACGGTGCATCTGCTCAGACATGCACCCTGACTGCCAAGAGAAGGTATACACACCAAACCCATGACAGCCAAAACAATGTCCTGGTTAGAGACCATTACCTTTAGGAGTTTCTTCATTAAGTACCAGAAACATGGGGGCATTAGGATTCCATATTCCAGTAATGACATAGGCCTTCCCATCAGAACTCTTTCCCATGGATTCCTGAAAATAAAATCATACAGGATTCTGTTAGAGTCATGGTTTGAGATGAAAGAGACTGAGCATGGGGAGGGGAAATAGTTTTAGGCACCTGAGAGTAAGACTGTGCTCACCCCAGAGAACACAATCTACGTAAACAATCTGAAACAACGGGTGAGCTGTTACTAGGAGGAGCTAAGAACATGCTGCCCTCAAGTTCCTACAGATCCAACAGGCCTGTTTGGGAGCCTCTTTATGGATGGAATGAGACTGATGTTCCCTCTCTGCCACTGAGCTTGTGGTGGAGAAACAGAAGTGATTGTGCTCTCCAGATTTCAATATGGAGAAGGGAGGTTGAAAAGAAAACACAAATATCTGTGTGCTATAGGCAAGAAATGAACTAACCAGTCATTGAATCCAGCAGTTAAACGTACACAGTGTAAATGTAAATAGAATTCAGGTGGAGTAAAGTCAGGAACTCAAACATCAAATACAGTTAAAAGGTGTTCCAAAGGTTTATAGAAACCACAACACTCCACAACTGATTGTAATTTGTTCAGCTTTATAATCACAAAATAAAAAGGGAAAATCTGAACTAACTTCAGCAAATAAAACCAGCAAAAAAGTCAGGTCGTAGATGGAAACAAGCAAATAAACAAGTGTGACAAGAGAAGTAAATACTGATCACTAGAATGAGCAACATGAGCACAGACATGGACAAGGCACAACTGGGACAACTGCAGAGCTACAAAAGGTCTGATGGGCTTAACAAGCACATCATAACCTGAAAATGGCTGTATTCTTACCCACAGAGAGAAACTGAATTGGAATTAACACAAAGTATCGTATAATTTTGTAGTTGTCTCAAAAGCAACTCTAAGAACTTAAATATTGTAGAAGAAAAGTGAGCATGTCACACTCTGAGCAAGAATTTCAAGTCAAATGAAGGAAATAAAGGCAAAGTTTTCAGCCCCCAGAAAAGTAAGAACATGTCCCTGGGACCCAAACATAAAAGCAATTAGTTGCCCTCAATTTTTAGGGAACATGCTTAACCCAATCCAGAAAGCTCAGTTATTTTAACACCCTAACCAAGGACAGATGCCACAAGTTTCAACATTAACTGAAATGTTCTGTCCATCAGATATTTAACCAAAAAAACCCAAGCAAAATAAAGCAGATGAGAGGTTTGTTTTGCTGAGTTTTCTCTGTGTTTTTTCAAACCACCTCTGCCTTATCAGAGCCAAGTATTACCATGTCTAGTAGATGCATGTCACTGTTCTTCACATTTCGGCCAGGGCTCAGCAGCATCCCAAAGCACCTGGGAAGGGTGTTCAGAACAAAAGGAAAAAGGGAAAAAAGCAAAAGGACATATATTAGCTTTTCAAAATACAAAAGTATTTGCTTGAACATAATGGACAGCCACCTACTGCTTCTAATTTAAAGAAAACCTTTTGCAGCAGTTTTTTTGTTGGTGTTATGGCAACGCTCAGGAAATGTCACATCACGTGTTCTAGAAGAGACAATGGAATTATTTTCCAGAATGGAGATGGCAGAAATTAGCACCCAACCTGGGAAAACACAATTATTCCTGAAGATAGCCAAGAATATGGAGTTTAAAGATACCACCAATTCCATCAGTGGTGGAGACTGGCAGGAAGAAATTCACTCTCTCCCTTATCCATTTTAAATTTTTTTCTCATGCAATCACAGTACAAGTTACAAACTCATCTGTTCCATCATCCATAATGACACTGGTGTAAAATACCATGTGGCATCATCCACCCTTACAAAAAAGCAAACCCAAAAACCCCAATTTGTTCAATTTTTAGACTTTGTTCTTAATTTTTTTCATCTGAATTTGTGTATTATACAGGGCCTTGAATTCCTGAATTCAAGTCCAATCATTTTACAAAAAAATTTCTTATTATTTTTCCAGAGCAAAAGATTTATAATTCTCCAGACATTCAGATTTTCAAACTTCCTGACTATTGAAGGAACCAATACAGGTATGAGGTTTCCAAAAATCATCCCTATCTCCCTCTCCTTTGAACATACACCATTATGAATAAAAAAACACCAAACAGAATTATCTATTTGTAACAAACTGCAAGATGTTTTGCACAGACTTTTAAAACATTAGCTCTCAGATGAGAAAATAAAAACAAAAAACACACATACACAAAAAAACCCTTCCACGAAACTCCAAAGCTATTGCACCCTGAAATATTATGGAAAATTGGTGCTGTACTTCAGAGGGTTTAGCTGCAAGAATTTTTATTTCTGCTCAGCTCAGTTCTCTGATGATCAGACAGACCAGTTTTTATCACTGACCCCCAGAACAATGCAGTGTGCTAAACAGTATTGCTTAGACACAAGAACACCAGCAATTATCATTTTAATAACACTATTAACTGTAAAAGTCTGAAGATTTGGAATTGCTACACTCCCTGCCAAGTTTTCCCCTATTACACTTGGGTATATGACTTTCATTTTCCAACTCATTATGCTTACCAGTAACTCACATCCACAATTGTGTTTTCCCTCCTCCAGACTCTTCCCTACTAGAATCCCAAAAATCCAAGCAGTAAATAAAAGAACACAACAATTTCTGATTCACCTATACCCACAATGCAGTGCCATGTAAAGCACCCAGAGCAGCTCAGCTGCAGCACTTGGGTTTAGGCACACAGGGTGGGTTCTCAGAGACTCACCTGAGCAGGCAGAACCTGCCAGCAGACTTAATACTGACTTACTGCCTCTTGTTCCTGGGGCAGAAATAGCTCTGAGAGGGCTGTAACTGATAATGGTAGGGGGGAACCAGCTTCTGCAGAGGCCAAGATCCAGAGGCAAAATATCTGTGCCTTTCAAGGGCAACAGCTCCCAGCTCCTTCTCTTGCTCTGCATCACTCAGATGGACACCAGTCCTCATGTGCGCAGCCAAAATTTTTGGAAGTGTGTTCCCACAAGAGTGGGAGTCAGAACAATAACCCCTGCCACTCAGAGGAGCACAGACTGCAGATGCCTGGCAGCATCCTGCTGCAAGAGGGGTCAGGGTTTGCCTTCCCTCTTCTTTCCAAGAGCAAGATGAGTTCAGGGCCCTCACTGGCACAGGGGCTGCAGTTCACACCAAGAGCTGCCAACGCATTCAGCCTCCAGCGTGAGGAGGTTCAACCACACACTGTGGGCCTCAGTCTCACTCTGGGTTTCTGCACCTACAGCTGCCACAGAGCTGCTCTGGGCACCTGCACAGCCTGCACTGGTTTCCAGACCAGCAAAAACAAGAACTGAAATTGTTCACTAACATTTATTTCCATTTATAAAATAGAGATGCTACCCACAGATAAGGCTGATGGTGTGAGGTTAACTTGTGTCAGGACAAAGGGGAATGGCTTCACACTGACAGAGGGCAGGGTAGGATTAGATGTTAGGAAGGAATTCCTGAGAGGGTGGGCAGGCCCTGGCACAGGTTGGGCAGAGAAGCTGTGGCTGCCCCATCCCTGGGAGTGTCCAAGGCCAGGCTGGAAAGGGCTTGGAGCAACCTGGGCTGGTGGGAGGTGTCCCTGCACATGGCAGGGGGTGGAATGAGGTGAGTTTTAAGGTCCCTTCCAACCCAAACCATTCTGTGATTCTGTGCTCTATAAGACTTTCCAGTACTACTGATCAGCCATGCAATACTCTGTAATTCAGGTCTAAAGACACCAGCCTGGACTGTAACCTGAGCTATACATACATAACTCGGGGTTAACTCTCCTGTATGACTCGTACCACACTGCATTTAAACACCACTGTATGGAGAAGGCAGCCAATCCCCCCACCACCTGCCAGAATGAAAGGCTACTTCACTCTTCAGAACGACCTTCTTAAATCCCCTGAGAGTGCTCAGGCATTGGAATGGGCTGCCCAGAGAGGGGGTGGATTCCCCATCCCTGGAGGTTTTTCAACTGAGCTTGGCCATGGCACTGAGTGCCATGATCTGGTAAAGGGACTGGAGTTGGACCAAGGGTTGGACTTGACTTGATCTGGGAGGTCTTTTCCAACCCAATTGATTCTGTGATTAACCAGAATCTTCCTCCTGAATCCCACAAACAACTGAGGCTGACACCCCACACTGTCGGATGGACTCTGCCATGCCACATGTGACTCAGAACAAACATCACTTCCTTCCCTGCTTTGATCTAGACACAAACCCAGCAGACCCCAGGCCAGTCAGGGCCAGAGGAACCCACCTGAGCAGCCCCCTGTGTGGCCCCAGCCCAGCCCCAGCCCTGCCTGAACACCAGCACAGGACGAGTTCCTCTGAGCAGTAACAGCTCTGAGCTCAGGCCATGACAAAAGCATCTTGGAATCTCTAGGCCAGAGACCAAACTTCTTTAGCAGTACCTTCTTGTACTGTAATTTCCACTCAGAAATACTTCTCAAGACACATGAAATTGCCTAGAACCTCACTGTTTGATACAACCTGCATTCACCCTTTATACTGGTTTTGAATTTTCAGGGTTACAACAACATAAAATTACTTACAGGCCTGTATATGTCATGCCAATTAAAGAACTTTTTCACAGGCTTCCAGTGATAAAAATAGCATCTTAATTGATTATGCTAAACAACACCAAAATAAAAGCTAATTTCTAAGGAAGGCAGCTTTACTTTGTGGGGAAAAACAATCAAATGCTATTCAGAAATGCTTCACTAACTGAATGCTGAAGTCAAAATTACCTTAATTCAAAATACATTGAAAATATTTTTTTGAGGCAAATGAGTAGCAACAACACAATTTTAAAACACAAAAGAACCTTGATAAATTCTATTGTACATTCCTTGTCTAAAATCTTTCTTTCTTTTTTGAATTAAGAGTTTGAAAGCAAGTCAAGAGACCAGTTGTACATTTTGGGACAGTTGGGGGCAGGTTTTCTTGAGTCTCCTGTTATCCTGAATTTCCTTTTCACAAGGATGGCAGTCTCCTGTTGCTACTCTCTTGCTAAGATTGCCATCTGGTGGCATTAATTCTATTGTGCAATTACACTTTGTGTTATTGGTCTATTTTTTTCTGTCACATAACTCGCAAAGTCACAGAAAAGTACCTTAAATACCATTCTGGAATAAGGCTCTCACCTTTCAATGGCCAGTTCTTTGTTCGAGAGCTGCTGAACTGTAATCACCACTTTCTTCTCAACTCCTTGTTTCAGCTTGAAATACAATTTATCTCTATCCTTTGGAACAGGGCTAAAAAAATAGAAACATTCTTCAGCACATGTATGGAACAAGACCTTTTAAATACAGAAAAGAGTTTATATTTTCTAAATTTCTAATGAAGTTCAAATTTATTAGATTATTTTAAGAAAATAAATCTAAAAAGAGACCACTAGACTGCATTTACTCAAGAAAATTGCTTTGACTCAAGTTCTTAACATACTTCCTTGCCACCTTTTCCATTTTCACAGGCAAACTTTGAGCATCCCTGCCTGAAATCATGCACTGAACACAAACTAACTTGAAATATGGTATCCTGAATTTTAATTCTTTTTACAGAAAAAATATAGAGAAGAAAACTGGAAAAGTAAAACAACAGTTTCCTTTTAATAACAAGCCTGCTTATGAAAACAGGCCCAGGGCAGTGACCCTTCCCCTGGACTCTGCCTTGGGGAGGCCACACCTTGAGTGTTGTGTTCAGTTCTGGGCCCCTCAGTTGAGGCAAGAGATTGAGGGGCTGGAGCGGGGCCAGAGAAGAGCAACGAGGCTGGAGAAGGGACTGGAGCACAAGTGCTGTGGGGAGAGGCTGAGGGAGCTGGGGGTGTTCAGCCTGGAGAAGAGGAGGCTCAGAGGTGACCTCAGCACTGTCTGGAACTGCCTGAAGGGAAGTTCTGACCAGGTGGGGGTTGGTCTCTTCTCCCAGGCACTCAGCAATAGGACAAGGGGGCACGATGGGCTCAAGCTCTGCCAGGGGAAATTGAAGTTGGAGAGCAGAAAAAACTTCTTTGCAGAGAGTGCTCAGGCATTGGAATGGGCTGCCCAGAGAGGGGGTGGATTCCCCATCCCTGGAGGTTTTTCAGCTGAGCTTGGCCGTGGCACTGAGTGCCATGATCTGGTAAAGGGACTGAAGTTGGACCAAGGGTTGGACTTGTTGATCTCAGAGGTCTTTTCCAACCCAATCCATTCTATTCTATTCTATGAAAACAGGTCCAAGCCATTTTGCTGCAACCCAGTGGCTGTGCATTCTGAAAGCAGCCATGTGCTTTCTCCAGAGAGATTTCTGCTTTTCCTTTTCCTTTCTCATTACCTAAAATTTCCTTTTCCATCATCTTCCTTGACTTCCAAGGAGACACTGAAAGTGTACACATCCCCATCAGGAGTGGGCAGTACAAAGTCCTTCCCGTGGTCAGATGCCTGTTTGGAGGAACGCTTGAATGCCGTGGAGAAACTGTACAAAATCCGACTGACCTGCAGGAAAGAGAAGGAATTAACAGCTCCATCCAAAGGAAGAGCATTTCAGATGGGGTACTGTGATGCAGTTCTGAAGGTCACAGAAATACTGTTACTTCTCTTATGCCAAACACAAAGCTTGCCTTATGAACACAACACACTCAGCACTGGGTGTTCAATAACCAGGCCAGTGCAGCAACATGTCCCATTTCCATTCCTGTCACATTCCCTGCTCATGTCATGCTCTGTGAGTTAACACAAATTACAAGATTAGGAATGCAGCTCATTAGAGGACCTGGATAATGCACTTTTCAGGTTGTGTAACAACACAACATACGGCTTGCTCTGGCAGAGGTCACAAAACAAGACATCTATTTTCTCACCCTAACAAGTCCTTTCCTCCCCAACTATCATAGTTCTTCCTAAAGTATCAAGGAGATAGTACTGGAAAATCATTCTTTGTCATTCAAATGTTCTGTGTTGCAACTTTACTTTGAAATATACCCAAATGAGGTTTGAAAAGCAGAGTATTTGTCTTAAGCTTAAGCTTTTTCTAGATCTTCCCACTAACACTGCACTTCGGGGTTGTGCTGAAACACTAAAAGAAAAAACTTATATTAATATTCAAGTATGATTGTTAACATATTTTTCAAGGCACTCTATGCCACTTCCACATCTGTACAACCTCTTAAATGCTGCGTGGTGACTGGTAAGAAGGGTAGGAGCAGTATTTGCATACTCACAGCCTCTTTAACCTCACAGGAGAACACATGGATCTGGAACTCCTCTGTGCCACAGCTGCTCTCAGTGAAGGCAAAGCAGTCGCTCTCGGCAGTCCCGTTCTGGCCACGCACACAGAACAACACCTTGTAGATGGGGAAGGAGCCAATCTCCACATTGCTGGCCTGATCTATTATCCTGGCAAGAACAGCAGCAGGGGACATCAAAGGAACAGGTCAGAACAGGAATACACAGCTTAATAAATGCCTCTTGGCACGTTCAGGTGAGTGTTAATCACAGGTCCAACAGCTCACACAAAATTTTACATTCCTCTCCAACGCAGGGCGCAAAGGACATTACAGAAACTTTGATGATGGCATTAGTGTGGTGTCTCAGAGGGAACTGCTAGAGTTTAAAAGAGCAGTAGCTGGAGCCACAGTGCTCTCCCCTGTGTTTTCACTACCTGTCCATAGGCATAGTCACATCAAGGGTCAATAAACAGTAGGCACCTGGAATAGAGCCCCAAGTCTGTGACAATAACAATGTAGGACAAATCTAAAGGCAAGCAGAGCCTGAAGAGGATCAAGCACAGTGTAATACTGGTGGGACACAGCAAGTGGAACCCCACAGGACAAAAATTCAGATACCAGCAAGGGAAAAACTGCTCCAAGACAACACTGGTGTCACCTGAGCTTTGATGGAGTCTGTTGTATCACACATGTGCTCACCTTTCCAGTTCTGCGCAGGTTCTGTGCATCCCACTGATGTCCTCTGAAATTAAATTTCAAAGGGACCTGCAGTTTCACTTGCAAAACAACCCTCCTGAATGGGACAGTGGGTACACAAATAGGTACAGCACACCTAACAACTGGTGTCTGGGTGACAACTGCCATAGTGAAAGCCAGCAGTTTAATTCTCTCATTCAAATGAAATAGTGTACCATCGAAGGAAATATTAAATTGCATTCAAAGAAAGTAATACAGGAGCTTGAAGGTCCTCCTGTCTTCCTCCACAAAGATAACAGTCTTGCACAGCTCAGGCAAGGAAGGAAATTACCCATATCTCTCAGGTGCCTTCCTATCAAAGCTTAAAAATAAAACCTTAGATATTGAGATGCTCCCTACTTCTGGATGCAAGACTGCTACAGGGGCATTTGTAGTGCACCCTGATTAAGAACCCTTGACTGTCTCATCACTAATTAAAAGATGTTTCTCATGTGGGGAAAGTAAATGTTTTCTAGCACCCAGAGACAGCACCTGCATTGGGAGGCACACGCAGGTCTCAGCTGGCTTTGGCACAGCACTGGCTGCAAACAGAGATCAGCAGCTCAACTCCAACACATTTGTGGGAGAGTCTAAAACTGACACTTGTGGAGCAAACCCAAGGCCAGCAGGACTCCTGCTCTCTCAACATGTGCACCTTGGAAGGGATTACAGGCTCAGGAGGTTGGGAGAGCCCAGGTGTTATCAGCTCTGCCTTTCCAGTTACTCCCTTATCATCAGGTTGAGGGAGCTGGGGGTGTTTAGCCTGGAGAAGAGGAGGCTCAGAGGTGACCTCAGCACTGTCTGGAACTGCCTGAAGGGAAGTTCTGGCCAGCTGGGGGTTGGTCTCTTCTCCCAGGCACTCAGCAATAGGACAAGGGGGCACGATGGGCTCAAGCTCTGCCAGGGGAAATTGAAGTTGGAGAGCAGAAAAAACTTCTTTGCAGAGAGAGTGCTCAGGCATTGGAATGGGCTGCCCAGAGAGGGGGTGGATTCCCCATCCCTGGAGGTTTTTCAGCTGAGCTTGGCCGTGGCACTGAGTGCCATGATCTGGTAAAGGGACTGGAGTTGGACCAAGGGTTGGACCTGATGATCTCGGAGGTCTTTTCCAACCCAATCCATTCTATGATTCTATGATCATGTTTGAACAGAGATGCTGCAGGAAGAGCTGCTTTGCTCACACCCTATGGCACTTGTTACCACCAGTCATGCACTGCAGGATAAATTTGAGCACACCTTCATTGCTCCAAACAAATTTCTCAAAATTAACTGTTTTCAGCACGAACTGCAGGCACAAATCCAGCAATTCTACTTCCCTGTGTGAATAACCAAGTCAGAAATCCCCTCTTAGGTGTCTCTTAAGTGATGAACAGATGGCGCAGTTGTGTGTTACCTGACAGAGCCCTCTGGTACGTTGGGGACATAGAGAGTGACAGGCAGAGGGGCGTGGCTCGAGGCCCTCATGTTGGCCATGGCTCGCAGGGCCTCGGGCTCACTGCGAGGGGCCGACACCGTGGTGCAGCCCAGGTAGGTGAGTTTGTGGAACAACACGCTGTCCTCCTCCGGGGGCTTGCTGGGGGAGCTGGGCCTCGGGGCTGAGACTTCTGCAAACAAACAGACCATTGCTTTAACAGTTTGCTTTCATTTCTGCACAGGTTTGTTCTGAGTGAGTTCCATAGCGAAGTGTCCTGCATTTTCCAGGGATGGACATGAGAGCCAACAGTCCAGCTCCAACAGTAAGAAACCCAACTGGCAGATTAATATTCATGCAGAGTCTGCTCTAATCTACTGCATGTTGCCCAGTGTGATGGGGACAAGGTGCCTCTTGATTCCCTTCAGCACCACTGGAACACAGCACAGACATTGCAAATCTTCCTAAGTAATCTGCCCTGTTATTTCTATTTCTTATAGAAATCTTATAGCTGATATTGCCATAATACTTAAATCATAAAGCTTGAAAAACTGAGTTATTCCTGTTAGGGCTGGAGTGGGGCAGGGGGAACATATCTACAATTATTTCTTTGTTCTTGCTAAAGGTTGTGTTCTGTTTGAAGCATCTCAAGCAGGGAGCCAGAAAGGCAAGTTTCTCAAAAACACACCACACATGTAATTAAGAGATGGGTGTTTCCACTACACATAAACTGTCTATCTTATTCTACCACAAAACCATCTTTCTTTCATTTACCAAGAGGTGCTATGGGAATTACCTGACAGAACAACACAGAACTGCTCTACATGGTATTGAGGGAGAAAGAATTCTAATTTAAGGCACACAGAGATGGCCAGAGCCTTGCATTCCTAATGTATAGAATGGAATACATATATTTTCATATTGTAGATATATATATATATATTTTAAAATAGTTGAACATATTTTACATAAAATATATACAATATAGTTTACATAAAAAGCTTTCAGTCCTCCCCTTTTCACCAAACACTCAAACATCAGAAAAGTGCCACAGTAACTCCTGTATCAAATGCAAATCTGGCCTTACTGCTATGAGGCTCCAGGCCCAGAGCTGAGCAGTTTGTCAGCTTGCTCAGGGTGTGTTTCCCCTGCAGGCAGCATTGCCCCTCAGCACTGCCCTGAAGCTTCTGGCACTCCAGCAGCAGCTCCAGCTCAGCTGTCACCATCATCCATCCAGCAAATTACATGAACCTCAGTCCCAACTTACCCAGGGTTGGAGACAAAATGAACATTATCAAACAGAGCAGCATGGAGTATCCATCTCATGATAATCTATTCCCATCCATAATCCTCAACTAGTAAGAAGAGGAGCCTGAGGGTACTCTCCAGCACAGTTTTGGAATGAAGCTACAGGGAGTTTATATTCGTTTTAAGCTTAACTTGAAGCACATAAAGAAAAACTCTGCCATGTGTGTTAAGGGTGAAGCACTCAGGCAATACCTGTGGTGGAAGGGTCCAAAACAAGGTGCAGAGATGGTGGGTTTGCCTGCCCTGCTGGGCCATCTGCAGCTGCCTGGCCACTGCCATCACCTTCCTGGAGAGCAGGGACCTTCTGGTTCTTCTCAGAATCCCTCAGGATCTCTTCCATTGCCTTCTCCAGCTGATCATCTCCATTTGAAAATACCTGTAAGCACAAGGAAATGACATTTTTTAAAGGTACTTGTAGTTTTACTTTCACTATTATTTTTCAAACATACAGTCTCTCTCATTGCAAAAGTTAAGAAACTTTGCTGGACGAGGCAACACCCTAAGAATCAACAAAATTAAATCAAGTATAATCCAGTGTCACATCCCATTACATATTATGCACATGGTCTCACTGCTAACCCAACAACCATCCACAGGACAGCTACAGACCTCTCTTAGAGTAACAGGTTTGTGTATTTGGATCCTCCACTCAGAACAAAGACCAGCAGACTTTGCTATAGATCAGCCTTAAAGAAAATATTACTTTCTTAGTCACATCCAGTCCATTTCAGTTGTTTCACCAGTTTCAGCTGTTTCACAGTTGTTTCACATAGGAGGGGGGCAAGTGTAAGGAAATGGCAGAACAATGGAGAGACATCCCCCATTAAAAAAAAAAAACAGCCTTTCACAAGTACCAGCTTTTCAGACACAAGAGAACCATGGCCAAAGCTGCACCATGGATCTGCCTCCAGAATCCCTGGTGATGGATCCAGATTCCTGCCCCCTTCCAGACTAAAGAAGCAGCTGTTGTTCAGTACAGACAGAAATCATGGCTGTAAATAACCACCAAACAGTTCTGCAGGGACACACCAAGTACTTACTGTCATCTCGAGGAGAACAAATTCCTGTTGTCCCAAATAGAACAAAACCAGTAAATCAGCTACTCCAACTCAAGTGAGGAAATGTGTAATTAACCAATCAGCTGCCACCCAAGTGCTAAAACATTCTGCTATTTAGGGGTACAAACCTTTTAGAAAAGATCTTAGTCATGCCTAAAGCAGCACTAAGCAGGAAAACTAAATTAAAAACTAAAATCCAAGACCCTCTATGGTCTAGTCCTATGCAGTCTTATTATATGCTTTTAAAATAACATCAGAGTCTCTGATCTTAAAGAAAAGAGTATTTCTCAAACTTCAAACCCAAGCTCATTCTTTGAAAAGAACTTCTTAGTCCTTTACTAATGTATAAATGCACAAAATACTAACAAAGCTGACCCCCAGAGAAGTTATTAGAAGAAAAAGTGAACTGCCACTTTAGGACAGATTTGCTTAATCCAAGCAGTTCATTTCACTGGGAATGGGCAAGGACAAATTACAGTCTAAGAGTCTCCTCAAATACACCCAAGTATCTTTAATTAAACATTCAAAAGAAATTGCAATCTGTTGATCAACACAAATTGTGCTGCATATTTAAAGAAGGTCATAGCAAACCTTTAGCTGAGGTTTTTCATCTTTTCCAGAGGTGTTCTCAGTTTGCTGATGAACCAAGACAAAGTCTTCATTAATCAACGGTGATACAGTTTCAGGAATCCTACTGGCTTTGCTAAAGGATGTTTTGACTTCCATCTCAGGTCAGTATTCCCCTCCTGCCACCAGAAACTAACAGAGAAGGAAAAATACTAAATAAAGAGTTTTGAAGCTGCACACAGTAGGTTAATAAGCATAATATGAAGTTATTGTGGAATAATATAATACTTAAAAATACACTGTATTTCTCAAACTCTAATTTCATTGGTGTAAGGAATGTTATGATATTTATGGTGGTGCTCAAAATTCCAATGGTTTAACAGCAATGGCTGTTATCTCTGTGTAGAGATAACAAATGAGGAAGTTACCTCAGAGCTTTCACTTCCCTCTTTTAACCTTCTGGAAGCTGCTTCCTCCACCTGCCCAGCTCCTGCCCCTGTTCTCCCTCACACAGGTGTGCTCCTCACCCAGAGTGGCACACAGGGCATGTGCAGACACACATTACCTGGACAGTTTTTCCCAAAACCATCACACCAAAGTGTATGCTCTCCACATAAAAACACAGTCAGCAACTAGTTCTGTTCAGGGCTTTTAATGTTTATGAAGTCAAAAGTGATACCACACCACAATCACATCCTTCTCAGCAGACTTCCCTGAAACCACGTGCAACAGTTAAAACTAAGCACACCAGTTAAAAACAGAATAAACACAACAAAACTCTTAAGTATTATGGAAACCAAGAACAAGTTTTCCCTTGTCTGCACAACAAAAAATAAATCCAGGAACAAAGAAAAAAATAATTGTCACCCTCTAAATTACATGTTCATATAGAAATACAGAACTGAAGCATAAGGACAGCTACAGTAGGTATCAACTAAATAAAGACAGTTTCACCTACAGGAACCCAGACCTGCAGGAACCCAGACAGCCTCCCCTGATTCCTCACAGAATGAGGAGCTAGAATGGAGAACATTGGCTATTAGACTTTTTATATTTTCTGTGCCAAACAGCAGAAAATATATTTTCAGATAGACTTCATAAAGAGCACGCACTTCCAGATTTGGTCTAATTCCACTGCAGTTTGCTGAAAAATCCTGCTCTGGCTGAGTGCTGGGGTTGATTGTGCTTGAGACTCGGGGTTCAGGAGAGTCACACACAGCAGAGGGAGAACCAGCCTGCTCCTGTCACCCCTGCAGGGCTGGAGGTGCCCAAGGGGGGCAGCTCAGCCCTGTCTGTGGGCACCAGGCCCAAGGGCGGGTTCAGCCTCGTCCTGCCCTTCCCAGCAGCACCACGGAGCAGAACAACTGTGCCATACTTCCTTCTCCTACAGCTCCAAACCACCAGGGAGCGAGGAGAGAAGGGTGATTCAGGCCCAGCTGCAGGAACCACAAAGACAGCATTAGAGAAAAAAAGACATGCATGCTCTCCACCATTCTCAGCAGGTGTCATTATGTCAGCCACAAGAGGAAGTTTAGCAATTTCAAACCACAAAACAGGTATGGGAACTACACAACTTTCAATGCTGTAATATTTTCTATCATTTTTGACTCTACAATCAACTTGCTTTTGCTCTTTCCAAGACTTGGCTTGCATAACCATTCCTACATCCAACTCCACAGAAAGCTTTCCCTGCTCCCTCACTGAGCCACAGTTTTATCCACCAACCCAGTGAGGGAATTACATGTGGAAATCCCAGAGTAACTGAAGAACTCGAGTTCTTGTATGGCAGAAAAGCTCATTACAAGAGCCACTAAGCAACAGCTGTAATATTCAGAGAGTGGTTATGAATTTGGATCAGCGGTTTAGCACAGTCTGAGGTCTTTCATCTCTCCAGACTAAGCATGAACTCACAGGCAGGAATATTTTCCTGGCAGATGATATAATCTGAGCTCCACCCGAGCCTGGGGAATGGATTCACCACTGCAGTGGTTTGTTCATCTTTTTAAAGCATCTTTGCTTTAAAGATCTTCCTGGCACAAGCAAGACAAAGTTGTAATTCACAAGATTCTAAGTATGTTACAGTTTATTAATTCAATGGTGTTTTTTAACAAATGTTGTAAGATCATTGCTGAAGAGCCAGTTTGTAATAAACAGCAGGTCAGCTCAAAAGAGTCATTTCAAAGTAAATCCTCTATATGAAAGGGATGGCCCACTGTTACAGAACTCTTTAAGGCAGTGAAAGCCACAGATGATGCTCCCCAGGTACAGGATAGCCCGAGGAATCCTTACTGAGGATGACAAAGACAAAGCCTCCCCACTACTTGTTTCCAGCACATCTCCAGAAAGGAGGGATCACAACATCTCCTATTTGGTTTTGGGGTTACTTATGGGAGAATAACATGGCAATGTCAGTGTAAGGTGGTTCTGTTCTATTAATTATCAAAGCCAAATGCAGGCTGCCAACCTTAGTGTGTCACCAGTTCTTTGTGCAGCCAAGTCAGAACCAACAGGCACACTGTGAACTATGAAATGTTTTCTGCAGCAACAGTTCAATAACAAAACCAGGCAAAATGTACCATTTGCAAAGCCAAAGTTATGATAATGCAGCTAGAGAAACACACTGAGAGACTCAATATTTGTTCTTGCCCTGTGTGGGAAAGGCAGTTTAAGATAACCCTTATTTCCCAAATTGTAATCTGAAAGACAAAGGAAATACTATCAAATAACCCTTAGCTGGCTACACGCTCCTCACTCAGACCAGACACTTCAAAGCACACCAAACACATCCTTGCAATTACTTCTGAGTTACGAGGCCTTTGATGTTTTGAAGTGTCCTCCAAGCTTGTCTTTACAACCAGCTTAAACCACCACGGCCAGCGCAGACACACCTTGTTCCATACACAGCTCCATTAGCTGGATCAATTAGCACCTCAGAACCCCTAATTTCACCTTCATTACAGACTACTCCAACCTGCCAGCCAGTGTTACTGTCCATCCCACTGCAGCACAAACAAAGACACCAGAGTTTCAGTTCAGCAGAACACAAACAGGTCAGGCATTCAGGAAAAGGCTTTACACACCACATTTCATGATCAGTGTTTGACCAAAAAGAGGTTTTAATGCCAGAGACAAATTAAGTACCAAAAATCATGAACAAGCCATTTTTTCCAATTAAAAACCTTTAACTCTGACATGAACTTCACTCAAGAGTGTAACTGTGTTTCATTTATACCACCTTAAGTACTAAACTACTGAAAGAGAAACATTTTCAATTTTTTCATTATAAGGCCATAATCTAATAGTTCAGCTGAACACTTGTGAGGACAAGCAGTAAGAAAAATGAAAATCTCTCTGAAACAATCATGCATTAAGGTTATTTGAGGAAGAGAAAGAACAGAACATGTGAAAGGGGTTTTTTCTTCTTTACTAACAAGAAGAGAAACACCCCCATTCTGGACTTCCCAGTCACCTGCAGTCAGTGGGTGGTTACTGCCACTCCCCTTTGTCACCAGCTCTAGAGGACTCACTCCTTTTTTACTAATTCCTCAGTTATGCATTTTCTCCTATGGAGAAGATAATTTTCCTCCATACTTTGGTGAACAACATCACACAGAGAGAGAAAAAAAATCAGAAATCCAGCAACAAATACACAGGAGGAAATTCTTCTAAATTCAGTTAAGTAAAGCCTACTATGATAAAACAATTCAAATTTTTTAAAGTAACAGTTTCAGGAGAGGTTTTCTGACTCAATTTCAAACAAGAGGATTTTTGAGATAAAAAGAAATTCATCAGATGTAGTTTTAAAATGGGGGGGGTGGATTTGTGTATGAATATTGCTCAAAAAATGTCTTAAGCTGTAGGAATAACAGTGACTAAAAAAAAAAAGCTGTTGCTTTCCTCTGTGAGCTTTATTAGACAGCTTTGGTCAAGTCAATCTCTCTGATGTACATCAGTTCCAGGTGTTTTGCTTGCATAAAGCCCTGGATAAAAGGTAATTAAGCCACACTACTTGGTGTTTTGGGACCAGGGACCAGAACCTCCTAGACATCTGTACAGCACTCAGCTTTGGAAGCTTCCCCACCTCACTCCAGAAGGGCACCCCAGGGTCACTGCAGAACCCTTTACAGCACAGTCTATGTACTGAATCACAGAACCACACAATGGATTGGGTTGGAAAAGACCTCTGAGATCATCAAGTCCAACCCTTGGTCCAACTCCAGTCCCTTTACCAGATCATGGCACTCAGTGCCACGGCCAAGCTCAGCTGAAAAACCTCCAGGGATGGGGAATCCACCCCCTCTCTGGGCAGCCCATTCCAATGCCTGAGCACTCTCTCTGCAAAGAAGTTTTTTCTGCTCTCCAACTTCAATTTCCCCTGGCAGAGCTTGAGCCCATCGTGCCCCCTTGTCCTATTCCTGAGTGCCTGGGAGAAGAGACCAACCCCCACCTGGCCACAACTTCCCTTCAGGCACTTCCAGACAGTGCTGAGGTCACCTCTGAGCCTCCTCTTCTCCAGGCTAAACACCCCCAGCTCCCTCAGCCTCTCCCCACAGCACTTGTGCTCCAGTCCCTTCCCCAGCCTTGTTGCTCTTCTCTGGCCCCGCTCCAGCCCCTCAATCTCTTGCCTCAACTGAGGGGCCCAGAACTGAACACAACACTCAAGGTGTGGCTTCCCCAAGGCAGAGTCCAGGGGAAGGGTCACTGCCCTGGGCCTGCTGGCTATGCTAGTTTGGATCCAGGACAGAAGGGCAAGTCAAGGTACAGAGAGTGATCGTAGAAGATCCAGGTGGATCCAGCACTGCACAAGACAGAAATGCTGCCGATTCCTTCTCCCCATAACTCTTCCATGTACTTCATATTAAATCCAGACCTGCAGAAACACACCCTGCACAGAACACAATACCCGGGTAGGGATGGACACCCCCGGGCCTGCAGGGCAGAGCAGCTCAGGACGGGGCACTGCTGCCAACACACACCTACCATTCCAGGAGAGGGAATCCAGGGCAAAGCCAGTGGCTTTATAGAGGAAAATGACTTTCAGACCTATCAGATTCAAAAACTTCCTCCTCATACTGGTATCCAAAAGTAAATACCAATTTTTAGATGAATCAGTCTTCTGAAGCAGTTACAGACATTTTTGTGTTTACTCACAGTTTCTGTTCAACAAATATTCCAAAGTTACTGCTCAAGTTCACTGTTGGTTTGGAGGAAAAAAAACATAGCTTTTGTTTCAGCATTATACTCACCCCAAAAGAATTATAAAATGTAGAGCTATGAAAAGACAACAAACTAGGAAAATAAATGTTTCTCTGTTTTCTGTAAGCAACCAGAGACATTTTTAAAAGGAAGCTTCTTGCCTGCTTGAAAGAAGGCAATCAAGAGCAGGCTAATTCATACTTTCTTTTATCAAACAAAATCAGGTCCTGTGCTAGACAGGCTTTCAAAGTAGTATAGTTTGACTGACAATCTCAAACTGCAGAAAATACTGGGAAGTAAGTTCTACCTATTTTCAGAACTCAGGTTCCTCAAGAGAATCTGTGGGACCTTTCTGAAGAGGAAGGTCCAGTACAGCTGTGCAGAAATTCATCTTCTGGTAAGAGAAGTCTGAAGGAGAAATAGCCCCCAAAAGGCACCATTTATTCCCATTTTTGAGCCACAGGATGCAGTGCATGACAGGCCAGTGAGCACTGCCCTAACCAAACCTGCAGTCACAGGCGCTCTGTGACTCGGGCTTTGGGATCACTGAGGGGATGTGGTGACTTGTATGGCCAGACTTCAGGAACCAAGATTTGGGAAGGGCTCTCCCCATGTGGGTGTGCCCTTCCAGCCTGGGCAGTGGATGTTTTAGGTGAGGCTCATCGTGCCCAGAACTGGCCCCACCATTTAAGTCCCAAGGTCCATCTGCCACGGCCGAGCGAGCTTGGACAGTGACAGGGAAGTCCTCGGGACTGTCACAGCCCCCGGTACTGACCGGGCTGACCCTGCTGAGCACCCAAGATCTGACAGGATTGGATGGCAGGGAGGCATTTAATGCCAGGGGACAGTCCCATTGAGACTTTGACACAGGTCCTTGGGATTCAGAGTCCAGAGTGCTCTCCTTTACAGGGCACAGGACACTGGCTGGACAGTGGGAGTCCCAGCCCAGCCCCCCAGCCCCTTCCCTTAGAGCTGTGCCAGAGCTGTGCATGGCCCTGGCTCCCACCCCAGCTCCCAGGGACACCATCCCCACAGAGCCAGACATGCTGGGAACACACAGAACCTCACCCCTTCCATGCCTGCTCATGGACAGATCACACCACCTGATCCAATTCCATGTCACACTGAGGCAGCACAGCTCCCACCTGCCCCAAAGGCCTCTTCTCTAGTCACTGAGTGCACGCAGATGCACAGGAAAACCAGAGGTGTCAGAAAATCAGTTTGTTTCAATCCCACTGACAACAGCACTATGATTTTATCTTTAATCTCAACTTTTCTTTGTGTAATCTTTATATAGGAACTGCCTCTGTGATCACACTACTGGTTTATTACCCACGAATTGTTTCCCAGTGTCTTATCTCTGGCAGTGAAAGTCCATGTAAAGAACATAAGGGAAAAAACAAACAACCACTTGTTTGGCTTGCTGATAGTATTTTCCAGGATCAAAATTAACTTAATACAGAGATTATCACTGTATTTTAAAATACACATAAATGTATATAAAAATCCTTATTCCCAGGAAAGCACTGTTAAGAACAACTCTTCCCAAAATTAGAAAAACACACACACACACAAATAAAGCAAAAAAACACAGCTAGAAAGTAACCACTAACATATTTTGGCAACACTGTCTTCTCTGAAAAGGCAAATCTCCACTATGTAGGCAACAGCAAATAATGAGTCTGCTCATGAACGGCAAACTGTTTGGAATTGTTGTACTGGGTGCCTGGATACAGAGGTTTTTCCAGACTCTTTTTGCAAGTCCATCTCATAGCCAAAGAACAACAATATAAGGAAAGCAGAATCAAAAGACAACTACACAAACAAGAAAATGCCTGTTTCTCCTTCAAAGACATATTGTGTCTGCATCTCCTCAAATAAATGATAAGCAGAAGTCATCAAACACATCTCAGTGTGAACAGTGAGGCATTTACTGCAAGGAGAGAACCAGCTTTCCTGACTTGAATCTCTGGGTTACACAGAAACCACTGTACCACTTACACAGCCATAGTCTGGAGCTGCTTGAGGAAAAAAACACTGTGTTTGTTTATCTTAAATTTCAGACACTCAAGGTGGAGAACCCTTCCTTCCAGAGGAGTGGTGGGGGTGAGGGTGTTACTGAACTGGAGCACAACAATACTTGATCCTTTCAGAAGAGAACAACTTGGACTGATGTGTAAACAAGGCTTCTGCTACTCCAGAGATGTTACCAGTCTTCATGTGTATTAAAATAAGAAGCAAAAAAGACACTTTATGCAACCAAGTCTAGCAAACAAGTGTATTCATTTAAGCAGGTGCTCTCTCTGTCTCAAGGCACTCAGCAATAGGACCAGGGGGCACGATGGGCTCAAGCTCTGCCAGGGGAAATTGAAGTTGGAGATAAGAAAAAAATTCTTTGCAGAGAGAGTGCTCAGGGATTGGAATGGGCTGCCCAGAGAGGGGGTGGATTCCCCATCCCTGGAGGTTTTTCAAATGAGCTTGGCCGTGGCCCTGAGTGCCATGATCTGGTAAAGGGACTGGAGTTGGACCAAGGGTTGGACTTGATGATCTCGGAGGTCTTTTCCAACCCAATCCATTCTATGATTCTATAAGGAAAAAGCAGATAATGCAAATCAAGTAACTCTGGTAAACCCTCACAGGTTCCCTGACATCAACTAAACACAAACACTTCAGCTCCTTGAGCCTGTAATTAATTTTTGTCTTTGGAAAACATAAAGTAGCAACTTAAAGTACCAATTTTTCATACCTGGAGCTTGACAAACTTGAGCTGCTTATTTTTTTCCACTGCTACGTGATGCTTGCAGGCAGCATTCAAATTGAACCTCATCACCAGCCAAGTTACTGAACTGCACAGCCACTCACTCAAAAACATAATGACCTATTTCCAGGGGAAAAGCAGAACCATAATACAATCCTTGCTTTAAGAAGATTATTTAATGGTGTATTTCCTAACTGTAAAAATAAGTGTTGGTCTAATGCAGTCAGTGGAACGACCTTTCTCCATTAAATATGTTGTCTATTTCAACAAGGTATTTTGTGCACAAGTGCTCATTTCCAGAGCTAATGCCCTGCTGCCAGGCCGAGGGGACCATATGGCACAGCAGTGCCAGGCCTGTCCTGGCTGCCTCACATGGCACAGCAGTGACACAGAGCGGCAGTGCCAGGCCTGTCCTGCACAGGGGCCTCACAGGGAGCCCCTCTGCCACCAGGGAAGGACACCGGGGGGACCGGTGCTTACTAATTGATAATGTTATTAACTGATATACCTACTATAGAATTTGCTTAGTAGTTATTACAAAAATCACTGTATAGCATATGGCAAAAATCACAAGGTACAGACCTGTCCTTGAAGATGCCATACCAAGAGGCCCCAGAGCCTCCTGTACTAATTAAAACAGCCAGGGTACCCTATGAAACGAAGATAAATCAGAAGGTATGTCAAAAGAACAGGTTAAGTGGAGAAATTCGCCAATTAGACCAGTTACAGTTGCCAACAGATCCAGTTTGAAGCAGTTTTGAGCAAAAGGTAAGAAGCTCACGGGAAGAAGAGTGCTGACTTCATCCCCAAAGACCACCAGAGACCCCTGCCCCGAATTCCCAGGAAGGAAAGCGCAGGAAGGAGTGGCACGGGGCAGAGAAAATGGAAACCAGTTCTTGAAACTCATTATAATAACCCCTTGTCCTATTGCTGAGTGCCTGGGAGAAGAGACCAACCCCCACCTGGCCAGAACTTCCCTTCAGGCACTTCCAGACAGTGCTGAGGTCACTTCTGAGCCTCCTCTTCTCCAGGCTAAACACCCCCAGCTCCCTCAGCCTCTCCCCACAGCACTTGTGCTCCAGTCCCTTCTCCAGCCTCGTTGCTCTTCTCTGGCCCCGCTCCAGCCCCTCAATCTCTTGCCTCAACTGAGGGGCCCAGAACTGAACACAACACTCAAGGTGTGGCCTCCCCAAGGCAGAGTCCAGGGGAAGGGTCACTGCCCTGGGCCTGCTGGCCACGCTAGTTTGGATCCAGGCCAGGATCCCATTGGCCTTCTTGGCCACCTGGGCACACTGGTGGCTCCTGTTGAGCTTCCTGTCCCTCAGTCCCCCCAGGTCCCTCTGCCTGGCTGCTCTCCAGCCACTCTGTGCCCAGCCTGGAGCGCTGCAGGGGGTTGGGCTGGCCAAAGGGCAGGACCTGCACTTGGCCTTGTTGAACTTCATCCCATTACAATCAGCCCATCTCTCCAGCCTATCCAGAAAGTCTATCCATGGTCTTTTGTAATCTCATTTTCTTCAGATATTTTTCTTACTCTTAAAACTTTAATCCTAATAGTTGTCAAAGGCAATCACGAGTTGGAAATGAGTGACAACATCAGACTCTGGGGTTTTATACTTCAGTTAGAGTTTCCAAAACTGCAAGGACTATGAGGTTTGATTTGACAGCCATCTAGACTTCTACTGCTGTTGTATCAAAACTGTAATTTCATCAATGTCCACAATGCTTGATAAGTAAGGAAAACATTTCTTTTATAGTATGAAACAAAGCCAAGCCTCTTTGTAAAAAGAAAATACTCCCACATATAATAAAAAAATACTTCCACATACATTTAAAATACATATTTAAAACCCTTCAGGATCAAAGCTAAGATTTTACATTGTCACATGAATATTTAAATATTTAGATATAAAATTAAAAGATTGAGAAATCACAGTTAAAGATCAAGTGAAACCTTCTGAAAGTTACCTGATTGAAATTGAGAAGTCCAGAGAGATGTGCATGGCAAGTAAAAGCCAACCCAAATGCCCCTTTCCAACACTGTCTCTCCCAGCCCCAACCACGATGGAGGGCACTGGTTCAACCACTGCTCTTCTCACTTTCATTTAAGCAGTGAATTCTCAACACTCTCTGCCTGCCAGAACTAACCTGCTGCCTTCCCACACTGCTGGGGCAACCTTTTATACACACATTCTGTGATCAGCTTTGTTGCTAAGGCTAAAGGCCTTGACAGGTTTTAGAAAATGGAGAAGGGAAATTTATAAAAGACATAGAAAGATGATCTTCCATTGGTAAGCAGAGGTCAGTGTGTAACCAGACACATCTATCTGGTACTAACACACCACTGTCCTCCCCAGTCACACTAAAATAAAAAATTAAAGGCTTTCCTTCACTTTCTGCCTTTTCCATTTGAAGTCTGAAGAAGGAAAACAATTTGCATTGATCAGAGAAAAACTTGGGTGTAATAATGCCAAGGTCCTGGGTTCAGTCCCCTGTGTGGGCCACTGACTTGAGAGTTGGACTCGATGATCCCTGTGGGTCCCTTCCAGCTCAGCACAGTCTGGGATTCTGTGAAAAACGAGGGTTTGCTTCAACATTCAGATCCCTGTTCAAGTCTTCCAAATTACCTAAAATCTTCTAGGAACTGGTGTGAGCTCTTGACATGAAAGCTTCTGGAAGAAACACACCAAGGAATGAGGCGGACCTTCCTTAACTGAAAGAGATTTATTCTTTTCTAAAGTTGTGAGACAATTTCTCTGTGTGATCAGCATCACTAACCAAATTATTCCAAATTCATTCTGCAATTCAAGGAAGAACTACAGCTTGGAAAGGTGCTATGAAAGAAATCAACTGACCCCTCTAGAAAAACCTGCTCATTCAGTTATTAAACAGTTAAGTATATTTTATAACTCTAACCTAAGAGAAATACTTGACCTTAAGGAAGTAACCTTCAAAGCTGTATGAGCAAGTATCTGGAACAGTTGAAGAAATAAAGATGTTTCTATTGCATTGCCTGCAGTTACCATCAAATTCAGACCCAAGTTACCTTCCAAAAATATTTCACATCAGACCCTGAAAAGCTCAAGTACCTCCTAAGCTCACTATTTCCTCCACAGAGTGACTGAACAGGTGAACAGGAAAGAGAACACAGGTGTCCTTTTTCCAAGACACAACTTCTCTTCTTTTCATCCTAGCTCAATTTTTAATATATTTTTTAACAAATGAACTCTTGGCCAGGTTACCATTCTGTACCTTCTGCACCTCATTTATTAAAGGGGACGAGTCTCATGGATTATTGTTGGCCTAAGCCTCAAGTTAATCTAGAGCAGTCTATAAAACACA
Source organism: Pithys albifrons albifrons (assembly GCF_047495875.1). Taxonomy (NCBI): domain Eukaryota; kingdom Metazoa; phylum Chordata; class Aves; order Passeriformes; family Thamnophilidae; genus Pithys; species Pithys albifrons. The sequence continues at coordinate 5,199,412 of NC_092467.1, read as the reverse complement.
GTAAGCTGCTGTTGCAGAAATACATCTGAAATAATATGACACAGTTGCTTATATAATAACAGCAAAAATCTTGCAAGAAACACTATAGAACTCCCATTAATTTTCTTGATGGAATTTTCTTATCTGACATTAGCCAGAAATCATGACCAAGCCCAGTATCAGTCAGTTGAGACAGGCTATCTGTATCTAGAGCAGCTTGAATTTTAAGTGTTATCTTTCTACTTTGATAAATTCACCTGACTGCATTTTATGCCCAAGAAGCCAATATCTGTGATTCCTATGTCTTTTTTCTTTTTTTTTTTTTAATCACAGTGTGTCTCAAAATTTCAGAGAGCTTCCCAAATACAACCACACTGTACTATCAGTTTCAACATAAATGATGTGTGGTTTTCACTAAATGCAGATGCAAGAACTTACTGTCAGTGTTTACATTCTGAACACTTCCTTAAAGCATTTTTACTTCTGGAAACAAAGAGAGGAAGTTACAGGCAGCTAATCTAAGACACAAAATCACAGAAATGTGAAGCAGTAGGAAAGGTCACACTCTGAGGGTTATAGAAGCCTTTCCTCTCCACAACCATGTTGTTATCAGTGTTATGAAGCCCTTAAACACAGTGCAAGGTACCACATGTCAGAGTGGAGAGATTGATCAACTCTTTCCATGCTCCCCTCACAGTTTTATACATCCCTACATCAATAAACAGGAATAACCAACACTCAAAACAATGTAAAACTCCGAAACTGACTTTCACTCCTTACTCCTGTTTCCTCAAAATCATGTAACTTATCTCCAAGAATAATTCTACATACTAGTTCCTTATTTCTTCTAAGTTTATACTGCCAATGCTAATTATTAGTAATGAGGATCAAGTATTACAGGGATAAAAAATATCTTTTTATGATATAAGTGTGCCTCTGTGAGCAGACACAAGCTCTGCCTGTATGAACAGAAGGGACCAGCAATCCATTTTCTGCCACATGCATTTCAGATGCCTCAGTGTAAATCATATAATCTTGGTTTTTCACTAACATCCAATAAAATGAAAAAACAAGCTGCTATGGAAAAAATACCACTCTGCAGCATATACATTCTTATTCAAGGGAAACACACCAATATCTACTTTAAATACAAAGAAAAAAATCCCAAAATTATTCTCAAGTTTCAGCCAGCTATTGAATTTCTCCACCTACTTCTAAATTAAAATTCTACACCTTGTATTCTGTATCTAAACACACAGACTGCATTAGATTAAGAATACTTGCATTTTATTTCCACACTGATTTGACTGCAAAGGCCTGAATAGGCACAGCACAGCCTTAACCATAAGTTAAAATTCAGGGGGAAGAATAAACAGAAAACAATGAGAAAAATAACACATACAATATTTATACACAAATATATGTATTGGAACAGATCTGTGGATCTCAGCAAAATCATTTTGTCTAATTTCAGAAAAAGACCACAACATTTTGCATAAACAGAAGCACAAATGCAAAGTATCTTAATTATTAAGCTGAAATAGGAGATAATAAGACTCCAGATCTCTGCAAAGTGCAGTAATGAAGTGAGAATACCTAAGCTGAGCTACTTTAAACTGTTTTCCACCGGAGGAACTACAGAAAGTGCAGATCGCTACAGAATTCAAACCCCAAACATCCCAACCAGCTGGAGCCACCCCTACCCCTTCGTGAGGCTGTAACAGAAGGGCAGGGTGTTCAGGGTAACTCCTTTTTAAATACAGCCCTGTGGTGAGCAGGGAAGGAGATGCATTTCTGGTTGAGAGAGATCCTTTTCTTGCAAACTGGTTGCTATTTCCCTAAACAGTAGTAGAGATTATGAAAATTAACTAACAATTAGTTCACACTGCAAGTCCATCCTTTGAATTAAGATTGTCGGACAAAGCCTCAACTTTCGCTCTTTTCCTTCCAAAAGGCAAAATAAAGTCATTTTCAAGGGCAACTGCAACAGAGCAGAGAAAGCACAGAAAGCATCTGCAATTTGCTTTCTACCAAAAAGATCTGGTTGTGTGTCTTAAGGTACAGCCAACAGACACGATGTGATCAGAAAGGTCAGATGCTTAACGTGGCTCAGCACTCGCCAGTTCCAGAGGTTTAGGAATCACTGATCTCTGACAAGAAGTGCCACTTCACGAGTATTCCACATGAACTACCAGGGAATTGTCCTCTGGAAACTTACACCGTAATACAAAACTTGCCATAAAGAGGTTTGGGTGATGAAAGAAAAAAATATATACACACACACAATGTAAAACATTCTATTTGTCTGCAAGAGAAGACCAGGAATTGGTCAGGAATGGTTACTCAAAACTGATTATTCTCATTAAAGGAATTACTACTCCCCAGGTTTGACAGGAAGTGCTGTTGTCAGTCACGTTCACGCTGATCTCACTCCTCACCTGTCACTGACCTGCTCTGTGATGTCGACCAAGTTATTTCCCCTCGAAGCCCCAGAGTAACCTGGAAACCACCTCAGCCATTCAGCGAAGGGTCTGTAAGATTCACTTTGAGATTCCGTAACTGACTGAAATCCTGCTCTGACAATTTACTGCTTCTAAAGAACGCCTTTCACTTTTCTTTTTTCTGCCCTTTGACCTTTTCTTTCCTAGTTAGAAATGATGTGGGAGATACCACGAAGTTGAGCAATTAAGCCAGGAAGTTGTCCACCATCATTAATAGTTTGCCAGCAGCCTCATGTGAAATGAAAGATCCCATGTGGAAGGCAAATGTGAAGACTGAAGTTTTACCACTAATTACCGCAGTTATTGAGCGCCGCTTTGCATGAAAACATAACTCCTCTTGAACACCTTTCTACTGTATTAGAAACCAACTCAGAACTCCCAGCCATGCTAAAAAGCTTGTGTCTATTCCAGACTGAGAGCAAAGCCCCGTTTGGACAGAACAGCCACACCTGAGCCTGACACAGCAGTGACTGCAACCAACGCTTCAGTTTGGCACCACTGGCTCCGGAACAGCAGCACAAATCACAACACTTAGGCCAGTCCAGAACCTCCAGGCAGCATCCAGCACGCACCGAGGGGTCACACCCGCCAAGAACTCCGTTTACACAGCCTGTAACTCAAGAATTCAGTCTCTTATTGAATAAAAAATACTTCAGTTTCCAGAATTTTTGCTTATTCCAACGATTGCTAAAACGGAATTATGCACAGTCCAAAAAACAATGGAATTAATCCCAACTGAAAGCACTTACCCACAGACAGCTGTAAGTTAAGTATTTATCCACTCAAGTTGCTGCTAAATACCAACACCTCCTTTTCAACTACAATGCACAAAAAGAGAAGGGCATACACTAAAGCTGTACATTTCTACTAGGAGTTAAATACTTTAATGATTGGGGTGGGGAGAAAGAAAAAGAAGAGGTGTGGTTGATTTTTCTCACTGTTTTGTCTCCTTGGCACCAGAGTACTCGCTCTTCACAGCTCAGGCAGGACTTACCCCTTATCACAAGAGCCAGATCGTGCTCGTTGTGTGCTTAGAGGAAGTGACATCCTTGATTCAAACACCTCCTGCTACGGTTACAGTCATTTATTAACCACAACTTTTCGAAGTTTTACACATTACAAATGTGCAAGTTTTGGTCTCTGATCAGAATCACCCAGCAGGCAGGTACGGGGGAGGCAGCCCAAGAGGGGCCCAGGGACACGGGTAAGGAAGGCACCAGGAAAAATAACATCCAGCTGGAGCCAAAACTGACGAGGGATGGAGAGCAACGGGGAGTGACTCGTGTACTGGCAGCAGACAGAAGGCTGAGGGAGCAGCTCTCTCTGCGCAGGGGGACCTGGTGACAAAGCACATGGAAAAGGCTGACACACTCCGACCTTTTCAGCCCCAGCTTTCACTGAGCCCAGCAGCAGGGTCTGCTGGAGGAAAGAATTACCTCCACGGGAGGAAGGTGAAGTTTGGAAGCGCTTCAGGAAACTGGAAACACAAAATGTACAGAACCAGATGGGATGTATCTAAGAGTCCTGGGAGCTGGCCAATGGCACTGAAATACCACAGTACCACAACATTAAAGGCCATGAGACTGGGAGAGGTTTCTTCTGACTAGAAAAAAGGCAAACATCACACCCAACTTCAAGAAAAGCAAGGAGGAGGATCCAAGCAACCACACATCAGCCAGCCTAACCTAAATCCATGAGAGGATTATGGAGCAAATCCTCCTGGAAGGTATCCCTATGTCCAAGAGGGACGAGAAGGTGATGGATTTAACGAGGGCAAACGACGTCTGATGAACACAAGAATCCCAGACTATTCTGAGTTGGAAGGGACCCACAGGGATCATCGAGTCCAACTCTTAAATCAATGGCCCACACAGGGGATTGAACCCATGGCCTTGGCATTATTACAGCCAAGTTTTAACTAACTGAGCTGATCTCAGGGTCAAGAGCTTACTGCAAGGAGACAACTGGCTTAGCAGATGATGGAAGAGCACTGAACACAGAAGGCCACTAACAGCAGTATCCCCCAGTATCCCCACAGCCAAACTGGTGAGGCAGGCACTGCATAAGTGAGCAATAAGGCGTCTGGGGATTTGACTTGCCTGCTGGGCTGAGGGAACAGCCATCAGTACCAAGCCCAGCACAAGGAGTTACAGTTACACCCACTGGGGATCACACAAACCACCAGGACCAGCCGATAGATCTGCTGATCAGCCGAATGACGGGACAGGGTGCACGCTCAGCAAGGCTCAGTGACACCAAACCAGGGGAGTGATCAGGGCTCCAATGCAGAAGGGCCTGGACAGGCTGGGGAAAGGCACTGGCAAGGCCTCATGAACTCAACAAGGCAATGCTGGGTGCTGTATCAGCCACAAAACCCCCTGAGACAACACAGCCTGGACACAAACCAGAAAAAAAATGCCTTTTGCACAGAAAAACGTGGAGATCCCAGCAGGCAAAGATGACAGACCAAGGCAGCAGCAAAGGAGTGCAGGCAGCAGATGCAGGCAGGGACCCATCCCTGTGCCCAGCCCCGTGAGAAACAGAATTCGGGTTTTGCTGAAGCTAAAGGAACTGTAAGAGAACAGTTAAGGGGTAATTAGTTTCCAAGGGTTTTTCGCACCTTTGGACGGGGTGGGGGGTCTTGGCCAGGCAGGCGAACCGGGCCAGACTGTAAGGCCCCAGTTCCCAGCCAATGGGAAGGGGGGGCAGGGACCTTTTGGCCAGGAAAGGGTATAAAAAGTTCTGTTTCTTTTAGTTCTGGGTCTGTCTCTCAGGCCAGATTCGGCCGACTCTGTTAAATAAAAGTTTAGTTTTGCTTTGACAACTTTGTCCCCTCTAGATTTTATTGTTAAGTGTGAGCATTTCTCACAAGTGCCCAGTCTGGGGGGTCCCTGGCACAGCAGTGACACCCTGGGGCAGGGCCATGGCCCAGCTGGGCAGGCAGGAGGAGCTCATGGCGAGCAGTGAGGGGCGGGCAGAACTGAGTTTGCACACTCTGGCCAAGAAAAGAGCTTTAAGAATCCTTTTTGCTGTCAGGTCCGGGCGAAGAAGAGAGCTCAGGACTCGTGGGATGGTGCACAGGGATGCGAGAAGAGACACAAGATGGAAGTAAATTCGAAATCGCTTAAAGGGAGAGGGAAAATCACTACGAGTGCTGTCAGTTGTAAAACGGATTGCCTAGAAAGGTGTTAAAGGCCGGACCAAACTTATCTAAATTACCCTTGCTTTAATTGAAGTAGGGATCTGCATAAGATGACCTCTAGAAGCCCCTTTCAACCTGAACAATTCCATTTCAAGGATGTATTATTTCATCTGCCTATGATTCTATTTCACAAATTCATTCTCATCATTTTTGCATCAAGTTTATTACCTTCAATAATGTATTTTAAACCTTCAGTTCTCCTGTACATCCAGTGTGGTGCACAGAAATGTAAATATCTCTTATCTACTTGCCCTCAGAATTTCTTCCTTTGTACTGCTGTCCTTCCCCCACAACCAGGGGGAATGTTTTCAGCATTCAGAACAATTTGGCACTTCTAAGCTTACTAGATCTAAAAACCCCACACCTTGTTCAATATCCTGACTCCTGACACAGGGATGGTTAGAGTAGAAAAGCAGAGGGCTGTGACCCATCTCACTTTGTGGCAAAAACTGTTTTCCTTTGTCCACTTAAAAATATTACAAAGACTTTTGTCCCTGCCACTCTTTCTAAAGAGTAAGAAAAATTTCACCAAAGACACAACATAAGGAGACATTTTCCACAAGGCCCTTACTCATCTTTCAGAGTAATCTATTTAACTAAGCAGGTTTTGGAACCTAATTTATTTATATCTCCTGCTTACGGTCACACCCAACCAACTACTTTGTCAGCTCCATGAAGCCCCCTATGGGAACACTTCTGACACCAAAATTAAATAAACACCTCAACAGCCACGGAGGTGTTTTTAATAACCTACACATTGGTTTTGGATTTTTTTTAAAGTCAGGAACACACAAGAAGGTGAGATAAGCAATTGTCGAACTCTTTTCAAACATGTCAGGATTTTTGAAGCAGGACTCTGACAAAGAAGGAGCCAATCCTTCACAATCCGGGTTACAATAATGGCTGTACCAGCACAACAAACGAGGACTGAGGCTGGAACAAACTGCCAAAGGGATGAAATTCAGAAAACCTATCTTATCAAAACATGCTTGAAAACAACTTAACCTCCAGGAAAAGGACACCTCCAGGAAGCTCCGTGTTAATACCTGAAAGGTGCATTTTAATCGTCACTTAATAGGTCAAAATTAAAATTCATGGGGAGAGGCTGAGAGCTATTACAGGAATGATTAGAGCAGCTGGTGGGCCAAAGAGAAAACAATCCTTCAGTGATGCATTTCTACAGATTTGTGCATCACTCTGGTTAAAAGTGCTGCCTTTTTTTTTAAATACCAAGATCAAAACTGCCACTAAACCGTAACAGTCCATTGGGGGCACAAAGTGGGTATAATCCAATGACAAATTCATCTAGACTGGAAATCAGAATGTGTGTAATTACTAAGGTCAGTCAAGTCTGAAATAGCCTTCCAATTATAGCAGAGGTAATAGCAATATACATGCCATTAGTTTTAAATTAGAGCTAAATAAATTCACAAAAACCCCTCACAATGCCCAAATCACTCCTTAAAATTAATGACTCACCAAAACATTCACAGACAAGAAAGGATAAGCAAAGGAGAGAGAAGAAAAAACACGGCAACTTCTGCAGACACATGGAAGAGAAACAGAGACACAGTGGTGGCTCTTGAGTCCATTCAGTTTTGAAGAAAGTAAATAAAAAATGACACTAAGGCTTCATAATCAATCTAAGTCAGTACTGGTAGAGAAAAAGAACTAACACACCTATTGCTACCTTCACGACAAGTAGCTTAAGTGAATCAAACCCCCAAGGCAGCAGAGCACCTCCAATAATTCTCTAATTTAGCTTCAATTTGGAACACTGAGTCAATTTGTGCTTACTGTAGTGGTATTTACAGTCTTTTCAAGTTTAAACTGCAAACTAAGCTTTTAATCATATCATTAATACCATCTAACCCACATAAACACAGTTGGCTACAATCCTACTTAAAACCCAGGCACAAGTATAACTTGCAGAACTAACCTCATGTGGAGATGATTCATCTCAGGATTTTGGTCTGTATCACAGAGATTTGGTTAAATAAAGCCACGGTACCTTTGCTGAATTGAAAGGGATAAGCAAATGTTGCCTCTAACGTCACCAAGGTCTCTCTCTGGAAACGGAAAGCACAGCTGCCCTTCCCAAAGTTTTAGCTGAAAACCAACACGGGTTGTGAGACTCGAGCTCGACACCGACAGAGAAAAGCAACGCTTACCTAAGCAAGCTATTTCATACTTGTTGCTGGATTTTTCTCAGTCTTAAAGAAGAGCTGACACTTGAAATTTCTTTTTCCCACTCTTATGCGAAAGGATGGAGGCACACATGCACGCAGCTGTGAAGTGTGGTAGGGCATTATTTATTTACAACACTATCAAAACCAGGCAGCTTCAACAACACAGCTTGGAGAGTGACAGCAGGAACAAAGTACACACGACAGTGCAGGAACTTACACAGGAACTCGCACACCATTTCACTGAGTGTCATACCTGCTTCAGGTGGTTTCAGCAGGTTTTCAAGTACTTTTATCTAAAGACAAAGGGTTTTGCACCAGCTCGCAGTTAGGGAGAGACGAACGGTGGAACAGGGCTTGTAAGAAAAAACATATAGGAAAAAATGAAACCAAGAAACAAAAAAACAACCAAACCAAACCGTGGACGAATCTGAGCCATGCAGACGGCACAGATTTAGGACAGCAGAGCGGTAGTTGTGGCCCTTGGGAAGTGACTTCACTTTTCCCGAGGAGGAGGCGGCAGGCAGATGAGCACTTCCACCGCGCTCTGCCTGCCCTCACCACGAAAACAACTTTGCATTTCACACGCCGCACTCGGCTCGGCGTGGCGCGGCGCTCCCCCAGGGACCTGCACACAGACAGCCTCACACACAGACACACACTCACGGACACTCCTCGTGCCCCTGCCCGCACTGGGGACCGGCAGCACCGCTGTCAGCGCCGCACGGGGCGGGCCGGTGCTCGCTGTGCCCCGCGCCGCCCGCCCGCCCCGGCCGCTCCCGCTGCCGCCCCGGCCCGCCCGGCTTCCCTTCCTCCCTCCGTCCCTCCCGCAGCGGGGCAGGCCCGCGGCGGCGCCCCCGTGCCCCACTCACCGCGCTCCGAGGGCGCTCCCCGCGCTCTGTCCCTGTCCCTGCCGCCCCCAGCCCGCCGGGGCCGCGCAGCCGCCTCAGCGCCGGCCGCGCGCCCGACACATTCCGCCGGCGGGGCAGCGGCGCGTGCGCGCGCACGGCAGCGCGGAGGGAGGGCGGGAGCGAGGCGGGGGCGGGGCCGCGGGCACGGGGGGAGCGGGGGCACCGCGGGCACGGGGAGATCAGAGCACCGAGGGCACGGCGGGCACGGGGGGATCAGAGCACCGGGGGCACCGCGGGCACGGGGAGATCAGAGCACCGAGGGCACCGCGGGCACGGGGGGATCAGAGCACCGGGGGATCAGAGCACCGGGGGCACCGCGGGCACGGCGGGATCAGAGCACCGGGGGATCAGAGCACCGGGGGCACCGCGGGCACGGGGAGATCAGAGCACCGGGGGATCAGAGCACCGGGAGATCAGAGCACCGGGGGTACCGCGGGCACGGGGAGATCAGAGCACCGGGGGCACCGCGGGCACGGGGAGATCAGAGCACCGGGGGATCAGAGCACCGGGGGCACCGCGGGCACGGGGTATCAGAGCACCGAGGGCACTGCGGGCACGGCGGGATCAGAGCACCGGGGGCACCGAGGGCACTGCGGGCACGGGGGGATCAGAGCACCGAGGGCACTGCGGGCACGGAGGGATCAGGGCACCGAGGGCACTGCGGGGACGGGGGGATCAGAGCACCGAGGGCACTGCGGGCACGGGGAGATCAGAGCGCCGGGGGCACCGCGGGCACGGGAGGAGCGGGACACCGAGGGCATCGCAGCCCCGCCGGGCCGGCCCCTTCGTCCTGTAGGAGTGCCCCTCGGGGACACCGAACCGTGGAATCCCAGACTGGTTTGGGTTGGAAGGGACATAAAAAACCATCACATTCCAACGCCTGTCATGGGCAGGGACACCTCCCACTATCCCAGGTGGCTCCAAGCCCTGTCCAACCTGACCTTGGACACTCCCAGGGATGGGGCAGGACCTGCCCACCCTCACAGGGAAGGATTTCTTGCCAATATCTAATCCTACCCTACCCTCTGTCAGTGTGAAGCCATTCCCCTTGTCCTGTCACTCCAGGCTCTGGTAAATAGTCTTGCCCCACACCTTTCCTCTAAGTTCCCTTCACACACTGCAAGGCCACAGTTGGGTCACCCCAAAGCTTCTCTTCTCCAGGCTGGACAATCCTAGCTCTCCCAGCCTTTCCTCCCAGCAGAGCTGCTCCAGCCTCTGACCATCCTGGGGCCTCCTCTGCTTTCTCCAGCAGCTCCATGTCCCTCCTGTGCTGGCCCCAGAGCCGGAGGCAGCTCTGCAGGTGGGGTCTCACCTGAGGGGCAGAGGGGCAGAATCCCCCCTGTCCTTGCTGCCCACACTGCTTTTGGTAACACCTCTCTCCCGCCCTTCTGAACACATCCAGCAAGCACCCAAATGTGTCCAAACCCTCACCTGCCACTGAAGGACAATGAAAGCAACCCATAAATCACTGTGCTCATAAAAAAATGACTTTTTTATGTTTGCCTTCAGATTTCGTACCCTGGTCTTGCCAAGTAGTAGACTGTGTTTGTTTATCAATGGTGGTTTGGTTTGGTTAAACAAATGTTTAAATAGTGGGTATATGTCTCTGTTTAATTAAATATCAGCATTGTTTATGTTTAATAAAATATGTTTAACTAAGGAAAGCTTGTCTTGTTGGGGTTTTTCCCTCTTTTCTTTTTTTTGGCCTTGTGTGTGAAACAAATTACATTTAAATTAACCACAACATTTGCACAGCTTGTCTGTGTTCTCCCCATTTCACATGTGGATCAGCAAAACCTCAGGGCATGCCAGGCCACAGCCTTCAATGAAGCAGCTTTAGGGTGAAGGCAGCGGGCCGAGCCCTGTCCTCCTGTGTGGGCACCATTCTTGGGCTGCTTTCTTGGCACTGGGGTCCTGAGGTTTATTTGTTACATGGTCTTTTTTTGCCCTGTACTACTGTTACAAACTCATCTTGAAGGTGGCAAGGCAAGCAGACAAAGAACATTTTCCAGAGGAAAAAAAAAAACAGGACTGTTTGACCAGCCCCTCCTCCTTGTTGTAGTTACTATTTGTCTGCAGCTGGAGTAAATTAAATTATTTTCAGATTATTTTTATCACACCACAGGGTTCAGATAAATCACAAAAGCATAGGGAAAGAAGAAGAATTCAGGAGGAGGAGGAAATTATTTTAGTGAATATTACAATCATAAGAAAGAAGTGTCCCTGGCACTGTACTTGGGTGCTGAACCCTGGTGTGTGAATGTGGGTAATAAACAGGAGGAACTGAAAGTCATATTCGTAACCAGAACTATGAATAAATTGTCATAACTTCTTGTTGTTATGGAAATAGAGTTTGTTCAGGAAGCCTAGGCAGGAAAAGAGGAATGTCAGGTGCAGAGTGAGTGACAATATTTGGACAATGGCAAAAAGGAAGAGAACAGTGTCACAGCAAAGACCCATTTAGCAACCCACGGATGAAAAAGATGAAGTGAATGGTGCTTTAATTTGAATAAAATCACCCAAATTGGTGAAAATGAGACTTGAAACAGCACAGCACCTGCTCTGAAAGGAATCTGGGAGGCTACACAGGTGCCAGTGATCATTAAGTTAATGACTCTTCAAAAGGGATGGAAGGAAAATCAAACCAATGGACTTGAAGAAAATAAGTTCCAGTAAAGTTACCATTTGGATGCCAGTCCCCACTGACAGTTAAGGAAACACACATATCTGGAAAGTTTTCCATTTCCCAGAGAATTAACACCAAGGCTGCAACCAGGCCATTGCAGTGAGGAAGCAAGAGAGGAAGAGAACAGTCTATCTAAATTAAAATATTTCAATGTCTTGCACCTTTTGAGAAAGCAAAATCTACATTAAATCATCAAAATCAGTGACAAGGCAGTTGTTGTAATATGCAGGGAAAATCCACAAAGATTAACATACAACATGAGCTAAAACTATCAAGGAGCCATCCAGAAAGCTTATGTGAAAGACTTTTGGGGAAGGACTTGCTCTCAGATGGGAAAGGAAACTGTTCCTAAGTCATTTTAGGAAAAGCAAAGCCTCATGATTTCTGCTTTGCTCTTCTCCAAAATGTCAGCTGTAACCAGGTGGTTAACAAGGGAACAGGACAGTCCCAGTCCAAACCACAGCCTCACACACAGCTAAGACAGTTAGCACTGCCCCAGACAAACCCAGCACATGTTAACAACTTAGGAACAAATGATCAAGCCAAAAACTGAGGAAAGAAACAATCTATTCAGCTTAGATGGGGACAAAACTTATCTTCAATTTTAGACAATGCATCTATAAAAACACTTAAGTAACCTCAAAGCTGTCAGCATTTCCCTTCAAGAACTCAGAAAACATAGCTGAGGTTCTGTGAGACCAGCACAAAGGAAACAGGGCCTATCTAAAGTAGAAAAGGGTGAGAATCAGAGGCCAGTCAGCTTTCTTTTGTATCAGGCAAAATACTGGAAGAAATTATTAAGCAAATTATTTTTAAGTCCAAGGATGATAAGATGAATAATAATCAAGAATAACATCTCAAAAGCAGATTATGGAATATTGACTGGAGCAAGACTTCCAAGGATGTACCATCTAATGCTCTCCTAAGCAGGACTGAGGAGCACTGGCTACACAAAACTTGGGTGAAATGGTTAGAAAATGGCACTCAGGAGTAGTGTCAAGCAAGTTTGCAGCGAGTCCTCCAGATGCTTTACATCCCAAGTCCTGAACTGCTTCTGTGAGGCAATAGGAGAGGGAATATTTTTTCACATTTGCAGAGGGTATCCTGTTCAGGTGAGAGCTATAAGCACTTTGGAAGATATAATTAGAATTGAACAAATCATGGCGAGTTGGAACCACGTTCTGAACTAAAGAGGATGTCATTCAGTAAGGTGAGAAACTATCACATATAGCTGTGAATAACTGGCTGCAAAAATGTAAGCTGGAGACAAAGTGGCAGAGCAGTTACTTTACAGAAAAGCTTGGTTCATAGCAGTTCACAAATAAAAAATGAGTCAGTGGGGCTGCACAAAATGTGACTACGCTACTGAAATGTAGGAAAAGGCTGTAAAACACAAGATTGAAATAATTCTGCTCCACTGAGCTCAAAAAGGCTTTCATGAAGAACAGAACTCAGTTTTGGGCATCTCCTTTCAATTACAGAGATCTCTGGGGAGAATGCAAAGAATCACCAGGACCCTGGACAACTTGACCTTGAGCTGTACTGAAGTGTGACTGAAAGAAATTCAGTTGGACATATGAAAAGCCCAAGACATACCCAAGCCTAGAAAAATAAGAGAATTTGTATAGAAAAAGCAGTATGTGTATATAAGTGAATATGCATACCAGCAGATCTGTTTGAAACCTGAAATAACTTCTTTCTGCATAATGGACTCTCAAGCTAAAACACTTAATGAGTTGCTTTTCTTAGCATATTTAATTCCTCATCTGATTAATATCCTGAGGTGTGATAAAAATCCTGAAGATGCTATGGGGTCCATGAGGGCTGTATGGGCTCTGAGGCTTTGAGGGTTTTAAGGGCTGTGATGGCTTTGAGAGCTCTGGAGGGTCATGGGGCTGTCAGGTCTGTGAGAACAGTGGGGCCTTTATAGGTTCCCTGAGGGCTCTGGGGTCTCTGCAGACTGTGGCAGCCATAGGGGCTGTGGGGGCTCTGAGGCTTATGGGGCTGTGAGTGCCATTGGGGCTGTGAGCCCTGGGAGGTTTGTTATGGCTATGGGGTGTGTCAGGGCTGTGAGGCTTATGGGGTCCACAAGTCCCATGTGGCCTATTTGACCTATGAGGCCTATGGACCTATGGGGCTCGTGAGACCTATGGGGCCTATGGACCTACAGGGCTCATGGACCTATGGGGCCTATGGACCTATGGGGCTCATGGGCCTATGGGCCTATGGGGCCTATAAGCCCTAAGGGGCCCCATGGGCCTGCCAAACTTATGGGGCCCCTGGGTCATGTGAAGATCACTGGGCCTATGAAGCCCATGGAGCGCGCACGAGGCCTGTGGGGCCTGTAGGGCCTATGGCACTTATGGGGCCTATCTGGGGCATATGAGGTCAGTGTGGTGTTTCATATGTTGGGTGGGGAGTGGAAGGCTTTTAGACAGAGTGCTGGAGAAGTCCTGCTGTGGAGCCACGTGGTGCAAAAAGGATGCCCCTTCTCAGAGAGGAGCTGGGGTGTGGCTGGATCCCACCTCAGCCTCCCAGTCTGTCAGTGGTTTGCACTGTGCATGGAATGTGGTAACCAATATTAAATGCAGCATCAGACAGAATTAATTGTTGGGTTTGGTAAGAAACACTGTTTCAATTTAGGTATTTGTGGAATGGTTAGTATCCTCATGTGTTGGGTTAAGTACACTCATATATATGTATATATTATGAACATCAACAAAATAAGCATTATACTGACAGGCATAAATTGTTCCTACCTACTTAGCATATTACTCATTATTACTCCTTATTACTCCTTATTACTCACAGTCCTTTGCTCTGAGGAGGTAGGAAGAGGTTCACAAACCAGATTCCATAATCATCTAAATTCAGGTAGGAAACTTCTCCATCCACCGTGGCAACCAGAGAGAAGGCACAAACATTCCAAAGCAATGCTTATGGAAAACTCATGTACACACTGCAAAACTAGTGAGGCAAAACACATACAAATATTAATCAAAGCCATTGAAATCTTATGCAAATTATTATCTAGCACCTTAATACTGATCAAGGCTCTTAACATTATGTAAACAAACTTGAGTTAGAGTTCCTAATCCATCTTCTTGAAAGCTCTTTAGAAAAAATTGTTTCTGTCAGATTTATGGCACTCAGCAATAGGACAAGGGGGCACGATGGGCTCAAGCTCTGCCAGGGGAAATTGAAGTTGGAGAGCAGAAAAAACTTCTTTGCAGAGAGAGTGCTCAGGGATTGGAATGGGCTGCCCAGAGAGGGGGTGGATTCCCCATCCCTGGAGGTTTTTCAACTGAGCTTGGCTGTGGCCCTGAGTGCCATGATCTGGTAAAGGGACTGGAGTTGGACCAAGGGTTGGACTTGATGATCTCGGAGGTCTTTTCCAACCCAATTGATTCTGTGATTCTGTGATTCTATGATTCTATGAGCATCCATGGGAGTGATCAGAGATATTTAAGCTCCTGTATCAACTAGAAAATGGAAAGGTTGTTTTCTTTCAATTTGCAAGCTTGAGAAGTGCAAGATAAAGCCATTTTGTTTCAGCCTCTGCCTCCTGACCCGTGTGAGTTGAAGCTGTGAGGGATCAGTGAATGTGTTTGCCTTCCACTGGTTTTCAATGTTTGACTCATCTATGCAGGGCACAAACAGTTTTATTTTGTCTATTTAATATGCAAATAAGTGCATACATACATATGTGCTTTCTATGCAAGAAAATCCAAGGAGATCAGCTCAGTTGGTTAAAACTTGGCTGTAATAATGCCAAGGCCATGGGTTCAATCCCCTGTGTGGGCCATTGACTTAAGAGTTGGACTCGATCCTTGTGGGGCCCTTCCAACTCAGAATAGCCTGGGATTCTGTGATAGTCTATGAAGGTGGGAGTTTTTTATGAAAATAGAAACACCTCTTTTTCATTTTTGGTTTTTTTTTTTCAGAGCACTGTGTGTTAATGGAAACAATGATAAGAAAAACTGCTGTCTGGGAGAGATAAACTGGCACATAAACAACCTTCTGATATCAAATTGCTGACCTGAAGTCCCACTACAGCCAAGTGGTAAAGACTGAGGACTTCATGAGGAAGGTGAATAACTTACTTTCTGGCTCCTATTTTCATGCAGGTAGCAGAGCCACCAGAACACCAATGCCCCCAAAACGCTGGGGACAGTAAGACTGCGGATGCTGTGGCCTCTTGTAGAAGAACAAAAAGTGCACTTCTCAAAATGGTTTGTTAACAGACTACAACTTCTGCCCATCCCACAGCCTTCCATGTGCCCCAATGAGCATGTAAAAATATCAATTCAGCTCTGAGAAACTGATGACATTCTTTCCAAAATTAAATTAATATCTTAAAAATGTATACACAGTGTGAGCTCCATCTGTGCTCACAGCATGTTCTGATCCTTTCACTGCTGTTTCTTTAGCAATTATACCAGTGGCTTACGCAGAAAAATAACATCAAAAATGGTTAATAGCCAATCCACAAACACTAGCACTTTGTCTGGAAGTGAGAGCTAATTCCACTATTAGTTACTATTTCTCATTCAACTTACTGATTCTCTTTAGTAATCTTCCTTTTTCTTCTTCTGTAAATGCTGCCTTACCAGCTTGAATCAAAGAAGCATCATGTGACATGTCAGACTACTGAAGCCTTCAAGTAACCTTGAAAGAATCTTTCATTGACAATAAAATATATCAATGATGTGATTCATGGTGAAAACTTACCAAAACCAGAGGAACATACACAACAGGAACAATTTTTACTGTACATTTACAATTTTGCATCTCAACCCATGTATTACCTTCCTAAGCTCAATAAAAGGCTGCTGTAAAATGTGATGCAGCAAAGTTATGAAGGAGAGTTATAGAATGGATTGGGTTGGAAAAGACCTCCGAGATCACCATGTCCAACCCTTGATCCAACCCCACTGTGATCACCAGCCCATGGCACGGAGTGCCATGGGCTGGTGATCACAGTGGGGTTGGATCAAGACATGGTGGATTTTCTCACTCAGTGCCACATCCATAGAATGACAGAATGGATTGGGTTGGAAAAGCCCTCCGAGATCATCAAGTCCAACCCTTGTCCAACTCCAGTCCCTTTACCAGATCATGGCACTCAGTGCCATGGCCAATCTCAGTTGAAAAACCTCCAGGGATGGGGAATCCACCCCCTCCTGGGCAGCCCATTCCAATGCCTGAGCACTCTCTCTGTGAGAGAAAAGATCAAGTTTCAACTCAAGTACCACTGGAAGAAGGAAAAGAACTAAAGGGTTGTAGTTGTGCTTTTCTGTTACGACCTGCAGCACATGGCACTTGGGGGGGATTCACAGGCCAAGCAGATGGGGATTTCAGCAGAGGGCACCACAACAACAGGGATGTGGATGTGATGTGGTGCTGCCTGTGACCTGCTCTGCCTGTGGGCCTACAGACCTGTCACCCTGCAGATTCTTGTACTTTATGTTGCTTCAGAGTTTTTGTCACACAGAATGCACTGAAGGGCAGTGGGAGCTCTGGGACTGAAGCAAAGCAGGCAATGACATGTGAGCAGAAAGGCAGTGAGGAGCACCACGAGAATGTGGGGCACAAACATCCCTAAATGCCAGAGGGAGGGGGAGGAGGAGGAGACAGGACAATCAAGTTAGTGAAACTTCTAATGAGAAACCATCAAGGTTTCTTACTACCTTCCTTACAACTCCTTTTTTTCACAGCAGCTGCAGCCAGAGGGGATATTTACATAGATCTCTGGCATTCCAAGTAGCCTGAAAGCACAAACATTAATGACTGCACTGATATTCTGCAAATTTATTATGTACAGCACCAAAGAACTGCAAAAAGTTTTATAAAAAATCTGATAATTGGTGAGTTATATGGTATTATTTGTTTGTGCAAATTGAATGTTTGAGAGAGAAGCAGTCATGGAGGGACACTGATTTTACACATATGCACTTTACATTCCTTTAGATCCTTCAGGCTTCTCTTGCACAAGGGAAATCTAAACCTTGCCTGTTATGGTGGAGATACTGAGTGTGTCCCCCCACAGGGGAAGGCCCTATTTTGCTATTATCCTCCTATTTTAAAGTAAGCATAAATAACTAGCTCTTAAATGATAGCACACTCTTTAATAAATATTGGAATTTTTGGAAATTATTATGATGGACAGATGTGGTCTTGTGCTTTCGTCAGTGGGATTTTATAAAAGTGCAGGAATTTAGGGTTTGTTCACATGACGCACATACAAGTGCTACAGATTTTGTTATTTGTGGCTTATATGCAAGAGTCTTGGCTGTGTGAAATAAGAAAAACATTTTTTATATGCTTGTAGCCACCTGGAGAAATAATTCATTCTTGTCTTTCATTCTGATATCACAGGTTTCAAAATGAGAATTTTTCCATCATTATCAGCTTCACTGCTCACGCTGATAACTAAAATAGCAAACTGAGACACTGCCAACACATTTTAAAAACATGTATTTCTTTTTATAGACAGCTATTCTGGTACCACAGTCCTGTACAAGTTTTATATGAAAGAGTAAGTATAAAAATTGCATGGTGAGATGACAGCATTTGACAGTTACACTGGTGGTTTACCTATTTCTCTCAGACAGGCTAAAACAGGGAGTTATTTTTAAGGCATAACCTGAAGAACATCCAAGGGAGGCCACAAATGTCAAGTCTAGAGCCTACACATGATTCCCTCTTGGATGCGAAAAATAAAAGAAAAAAGGAATTGAGAATTGAGACTGTATGTGGTAGAATCAAAAGTAACTCCTGTGGGTTTTTAAGAATGTAAAAGGAAGAACAATGTAAGTGGAGATAAATTATAAGAGATTTAATTATAAGCTGAAATGAGATTGGAAAACAGCAATCCTAAAGACAAACACTGATTTGTGCTTCATATGCTGAAGCAGAGTGTCATGCAGGAAGAAATGCTGAGTAGCTGGGGAAAGCAGACAATAAAAATAATGTGGATACCTCATGGGATCAGTTCCCAAGGAGAGAACAAGCTCACCTATAAATTTTTTGACTTTTAGAAAAGAGAATAAAGAAAATAAAGAAAATAAAGAAAAAGGGCAATTTCCCGGACCCGCACGTGGCACCCACCGTCGAGCTTTGTGCCCAGGGAAAAGGTGGCAGCCTTGGGCTCTCAGCTGCCAATGATGGGGCCACATTAGCCCTAGAAAAGGAACAATGGCTTTCTGTCCTGGCACCTTTTCCCTGGCAGGAATCTTCGTCCGTCTGGAATTCTGGGCTGAAAAATGGCACTTTCCCGGACTCGCATGTGTCAAGAATGATTGAGTTTTGCCTCAAGATAAATGGTGGCAGGCAGCTAAACACAAAGGAGTCTATTTTATTTACAGAAATGTGATGTAAAATCTTAAGTAATTTAGCCACATTTATTTTCAAATTAAAGACCAAAAATAACATTTCGGTGACCTCATGTTATTGCCCAGCCATTGTTGTGGCTGTGTGGGATCAGTCCTGGGGTGAGCCCATTCCACAGGATGCTGTGTGTGGAATCATAGAATGGATTGGGTTGGAAAAGACCTCTGAGATCATCAAGTCCAACCCTTGGTCCAACTCCAGTCCCTTTACCAGATCATGGCACTCAGTGCCATGGCCAAGCTCAGTTGAAAAACCTCCAGGGATGGGGAATCCACCCCCTCTCTGGGCAGCCCATTCCAATGCCTGAGCACTCTCTCTGCAAAGAAGTTTTTTCTCATCTTCAGCTTCAATTTCCCCTGGCAGAGCATCAACCCGATGCTATCTTGAAATATCCTGATGGTAAATAATTAGCTCTTGTACATTTTAAAACTATCAGTCGGCACGTGCTAAGTCAATGCTTTCTAAGTCATTATGAATGCCTGTGAGGTATTTTATAACTTGATTTTATAATTCCTTCAGCATTTCAACTAGTTCTGATGCTGTGATACAGGAAGGCTTGGTGGGTCTCTAAACATCTTACCTGAGGTGTTGGTTAAAGCCGAGGATGATTTAAGTGTGTGCTGCAGTAAATAAAGCTACGGGGCCTCTCTCCAGCAGCGACCCCAGCTCTGCGCGTTCCCCCGGGGCTGGCGGGCACACACAGCGGGCTTCCCACACACAGCCACCTAGGAAGGAACAGCTTAATTCGTGTTATTTCCCCTGTAAATCACAAATTAACCATGCCCAGGAGGAGCGATGGCGTGAGGCAGCGGGGAGGGAAGGAGAGGTGACCCGCGGGCGGCTCCTGAGGGACAGAAAATGGCGGGCGGGGCCCTGGGGAGGCTCAGGCCGCGCTCGGAGCCGCCACCGCCACCCTGAGGGCCCTGTGAGCCCGGGAGGGCGACGGGAGATGAGGTGACAGAGCGAAAAACTGCGCTAAGCGGCGAGAAAGGGCGACGGGCAGAGAAAACCGGCCTGGGGGAGCGCACAGCGCCCCTGGGGGAGAGGACACCGGCCCTGAGGGTGAGCACACCGGCCCTCACGGAGCGCGGCACGCCCGCCCCGCGGTGGGTGACACTTCCCCCGCCCAGCCCAGCCCGGCTCGCCCCTCCCAGCCCGGCTCGCCCCTCCCGGCACTCCAGCCCGTGCCTCGCTGTCTCTCCCAGCCCCGGGAGGCGGCGCAGGAAGGGGCGGGCCGCGGGCCGCGGGGCGGGAGGGAAGGAGGGAAGGAGCGGGCGCGGAGGAGCGCCCTGCGCACAAGATGGCCGCGGCGGGAGCGGCGCTGGGGCGGCGGCGGGCGATGGCGGCGCGGCCGCGGGGCCCGTGGGCACTGCTAGAGGAGCCGCAGCTGGGCGCTGCCTCGGCCCCCGTGTGCCGCAGCTGAGGGCGCCGCTGGGCGCTGCGGGAGCCCGGCCCGCGTGGTGAGTGCGCCGCGGGGAACAATGGGGCGGCTGGGTCTGGTCGCCGTGCTGGGGAAGCGGGCGGAGGGGCGGGCGCTCGGGCGAGGTGGTCTCCGAGAGGCGCCTTCCAGCGCTGGGAATTCTGCCGGGCTGTGCCTCAGGGTGCTGCCGGGCTGGGTTTGCGGGGAGGCCCGCGGTGCCCGGGCTGGGGCGGGAGCGGCGGTGGCGCCTCAGGCTGCGCGGCCGAGGGGCAGCGGCTTTGTGCAGGCCCTGGCTCCGCTCGTGTGGTACCGGCGGCCCTGCGTACCCGGAACGACACGGGAACTCACCCCGTGTGGTGTTGGAGCGCAACGCTGGGGGGGCTAACCCAGGGCCCCGCTCCGGGACCCCCGGCCCGGCTGGGGCTCTTTGTCTGTGGCGCCGCAGGGAGGGAGGGAGGGAGGGCAGAGCGGAGCGCGGCTCCCTCAGCGCGGAACGGCCCGGCCCGGCCTGGCCCGCGGTGCGCCCGCAAAGGGACCCCCGGACCTCACTGCTGTCCCACCTTGGCCTTGTTTGGGGTGAGGATGGGTAAGGTTTCCTTCGTGCCGGCATGGTGTGTTGGTATCAGCTGCGTTTTAATGTGCTTTGGGGGTTGGGAATGGCCTGGTGTCAGGTTTTGTCCTCAAAAGCCATTGTGAGGCCTGTGCTGTTTTAGAACAGGGAACTAGTGCGGGTATTTTTCCCCCCTAGGAACCGGGCGTGTTTAATTTGCCCCCAAGTTTAATTTCCCCTCCATGCCTTTTTCCTCAAAGTGGATTTCTTTTTTTGATTAATTTCAGTCAAGTGTGAATGGCAAATCGTCCGTCCCCCCAGTCGTAGCTGCTGTTTTCTGGGTGTTTTTGCCATGTTGAAAATGGCTGAAGTAGGGCAAAAAAAAAAAAAAGAAAAATTTGCAAAAATTATTTAAAAGTTCAAAGTAGTCTGGGCTGTGGCTGAGCTGCTTTAATCATTGTAACTGGTTTAGCAGTGTTGTTGTCTAATGACTCTGCTGGAAGAGAGATGCAGTTGTTAACTTCACCATTCACATTTTATTCCTATCATATGGCCACAGAGGGGTTAGATAACACAGCAGTACTGTGAAGCAGAAATTAATGTGTTCCTAAATATATACCTTTTCTTACCCCTTTCAGGCTTATAAGGACGGGGAGGGCATTAATTTGATCAGCTGTAAATGTCTGTGTTGCTGCGTTTGAAGTCAGTGAAGCTCGTAAGAGACTTCCTGGCTGTATAAATAACCCCTGTTCAGGAGCAGTGTGTGCCTTATTGACAGTTTGAAGCTTCACCGTGGCTTTCTGCAGTGCATTCATACACAAGGCTGGTATGAAATGATGGTTTCCACTCACAAAAATAGAAGCAGACGTTATCAGGCACCTTTTCTTTTCCCAGTGATAGCTTGTGGCTTTGCCTTCCTGGCCCAGAAAAGGGTCTGTCAAAGCAGACAGCTTGACGGGCTGCTTGGAGGGAGGTTTAGAAACGCAGGTACCATCAGTACAGTCTGTTTTGACAGCCAGAGACGTGAGTGGTGAGCCTGTCAATCACTCGTGAGCAGCAGGAGCCTTAATGGGGATGAGTGGGAAGTTACTCGTGTGGTTTCTGGCCGTTTGTTTGTTTTTGTGGGTTTTCTTGTCAGCTCTGTATCCAAAATAGCTTAGTTCAAAGGAAAATATTTTAGAAATTTACGGTGAGGTGGTTGTATGCTGATAGGTTGAAAAACTAATGTTGCAGTGAACAGATGAATGTATGTTTCTGGAAATTGCAGACATTAATGGAGCACGGTTTAATTTGGGGCATCTTGAGACGTGTGATAGAGAAGTGTTCATTCTAAAGCAGATGAACAGAATGGAACAGGATTGCTTTGGAAACTTGTGCTGTGATGCCAGTGATTCACCAGCAATCTGGGTGGAAGCCATTATCAATCTTGTTCAATTAAGCATTATAGAAGGGGAGATTCAGTCGGTGTGTGTGTTTAAAATAGTGCCTTTTTACATGTAGTTTATAGGTCTTGAGTGATGCTGGTAGTGATTACCTGTGATAATGATGGCAAAGACTAACATCCCCTTTAATTAGGGTCTATATCTGATAACTACCAATGCTATAAAAGGGTGTTTCATCATACTTAGGGAATTGACTTTTTCCCAGTCTGGAATATGTAATGATAGGAAGGATAATGCCTTTTTTTCTTCCTTTGTTTTTTTTTCCCCTCACCAAGAATTACAGTTTACATGCTGGATACCTGGGAAAAAATGTTTCAACAATTTGAAAGAACTTGTGTAATCGTAGCTTTCAAACAGTATGAAGTGTAAAGCTGAATTAGAAGGAGAGAACTCGCCTGCATTTTGGCTCCCAAACATCCCAAGAGTCTCAAAATAGCAATACAGCAGCCACTATAAGGTATCTTTGGAGGAGATGACCTTCATAAAACTTGTTGATTTTTTGCAGGGCCTGCTCGTTGTTTGAAATTCTCTTCCACACGTGGATTCTCTGAATCATTTTGCAGATGAAAGTGTGTGTGGTTTTGTGGTGGCGGTTCCCACACTCAGTAAATCAGGTGGTTGTGTTGGAGTATCCCAAGCATTATGGGCTGTTAGGCCAGGAAAGCAGATGTGTCTCAAAGTACATGAGAGATAAGCCACAGGGGAGTTTGTAATTTGAAGTTAATGCCTTGGACTGTGCTTGGTAATGAATGTGAAACCATTATCATAGAGGAATAAAGATATAATAAGTTCCTGCTGTGCAAGATGGTTATGTAAACACGCTGCACCAGCTGAAGTCTGTGTGACCTTCAAGGTTCCATGTGGGCTCTGTTACAGTAACGCAGCCTGAAGTCGGGGCCCGTGATAGCTGAGAAAGAAACCCACAGATGTTTACCTCAGTTGTGTTACTTTCCTTTTTGTGCAGAGATTCCGTGGTGCACGCTGAGGGAGGTGCAGTTCCCAGCACTGAGAGGGACCACTTGTTTTTCTCAAGAAGCACCTCTTGATGGGTATCGTTTGCATCTGTTTCAGTTTCTTGGTTCACAGCAGGGTAGAAGTTGAACTGCCATTAGACTTCCAGGGACTGACTGATTTCTAGTGAGGTTCTTTATTTGCGGAAATGCGTTAACAGGCAAGGAGGTGTGAAAGTCCTGTCAGGTTATTGTAAATAGATTTTTCTGATTACAAAAATGATTTCTGCACAGAGTGCCTGAGGAAAGAGCTTATCTGTTACTGCCTGGTAGCAACACGTTTTGTGCTGTCAGCTGGGGAAGGATGTGACTTCTGTGATAGCAATACCAAGATTTTTACATCATTTGCTGTGTGGTCAGAGGCAGTACAGGTTATCAGAGAATCATAGAATGGATTGGGTTGGAAAAGACCCCCGAGGTCATCAAGTCCAACCCTTGGTCCAACTCCAGTCCCTTTACCAGATCATGGCACTCAGTGCCACAGCCAAGCTCAGTTGAAAAACCTCCAGGGATGGGGAATCCGCCCCCTCTCTGGGCAGCCCATTTCAATGCCTGAGCACTCTCTGGAAAGAATTTTTTTCTGCTCTCCAACTTCAATTTCCCCTGCACTACTCTGTGTTGGAGTGTGTAGAGGAGTGTGTTTCATGGAAGCTTTATGGGCATCACCTGCCTGCCACTGAGATTTGTTTTTAATGCAGTGAGAGGGAAGTGTGTGGTCTGAGGGAAATTTCAGCAGGTAGAGGTGGCTTATTATATGTATTTATATATATACATACACATATAAGGACCTGGACATCCTGTGCAGACTCACAGAATCCCAGACTATTCTGAGTTGGAAGGGACCCACAAGGATCATCGAGTCCAACTCTCAAGCCAATGGCCCACACAGGGGATTGAACCCATGGCCTTGGCATTATTACAACCAAGTTTTACCCAACGGAGCTTATCTCAGACTTCTACATGAAAACCTCTGCCCTGTGTGCTAGGTTGTCTCCCCAGCACTGAAAATAAAGTATCTCAGGAAGCCACATGTAGAATAAAATCTCTTTATCACTTGCTTGTGCAGAATAGTTGAAGGCACACAATGTTGGCTACATTGTTAAAATGAAGAGTTGCTAGGAACATGAAGAAAAATCTGCATATGAGAAACAGTGATGAGGAGACAAGGCACAGAAGGATTCAATTTATTCCTCCTGTAGTACGTAGGAAATGGAGGATATTCAGTTAAACGGAAAAGTAGGCAGGAACAGACCTTTAATTTGCTTCACGTAGTTTGTGACAGAGTTGCCATGTAATTTGATACAAAGAACACAGAAAAGAGTATTTGTGTCGGGCAATACTGTGGTGACTCTGGAGTTCAGGGAAGATGGAGGGTTTATTAACAGTTTTGCCTTCTAGCCATACAGTCACAAAAAGCAATGCAAGGATGTGTTCTTGCTCTATAGATCCCTCTCACTGCTGATTTCCTGCTGATTTTTTAGGGCATTATTTCTCAATTGCACAAATATTTGGTGCTTGTGGGGTACATGTTACATTAATCTGAGACAGGGCTGTGCTGCAGCTACAGGACAACTGAATCCCAGACTACTCTGAGTTGGAAGGGACCCACAAGGATCATCGAGTCCAGCTCTTCAGTCAGTGGCCCACACAGGGGATTGAACCCATGACCTTGGCATTTGAAGAAACAAAGCCCGTGGTGTAGCTGAGTGACTGCAGTCTGCTAGTCTGGGAAAATCCACATCTTGCAGGTGGGTCTTGATTTAATTTAGGGTTTTGTTTTAACAAGGAACGTCAGGCTGCTCTCACCCCTCTGCTGTCCCAGTTTAATAGCTGTTTTTAAAATTATCTAATTAACTGCTCTTTAAAAGCAGTCTGTTAAATTAAAATCTGGGCATTGCAAATGTCATTATTTTTCAGGATGTTTCAGTGTTGATCAAACCTTGTGAGGATAAGCTTTGAAGGCTGAGGTATGTTTGTTTTTAAACCTGTAGTTGATACTAAAATGGTGGTTGATCAGCTGATGGAGCCAAGAGTGTTCATAGCCTGATTCTAAAGGTTTTCTCAGCACTTTCTCCTGAACTTGTTTGGTGCAGTCACTCCAGGTCAAACAGTGAGAAAAATTACAACTTTTATCTTCCCTACTGTTGTCAAAGATAGAGTAGAAGGAATCTTGTCTCTCTGTTGTGCACTGGAGGTCTTCAGGGATAATTATTTTTGATAAACTGTGGCAGGCAGTGTTGGTCCCCATCTCAACTGTCTTTGGGCAAAAGGAGTGAAGTTCAGGGAAGGTGTTGCCAAGTGAATCAATTGAAACTCATGCCAGGTGGGATGGTTTAATTACCTGCTCACTAACAAACCAGCTTCTGTGGAACACCCCCGGTGTTCATTAGCATGTCACTGTCTGTGCTTTGTTTTTAGAGTAAACATTATTCATACTGACTTAGCACTCTTCACTTCTTGTAGCAATTGTACTTTAATCAGTAACTCCTCCGTGTCTTACTGCAATGACTGGGTAATATAAATGCCCTTCAAAAGTCAATGAAATAAAGCCCTTATTGTTGACCTACTTTTCCTGTAAGTCACATTCTTTTAACTTGTTCTCTCCTTGCCTCCATTCCTGTTGTTACCACTTTAGAATGGAGGTCCTTCAGGTTCTATTTGAGGTTAGAACTGTACAAACAAGGTTAAAACTTGGCTGTAATAATGCCAAGGTCATGGGTTCAATCCCCTGTGTGGGCCATTGACTTAAGAGTTGGACTCGATCCCTGTGGGTCCCTCCCAACTCAGAATAGTCTGTCAAAGTGTTTAGGAAGTTGTTTCTATCTGATGAATCTGGTACAGTATGGCAAGACTGAAGTGTTTTGTCCTTTGGGGTTCAGTTTTGTGGCTTTTTTCTGTGCCAATATGCAAGAACTGAAGGAGAGACCTTGAACTTAATGGAAACTAAATCTGAAAGCAAGAGTAGAAAGTGAGTTTGATTTGCTTATGTGGTGTCCTAAATTGTGACATGCTGCATGAACATTATAACCATTAATAACTGTGGCAGTCATGCAGGCCCACTGATAATTAAATCTCACCTTTCTGCTCTCTGTGAGGTTCAGGAGAAAATGTTCTCTTGCTTTTACAAGTGAACGTTGCTAATGGATCTTGACAAATCTTGTGTTTGTGAGTGTAGTGGACCAATCACTTCTGTGTGTGATGTTTCACAGTTTAAAATTCCTGTTTCACTCTGCAAAATTCAAGCCTGGATTTTGGGCCACAGTGAAGTGCTTGGTGTGGTTTGAGCAAAGTGCTCTCCTGCTTTCATAGAGAAAGAAATGTAGGAATTGTCAAGTAAGTCTCAGCCTGCACCCCCTGTAAATGAAACATCTTCCGTTATGTGTGATGTGTTTTCCAGAGCAATAAGTCTATTTTACAAGGCTTTTGGGAGTGTCTGAGGGGCTGCATACAGAATCGACCAAGTACCCTAATGTAAACAACAGAACTAATTAACTAAATTGGAAAGATCTTGATGAATAGTTGTTTACTATCATACTGAAATTGTCATTGGTCACCTGCATTGTTATTAGTTATTGTGTAGGTAGACATTAAAATCCAGGAATTTTTGGGAGCTGGAAAATGACTAGCTCTTATTTAGCAACTCTGAAGGACAGTAATTCTTGGTCTTACTTGCTTTGTAAAGGGAATGTGGATTTTAGGTCAAAAATAGATCAGAACAGGGCTCAGTGTCCCACAAATTAATAAAGCAAGTACAAAGAAAATACCACTCTCACATAATGTTTCCAGACTTGAAATGACTTTTCTTGCTAAAATGCTGTGATTTTTTGTAGAATGTTTTTTCCTTGATCCATGGGTGTCTTTACATCTCCTGTTCTCTTTAATGATCATTCTCTTGTATTCCCTATTTTTCTTGTAATTGTTTTTTAATTTACCTTTGTTCTCCTCTGAGCCACTATTCAGCTAATGCAGGTAACAGAGCTGGCTTATTGCCCCTTAATGCCATTGCTTTGTAATTCAGACTTGCAGGATGAGTTGTTTGGGTAATGGAGCAACCGTGGGACTCTTTGTTCTTGGACTTTACTGGGGGCTATCAAAATGTCCCCGCTTCCCCTGGAAGTGCTGAGGTGTCAGGGAGCATTGTTTGTGCCACCCTCCCCTGTGACCACTTTGCCTGGTGCTGGAAATTTAAAAGGAGAAAGATAAAAATAAGCTCAACTGGCCTCCTGAAATGGACTGGGTTAGTTAAACCAGAGGCTGCAGCTCAGGCTGGCCTTCCTGTTTATGAGTCATTCTCCCATTTAATTGCGTGAAAAGGCCTTCTGTAGAATTAATTAAAAGAGAGGTCTTAGTAGTGCTGCAAAAAAGCTTCAGTTAAAATGGTGAGATAATTTTAGTCTTCCTGGTTTTAACCAGGTCTTAAGGATGGAGGCCTGGGCACTGTCACTTCTTTGTGAGTGATTCTTAAATGCGCAATAAACCCCAGTTATTCAGAAAAAGTGAGAGTTAAACTCTGTTTGGAGTAGACCAGGCTATTTAAAAAGCAACTGTGTTGTTGGTAACTGCTGTGGGATCCTACAGAAGAGATGAGAGCCCTCAGCGTTGTCTTTGGGTTTGCTAATCCGGGTGTGCATTGTTAGTCTCTTGTACTTGTGCTCTGTGTTAAATCATGCTGTGATTGCCATCCAAAGATACTTCTGTGGTACGTTTTAATGCTGTTTATCCACCGTGTTGTACTTTGTAAAGAGCCTCTTCGTGTCTTGAAGACATCTTTGCTTCATGGTTGCCTCTGGTTTTCTCTTCTGAACCATCTGTTCCTGAAGGGAAGTTCTGGCCAGGTGGGGGTTGGTCTTTTCTCCCAGGCACTCAGCAATAGGACAAGGGGGCACGATGGGCTCAAGCTCTGCCAGGGGAAATTGAAGTTGGAGAGCAGAAAAAACTTGTTTGCAGAGAGAGTGCTCAGGCATTGGAATGGGCTGCCCAGAGAGGGGGTGGATTCCCCATCCCTGGAGGTTTTTCAAGTGAGCTTGGCCGTGGCCCTGAGTGCCATGATCTGGTAAAGGGCCTGGAGTTGGACCAAGGGTTGGACTTGATGATCTCGGAGGTCTTTTCCAACCCAATCCATTCTATGATTCTATTTCTAAGACACTTATTCCTGTACCAGCTGTATTGGAAGTGAAGCAGTTAAGGTGTTCTGCCTTCGGTGTCCCAGTCTCTGCACTGCAGTTCATAGGAATGAAATACTTCCCTCCTGGTTTGCTGTGATTTACGTGCCTCCAGCAAGCAGAGAGAGATCTGTACTCAGCCTTTCTAGTCCCTCCTTTCTCAGTGTCACTTCTCAGCCAAGTGTTTCTGGGTGGGGTTGTCTCTGGACGTGTTTCATGTGGGTTTTCAGCTTCACTAGGCCAGTTTAGAATAGAACAACGTGAGCTCTGTCAGGCTGCAGCTTTGGCACGATGTGGGTGATTTCGGGGCATAGCAGGAAGAAAGAAAAGCTTCCCCAGAAATCCTTGTTCCCGGCACTGGAGGGTGTGATGGCTCGGCTGTCCCTCCGAGAGCGGGTGTGGAGTCGGGATTACTCACTAGGGATTCAGTCACACGCATATTTTAGGTAAAATCTAAAGGGAAAAAACCCCAACCAACACTCCACTGCGTCTTCCTGTGAGTAATACGTGTATTCACCTGATAAATAAAAATGTCAGTGGTTCTTCCCCCTTCCCTGGGAGGGGGTGTGGAAAAAAGCCGGTAGTTCATGTGCCACCTCAGGTGACAGTACTGGGGACCCTGCAGGAGGGAAGTGAGGGACAGCGATCCTGCCCTTCAGGCACACCTGAGAATTCAGCAGGGTAATTCCTGCTCTTGGTGCAGCTCTTGGGAAGTGGGAATAGTCAGT